>NC_073696.1:16840564-17177230 GCF_029784165.1 Wyeomyia smithii
TCCGAGATTGGCTTTGCTTCTCGACTTCCACGGGAAAACTGTTCTGCTTTCACTGTAAACTGATGCGAGTGAGCGCTTCGTTATCGAGTTTCGCCGGGGAAGGATTTTCTAACTGGAAGCGTGCCCAGAAAAAAAATCTCTATGCATGAAACATCGAAGAATCACATAGAATCCGTTGTTCAATTGTCAACACGATCAAACCACTATGCTAATATTGAATGCAGTCTTCAAAAAGAGGTAAGATAGATTTTATTATTTTGGTAGAATTAAAACACATACTGTTCTTCAGGGGCAGGAGACAGCAAAATATTGGAGAGAAGTCCTAAAAAGAAGTATTAGCGTAGTTTTATTTTTATCACAACGTGGATTAGCGTTCAGAGGCGATGATGAATGTTTCGAATCTCCCAACAATGGAAACTTCCTAGGAATTCTGGAACTCTTAGCCGAATACGATTCGTTTCTTACGCAACACATTGAAAAACATGGCAACCAGAATAGTGGCCATGTTAATTATTTATCATCGACTGTTTGTGAGGAGTTGATTGAACTAATGGCAGATGAAGTTCTGCAAATAATTATCAAACGTGTCAAAGAGGCAAAGTATTTTTCCTTGTCAGTCGATTCATCACCGGATGAAGCCCGTATCGATCCTCAGCCTCAGTGCCTGTGGAGCGTTTCATAACTTTCATTCCTAATTGTGGTCACACGGGTCAACAAATGACAGATTCACTTCTGAAGTTTCTTGAATTGCAAGGTCTTGACATTTCTAACTGCCGTGGTCAATCGTATGATAACGCTTTGAACATGACCGGGAAGAACAAAGGTATGCAGGGTTTGATTCTTGAAAAGAACAGCTTTGCCACGTTTATTCCATGCTGTGCACATTCGCTTAACTTAGTTGGAAAAGCGGCAGCAAACGTTTGTACAGCTGCAGTTCAGTTTTTCTGTTTCATTCAAAGTCTGTACAATTATTTTACGGCATCAACAGGGCGTTACCAGATTTTGTGCGAAGCACTGAAAAACACAGAACGAAAATATACTGCTAAGAACCTGAGTGATACGAGATGGTCATGCCGCGCAGATGCTATAAAAGCACTGAAGTATGGATATTTTGCCATCAAGCAAGCATTGTTTGATATATCTAGTAACTCTGATGAGAAAGATATCGTAAGGAATGAAGCGTTGGGTATCCACAACAAAATGGTACTCCTGGAAACAGCCATATACACCCAATTTTGGCATGATGTTCTAGACAGATTCAATGCAACTAACCTGTTGCTTCAGAAGACGACCACAACTCTCAAAACTGCAGCAGCTTCTTTGCAGAGTCTCAAGGAGTATGTAGACGCTATAAGGAATAAATATGATACCTATGAGTCAGCTGGCATTGAATTGTCGGGAAATGAGAAATACGAGGTGGTTCGTGTACGAGTGCCAAACGTACGGCTCAACCCCCTTGGTGTTAACCCTTTCCCGCTCATGGTGACTCTAGAGCACCAAGAATTGTAATGACATTACCCCGACAAAAAATGAATTATTTTAAATTCTTTTTTCTACAAAATCTCGCATTTCTAATTTTTCAACTTTCAACTTGGCATATCAAATGTCAGCTTGATTCAATGTTTGAACTGTTATCAAGAAAACTACAGAAGAAAGTCCGAATTTTACGATAAAAAAATAATGTGTGTTTTTAGCAACTGTTTTTCTATAACATTCATTATTCGTTTTTATAATAAAAATAACTTTTACGTTGATCTATTGTTCATTGAGTGTAACGGTCCATATAATTACCAATTTTTGTTCTTGTTCACTTGTTCCATAAGTTTTTAAATGGTGCCTCAGAGCACCACTGGGCATACAGGAGACAAAAAAAAAGTAGGAGGGTGGTATTCAAGACACGACCGCATGACGTTGGACTACGGTATTCTTATATTCCATTAAAACAAATAATAGAGAGAATTGCAACTCTAGTATTTGCTGCAATTTTATCTAACAGTGCATTTCTGGATGCTGAGACGTTAAAACGTTATAAATAATAATTATACTAAAAGAATGGATATCTTTTATTTAATCGCTGTCATTTCACTGAAAATATTTTTTCGTTATTCTCTGCACGCACATTTCGTAAACATGAAATTCGTAGGTTGTACAGCACTTTTGCTGGATCTATAGAACATTCGTACTGCAAGTTATCGAATAGAATTGCAACTTTACGCATAATTTGTACAATTCACGAATGTACCTTCATACGAACGTAGATAACAACGAGCAAAAAAAACAGAAGCACGAGTATTTACTTGAACGAAATTTTTGTGTTCTGTTATTTTTGATTTCGTATAATGTACATGTTATTTCGTAAGCTTACTAATTTTTCGTACTATTTACATTATGCAGCGTTTGTTTGTACGATTGATTGCGTTCATTTCTTGAACCTTTCGTTACGTATACGAATAGAGATCTGCAACCATTTTGACAGTTCTGACGAAAGTACCTTCATATATAATACTCATTGTTATTCCACTCACGCACATTTCGTAAACATGGATTTCGTAGAGTGTACAGTAATTTTGTTGATTTTATAGAACACTCGTATTGTAAGCTATCGAATAGAACTGCAACTTACGCATAATTTGTCCAATTCACGAATGTACTTTCGTATGAACGTGGATAACAACGAATAATTACTTGAAGGTGTTCTGTTATTTTTGATTTCGTATAAACAGAGCTGGTAGCCACATGGTTACAGAGTCCGCTTTGATAAGCAGATGGTCGTGAGTTCCACTCCTTCACTTGGCCCGAATCCGTTGCTTTCCCACGATGGGTAGAGAACATTTATACGCTTCTGGAACAAACATCACTCTCGCATCGATAGAACCGCCGCGACACATATACCCTTCGCTCAGGTTTCGTATTGAAATAACTTTCATGAACATTTGTACGTCTCTGGGGTTAAGTTGGGAAGGCGCGCGACGTCGCTCTCTCGCAATCGATAGAACTAGAATCGCGTTGTCGCAAACCGGTGATGATCAATCAAGCTCTCTCCCTGCAGGCCGAGGGTAGACAGCCGGCTGTTCCTGTTCGTGATGTCTTGGCGAGCCGTGACCTATCCTACATGTCCCTTATATACGTTTTCCTGAAATCCATCCACGCCCCAGTCTAGTCCCGTTCCCCTCCGTCTACACCCAACAAAACGACAAGAACACGTTTGAACCTTAAGCACAAAACCAGCAACCAGACCCCGCACAACAGAACCAGGACCCAAGGACTACGAGCCTCTGTCCCAACTCACGACATCGTGGCTCAGCAGAACGAATCCATACATGCCATTCGACGATTATCAGACGACCATTGAACAACAAAACACTGATTGGAAATCCCATGCTAGTTTTAAGTTAGACTTAATTTCAGCTCGTAGTCGGCAGCGAGGATAAAAAATTTGCTTTAGTTTTTAAGTCATCAGATATAATTGGCGCCGTTAAACATTAAATTGTATTTGTGCCGTGTCAAATAAATGTTATGTGAAGAAAAAAAAAAAAAAATCAAGCTCTCTCTTTCTCTTTTATTTTTGATTTCGTATAATGTATACATTATTGCGTGAGCTTACTAATTTTTCGTACTATTTACATTAGGCAGCGTTCTGTGTACGAATTATTTGCGTAAACTTATTAGTTTTTCGTACTATTTACATAATGCGGCGTTCTTTGTACGAATTACTTGCGTGAGCTTACTAATTTTTCGTACTATTCACATTACGCAGCCTTTGTTTGTACGATTGATTGCGTTTATTTTTAAAACCTTTCGTTACGTATACGAATATAAATCTGTAACAGTTTTGACAGTTCTGACGAAAGTATCTTCATATTTATTACGCATTGGTTTCGTTGCAGAAAACAACAAAAGGATTTGTTTATAAAACATACGTTTTCGCGGAATAAACTAAAATATATTTTCAGTGTTCATACATATTCGAATCAACCCTTTGTTTGCTGCACTACCAAGACAATCATTTAATTGAGCGAATTGGTAAAATTTTCCTATCTAAGCAAAAAGCAAACTTTACGAAACTATCTGAAATTGGAGCCCAGAACGATTCAACCGAAAATTTTAAATTTGAAAATTGTTTGACATTTAATCGATAAAACTCATGCTAGGTTAGTTCCAGCCCAGCATATAACTTCATGTATTTGAAAAAAAAAACGTTTGGTTCAATAACTCAAAATAGCAAGAGCTCAATCACACGTTTTTCGGTAGTTGTTATCAAGGTTTGGGCGAGTGACAGGAAAATATCTTAACTTCTTCAGTTGTGATTTAGAGCATTTCTAATTGTTTTGTTATTTTTCACGATAGCGACAAGTTTGTTTCTTTCTCTGTGTGCGAGAAACAAAATCAAAACCGCGCACCGAGAAACAAAAACGAAAATTTAATGAATGCTCATTGAGAAAACTTGCAACTCTTTTTACCAATAACTTATGATACTCAAAAGAACCCGTTTTGATCTAAATCAAATTTCTAGTAAATAAGTGTTGATCATTCATAGGTAGTAATTTTTCCTCGATGAATAAAGACTGGCTGAAGAAGTTAAAATCGCTGCTGTAAAATCAAATTCACAACTGTGTTCGTTAAGACGTTTTAATATTTTTAATGACAATAATAATCTCCGAAAAACACCCGCTATAGTTATTCACACACATGCTATAACTATCTAAACACGCGTTAAAACTATTCATACACACGCTGTAGCTATAGCTATCCATACACACGCTATTCCTTTCCATACATCCGATACAACTATCTATACACACGCATAAGCTATCCAACCATGTGCTATTACTATCCATACATACGCTATAACTAATCATTACACACGCAGCAGCTATCCACACACAAGTTATAACTATCCGTACACACGCTGAAGATATACACGCAATAGCCGTAATATGCTACACATGCTAGTGTCTTACACACGCTATAGCTAGCCATACACACGCAACAGCGCCATCCCTATCATCGCAAATGTCATAGCAATACAGATGCACATACGCTATATGTGCACACTGCACACACACCCAACGTTTTCACCCAACGATATCTGAATTGGATTACCGCTGGTGGGGTCCAACTCAGATCGAAGGAGCACCGAACTGAATGAAGAAATGCAGCTTCCCACTACCTCCGCCGCTGCTGCCTGATACCACCGCTCTGGTTCTGCTGCAGCTCAGTTTGGCCGCTGGAATCAGCCACCGCTGCTGATTATACAAGACCGGCCTGGTGGTCTTTCACTTGTTTACTGATGACTGCTATGAGACGACACAGGCTATTATATAGCCAAAATCAAAAATCCATCCGCGAGCAAACAAGAAGCGAGCTTGTGATTGGTTGAATGTGCACGACTTTTAACACAACTTTTAACTAGTTTAGTATCGAAAACATATTTAAATTATTATATGTCAATCTTGCGCAATATTTCCCCTATCAATCAAGCCATTGGTGTTTAGAATCTGTTCAGTGGTAATGATAAAAGAAGCATTTTAAAACGGTGTTGAAACACCTGTTGCAGCTACCGAAAGCGAGCTCGTTATTGGTTGAAAGCTGCGAGACTGTTTACAAAGTCAGATCGGTTGTATCCGTTAGTGTCGACTGTGCTTGTGAAGAGAGGTGGTGATTGGTTGCTCGGTATGATTTAGACAATCGATGTGATTTATCAATTTTTCAATAGTGTATCTCGAACAATAGGTTATTTTTGTTACATAAATTCAACCGTAAAAGAATTTCTGATCGGTTGATGCCAAAACCTCGAAATTCTGAAAAGAAATGACTGATATATAAGCGCTCAAAACCTGACCACTTTTCCCTGGTTTTCCCCGGTTGAATTACTAGATTTTCAAATTCAGGTGCCTAACTTCGATATAGACGTTAGTCCAACGTCAAAACCGATGGCCCTAAATAAACTATATATCTGATTTCATATTTTTGCTGGCCGTTCTTCTCACTACGTGGTGATTCCAGAAGGGAATGAATCAGAAGCTTATGAGATGGGAAGCGACATCGAAGATGAAGTCGCTATGTTTGCGATGGATCCATTACCAGATGAAGTTCATGAGTATTTTTCCGAGATAAACGAGGCAGAAGTAGATACACCAGCAAAACGGGCCAAAAACGAAAACTTACCATTTCTGGGAAAAGGTTCAAGCCAAAATCTAGGTACATGACAACTCAGAGATGAAGAAAAGAGGAACACTCGGATATGACAAGCTCTTCAAAATTCGTCCTTTCATCGATGCAGTGAGAGCCAATTTTCTAGCCTAGAAAATTCCTTACTCAATAAAAAATAAATCATCAAATAGTCATAAACTAAGTTTTTTTTCCAAAACTACATTGTTTTCATTATTTTCTATAGTATTTGATTGAATACTTCAAAAAGTATCAGAATTTTTTTTCGTGTTTTAAGAAATGTCCCTGCTGTGCTCATAGGTGCTCTGGAGCACCATTTCAAAACTCGCTTTTTTCTTCGAAATACAATGTTTTTCAGTGATTTCAACTACCCTGCAGAGTATTTTGCCTAAATTGACCCGGAAAGTATTTTTAAATCATGAAAAACCTCGTGAGCGGGAGAGGGTTAAGAACACAACCGCATCGACACAAATTTCTGCAGAGGAAAAATTCAAGAATGAAGCCATTCTGCCAGTGATTGAGAAATTGGTCGATGCTCTCGATGAACGAAGAACGGCCTATCTGCTTATTTGCAACCGATTTGGTTTTTTGTCCGACATCAACACTAAACCTTCTGAACTGGAGCTTGCTGCTGAAAAACTAGTGGCTGCCTATCCGGATGATTTGGAAAATGGATTGGGAAACGAGTTAGTTAAACTTTTATCGTTTGCTAAGCAATTTTAAAGACCAGAGAATAGTTCATTTGAATTACATTTATATAATGTGATCGTGAACAACAATATGCAAAATGTGTTTGTAAACGCTGAAATTGCGTTGCGGATTTATTTGTGTCTAATGATCTCGAACGCAACTGGGGAAAGGTCTTTTTCGAAGATGAAACTCATTAAAAATAGGTTGCGTACGACTATGAAGAATGAAAGGCGTTCAAACTTAGCATTATTAAGTTGCGAGTATGACATACTAAAGGAGTTGAATATTGATTATTTAATTGATAAGTTCTCTGCCAAAAAAACTCGTAAGAAAAAATTCTAACTTTTCAATAACAAATAAATGTTTTTAACTCACACGAAAAAATCGGTTTTGTTTTATTTTGGGGCCCCCACTTGGAACTGAGCCCCGGGCCCCCACAATCTTAAATCCGGCTCTGTTCACATCTGTATTAAGCCAACACCCAATATAGCCCACAGCTAAATTGCTACCGTCCCAACAAGGCCATTCCCACCGAACTCAGCAAGCAAAGCACAGGTAAACCGTGCACTTAACATGAGACTCATGAGAATGTCCCCACCTAGGGAAGTCTAGAAAATTTCCAACCCGAAAAAGTCCTAGAACAGCTAGGAATTTTGTGATCAGCATCGTACCGGATTTTGAATTAAACAGTAAATTATCCTTTTCAGGGTAAATTATACGCCTAATTGAAGAGTTATTATTTTCTCTTAAATTAATTACACCTTTAAATAATGGAACAGTTATAAATATGACTCCATCTCCATGTCTCAGAACGTACTGAATTATCTTTTCTTTCAGTAATAAGCAACACCCGAACAGCTTTGTTATCTGCATAAAAATTAGGTTTCCACATAATAGAACCTTAAAAATTGTTAAACTTGAATATGGCAAGCAACCATACTATTGTAAATGGTTAGTTTTAGATGAAACGCAAATTTCGAATGCTCTGATTGGTGATTGATTTCCCAAGCACGATCGATAAAATTGTAGACCTAGTAATTCGTAATGTACAATTTGGACAATATAAGAGCTTATTTCAGTCGAAACTGCTCACATGATCATTCTTAGTTTGTCCATTGACACGATAGGACGTGTTTTTTCGGTTGTACATGTTTGAATTGTTGTTCTATTACGTTGAGCTAAGAGGTATGCCTTCAATGGATGTGGGCAAAATACAGGAGGAACCAAAAAAATTCTCATGGTTTGAGTATCAAAGCAATTTACGCAATGTCTCGGAAAAATACTGTTGCTCCACTTCCCGGCGAAACTTCAAAGAATCCGTAGTGTGTTTCAGATAATCGTTCGTTGGGAAAAATATAAACCAAAACATCGTGAAATTACCCAATGCAGTAAATGTCAAGGCTTCGGACATGGAACGCGAAATTGTTACATGAAACCTAAATGCGGAAAGGGCGCTGGAGATCATTTAACAACAGATTACGGTATTTCAGAAGAAGAGGAGTACAAATGCATCAACTGTGGCGATAAACACCATGCAGCAGACAAAGTGTGCGCAAACGGCAATTTTTTGTAAACATTCGGAAAAAGGCATCAACGGGCAGCCAGCCGGGCCGCCGATCAGTACCTGTACTCACTGAGGATCAGTTTACATACCTACCGGATCGTCGGGAAATCCCTGTACTTCAACCACTTCCTCTGAATAATAAATACTCTCTTCGCGGTCGTCTGAGCAGATGATTGCCGGTTCATCGCAGCATCCCCGTCAACGGCTAGCTGATGTCTTCGCCTCCTCACAGGCCCCTCCTCCTACACCTGGGCCTTCTTCCTCGCAAAGTAAGTTACCGGAAGATACTTTATTCTCTTCTGAGGAGCTTTTAGTGATCTTTCAAAGATTGCATACCAGCTTGCGCAACTGTAAAACAAGGGAAGACCGAGTGTTTACTCTTGGTATGTTTGTCATCCAATATGGGCGATAGATCACTCAATATAGTTAATTGGAATGCCTGTTATATAAGGAATAAGGCTATTGAATTCACTGATTCCCTCAACGAGAAAAATATTGACATCGCAGTTGCAGGGGCGGATTAACGCGTAGGCGAAGCAGGCGGTCGCCTGCTCGTCAATCATCGAGGGGCGGCAAACAGACGACTAATGCGTGTGTTTATTTTTTAAGCGACGAGGTAATTTTTTCTCTCTCTAGCAGGATTTCCATTCACGTGCGACGCGACCATCAACATTTTCATGTACTAACGTTGTACTAACACTCCACATGCCCACAGTCTTCTTGCAAAATTTCAGCTCAGTCGGACTTCGAAAAGTGGTGCCTCGAAGCGGTCAAAGTTTCACTTTTTCGGCCGATAAAAAATGCACAGGTAGTTCGTAAAATGTTCGATGTTGAAAAAAATGGTCTTAGAAATGCATGAAACGTCGAGATCTGTCATAATCTCTTAAACTAACTATCTTAAACTTTTTTTTGTAAAAATCAATTTTTGTAAAAATCAATCCGTTCCATGCAGCAACCATTCTCTCAATCTTGTTGTTAGCGATGGTGCCAAGTCATGTTTTGATGCAGTAGACTTTTTCAGTGTCGTGCAAGAAATTTTCAACTTCTTTTCTGCTTCAACTCATCGTTCAAAAAACACATTACTTCTCTTACGGTAGAGCCTCTGAGTGGAACGCGTTGGAAAGTCGAATTGATGCTGTCACTCCCTTGAGGCTTGATATAGGAGAAATTTATTATGCCCTATATGAAGCAATCGAGGATCTGAAGCAAGATGCGTTTGCAAGAAATACTGCAAAAAGCCTAGCAAAAAAAATTAAAAAAATCAAATTCTTATGCAGTTTAGTAGCTTGGCATTCAATTTTGTTCAAAATCAATTTAGTGAGTAAGTACCTTCAAAAAATAAATAGCAGTCTCGAAAACACTATAGACTTGATAGGCAGCGTTTAAAACTTTTTGAAAAATATGAGAAATGAAGGTTTGTATAGCGTCATTACTGATGCTAAAAAACGTGCCGACATTTTAGAAGTAAATCCGGAGTTTCAAACAGAAACACGAATTCGGCCGAGAATGATAAAGAAACAGTTTGCATACGAACAGTCAGATGAACCAATTACATCGAAAAAACTCTCTTTCAAAGTGAATTTCTTCTATTCTGTATTGGATGTAGCTTTTGCATCGTTCGATGATCGATCCCAGTTAATGAAAAATCACAGTGACAATTCCAGCTTCTTGTATGATATTCACAGTTTAATGGGTTGTAGTACAGATCAGTTAGAGAAAAGTTGTCTACATTTACAGAAAATCCTCACACACAAGAAAGAGTGTGACATCGATGGACATGAAATGCACCAAGAACTTATTATTTTATCACCTATGTTGCCAGCCGAGACGACTCCAATGAATGCGTTAAACTACATCACAAAAAATCATCTGATTGATACTTTTTCAAATGTTTCTGTATCTTTGAGAATTTTACTCACTTTACCCATTAGTGTAACAAGTGGTGTTCTTTGAGCTCCTGGAAAAGACATACAATGAAAGCGCAGAAGACACATCCACTGTTCGATGAGCACTACAGCGCGAGAAGTGTTGGGTACAACTGCGGTAGCTGCGTCCAATGAGTGGTTCGACGCTGGATGCCAGCGAGTGACGGAGGAGAAGAACCGCGCCAGGGGTCACATGTTGGCCACGGCTGTGACTCGTCAGAGCGTGGGTAGATATCGAGATGCTAGAGTCGCTGGAAAGAGACTCCATCGCCGGAAGAAACGACAGCATTGGGAGCGTCTTCTTGCGGAGGCGGAAAGTTGCTTCTCCAGGCACGATGCGAGGAGCTTCTACAAGAAGGTCAACGGAATTAGGAATCGAAACGTGTCAGCTCCTGTCATGTGCAACGATAGGGAGGGGAACCTGATAACCGATAAAAGAGAGGTGGCCAGGCGTTGGAAGGAACACTTCAGTGTGCTGTTGAACGGTGAGGGAAACAGTGGAGTCGAAAGGAGCTGGAGCAGCATCGGATATTGAGGATGATGGTCAAGCTGTGGATCCACCATCCATGGACGAGGTGAAGAAAGCAGTGAAAGAGCTGAGAAACTGCAAGGCAGCTGGGAAGGCCGGCATTCCCGCCGAACTCTTCAAAGTCGGGAGCGAACAGCTGTATCGTGCCATCCATCGGATCATACTGAGAGTGTGGTCTGATGAAGAATTGCCCTCGGACTGGTTGGAGGGTCTCATATGCCCGATCTACAAAAAAGGCCATCACCTGGACTGTAGCAATTATCGGGGCATAACTCTTCTCAATACCGTGTACGAAATTCTCTCCCGCATCCTGTTCCACAGACTGAGGCCATTGCAGGAGACCTTTGTTGCCGAGTACCAATGCGGTTTTCGAGGGGGACGCTCCACGACGGACTAAATGTTTACCTTGCGACAAATCCTGGATAAATTTCGAGAATTCAACTTACAGACGCACCAACTGTTAAAAGACTTCAGGGCAGCGTACGATTCAGTTAAGAGAAATGAGTTATGGCGGATCATGCTCGAACATGGCTTCCCAACAAAGCTGATTAGGTTCATACTTGCCACCCTTGAAGGTTCTACATCAAGCGTCAGGATAGCCGGTGAGATATCGGACCCTTTCGTGACGTTAGATGATTTGAAGCAGGGTGATGGGCTATCGAACTTATTGTTCAACATCGCATTGGAAGGTGCTATACGGAGAGCTGGTGTGCAGAGAAGCGGCACCATCATTACGAAATCGCACACGCTTCTAGGTGGTCCCCGTGGTTCTGTGGTTAGCGATGTCGGTCGGCTAGCTCTGCCACACGGTTGTGATATTCGGTTCGATTCCCGATCAGGTCGAGGAACTTTTCGAGCGAAAAATTTTCTCGACTCAGCACTGGGGCACGGTGTGTCGTTGTACTTATCCTACAACATGCAAAATGTGCCGAAAAACAATATCGATAACGAATTCTCTCAACTAATCTAGTTGATCGAGACCGCATTAGCCCCCAGGCTAGCGTACGATATTGTTTTTTTTTCTTCACATAACATTTATTTGACACGGCACAAATACAATTTAATGTTTAACGGCGCCAATTATATCTGATGACTTAAAAACTAAAGCAAATTTTTTATCCTCGCTGCCGACTACGAGCTGAAATTAAGTCTAACTTAAAACTAGCATGGGATTTCCAATCAGTGTTTTGTTGTTCAATGGTCGTCTGATAATCGTCGAATGGCATGTATGGATTCGTTCTGCTGAGCCACGATGTCGTGAGTTGGGACAGAGGCTCGTAGTCCTTGGGTCCTGGTTCTGTTGTGCGGGGTCTGGTTGCTGGTTTTGTGCTTAAGGTTCAAACGTGTTCTTGTCGTTTTGTTGGGTGTAGACGGAGGGGAACGGGACTAGACTGGGGCGTGGATGGATTTCAGGAAAACGTATATAAGGGACATGTAGGATAGGTCACGGCTCGCCAAGACATCACGAACAGGAACAGCCGGCTGTCTACCCTCGGCCTGCAGGGAAGCTATTAATTTAGACCTGGCGTCACGGTGTACAGGGCATGACCAAACCACATGCTCTATGTCGTGATAACCTTCACCACAGGCACAGATACCACTTTCCCCGAGCCCAACACGACGGAGGAGCGCGTCAAATCTATAGTGATTGGACATAAGCCGGGACATCACGCAAATGAAATCCCGACCTACATCCAACCCCTTGAACCACGGGTTCGTCGATACTTTGGGGATTATGGAATGTAACCACCTTCCCAATTCCCCTCTGGTCCAAGCATTTTGCCAACTGATGATCGTATTCTGACGTACAAGTGCGAAAAATTCATTAAAGGCAATTGGTCTTTCATAAATATCACCGTTTGTTGCGCCCACCTTAGCCAAAGAGTCCGCTTTCTCATTACCCGGTATCGAGCAGTGAGAAGGGACCCACGCTAAGGTAATCTGAGTAGATTTTTCGGATAAAGCACTCAGATGTTCCCGTATTTTCCCCAGGAAATACGGAGAGTGCTTAACATCTTTCATCGATCGGAGAGCCTCAATGGAACTGAGACTGTCCGTAAAGATGAAATAATGGTCCGTGGGCATTTTTTCGATAATCCCTAGGGTGTACTGAATTGCAGCTAATTCTGCGACGTAAACAGAAGCAGGATTATCGAGCTTATGGGAGACGGTTAAATTGTTATTGAAGATACCGAAGCCAGTGGACCCATCAAGAAGTGATCCGTCAGTGTAGTACATATTGTCGCAGTTGATGTTTCGATATTTATTGGAAAAAATTTTAGGGATCTGCTGCACGCGTAAATGATCCGGGATTCCACGAGTTTCTTCTATCATGGATGTATCGAAAAACACAGTAGAATCAGAAGTATTTGATAAGTCGACACGATTTGGAATATTCGAAGAAGGGTTAATATTTTGGGACATGTGATTGAAATACAATGTCATAAAACGGGTTTGAGAATTAAGTTCGATTAACCTTTCAAAATTTTCAATCACGGGACGGTTCAAGACCTCACATTTGATTAGAATACGAGAAGACAGGCTCCAGAAGCGGTTTTTCAATGGTAGTACTCCAGCTAAAACCTCCAAACTCATCGTATGGGTCGACTGCATGCAACCTAAGGCGATACGCAAACAACGATATTGTATTCGCTCCAGTTTGATCAAATGTGTGTTTGCTGCGGAGCGGAAGCAGAAACACCCGTATTCAATAACAGACAATATCGTTGTTTGGTAAAGCCTTATAAGGTCTCCTGGATGGGCTCCCCACCATTGTCCGGTTATTGTACGAAGAAAATTCACTCTTTGTTGACATTTTTTCATCAGATACCTCACGTGACAACCCCAGGTGCCTTTAGAGTCGAACCAGACACCAAGATATTTGTGTACCAAAACCTGAGAAATCGTTTTACCCATAAATTGTGTTTGAAGCTGAGCAGGTTCATGCTTCCTAGAAAAAACTACTATCTCAGTCTTCTCCGGAGAGAATTCGATACCTAGCTGTAAAGCCCAAGCAGACAAATTGTCCAAGGTATCTTGCAATGGTCCTTGCAAATCGGCAGCTTTGGCTCCTGTAACAGAGATTACACTGTCGTCTGCAAGTTGTCTTATCGTGCATGAATTTGCCAGACATTCGTCGATGTCATTTACATAAAAGTTGTAAAGAAGGGGGCTTAAACATAAGCCCTGGAGAAGACCCATGTAGCTAATGCGAAAAGTTGCCAAATCGCCATGCGTAAAATGCATGTGCTTTTCGGACAACAAGTTGTGCAAAAAATTGTTCAAAATTGGAGAAAATCCTTGTCGGTGAAGTTTACCCGAAAGAATGTCAATAGAAACGGAATCAAAAGCCCCCTTAATGTCCAAGAACGCAGACGCCATTTGTTCTTTACGAGCATACGCCAGCTGAATATCTGTTGAAAGCAACGCAAGACAATCATTCGTCCCTTTGGCACGGCGGAAGCCAAATTGAGTTTCTGATAGTAGACCATTTGATTCGACCCAGTGGTCTAAACGACGGAGTATCATTTTTTCCATCAATTTCCGGATACAGGATAGCATTGCAATCGGCCTATAAGAGTTGTGATTAGAAGCTGGTTTCCCTGGTTTTTGGATGGCGATCACCTTCACTTGCCTCCAATCCTGCGGTACAATGTTTTGCTCCAGGAACTTATTGAACAAGTTCAACAAGCGCCTCTTGGCATTGCCGGGTAGATTCTTCAACAAGTTGAATTTGATTCTATCTAATCCAGGCGCGTTATTGTTACAGGACAGGAGGGCAACTGAAAGTTCTGCCATCGTAAAAGGTGATTCTATCGCGTCGTGGCCCGGAGACGCATCGCGAACAATATTTTGCTCAGGAACAGAGTCCGGACATACTTTCCTGGCAAAATCAAATATCCACCTACTTGAAGACTCCTCGCTTTCGTTGACCGTTACGCGATTCCGCATTCTTCGGGCTGTGTTCCAAAGAGTGCTCATCGATGTCTCCCTCGACGTCTCGTTCACGAACCGACGCCAATATCCACGTTTCTTTGCTTTAGCCAAGCTTTTAAGCTTGGTATCAAGCTCCGAATACCGTAAATAGTCGCCAGGTATACCTCCCGTCTGGTAGGCCTTAAACGCGTCGGATCTTTGCGTGTAGACATCGGAGCACTCTTGGTCCCACCACGGAGTGGGAGGCCGTTCTTTGATCGTTACGCCGGGATATTTCTTCGTTTGGGCTTGCAACGCGGCGTCGAGAATCAAGCCCGCGAGGAGGTTGTATTCTTCAAGTGGTGAATGATGTTGAATCGACTCGACCGCTTTTGAAATCATTTCCTCGTATAACTTCCAATCGACATTTCGTGTGAGGTCATACGGAATGTCAGTTGGTCGCATGCGAGTTGACCCGTTAGTAATTGAAATAAGAATAGGCAGATGGTCGCTACCGTGAGGATCGAGGATTACCTTCCATGTGCAATCCAACCGTAGCGACGTCGAACATAAGGATAGATCCAAAGCGCTTGGGCGCGCTGGAGGTTTCGGGATACGTGTCATTTCACCGTTGTTTAAAATAGTCATGTCGAAGTCATCGCAAAGGTTATAGATTAAAGAGGAGCGGTTATCATTGTATGGGGAACCCCAAGCCACGCCATGAGAGTTGAAGTCTCCCAAAATCAAACGTGGCGAGGGAAGAAGTTCTATTAAATCAAAGAGCAGCCGTTGCCCAACCTGTGCTCTGGGGGGAATATATATTGAGGCAATACAAAGCTTTTTACCTTGTATTGTCATTTGACATGCGACAACTTCGATGCCTGGAATCGAGGGGAGGTTAATACGATAGAAAGAATAGCACTTTTTAATCCCTAAAAGTACTCCTCCATATGGGGTGTCTCGATCAAGGCGAATAATATTAAAATCATGGAAGTTGAGATCAATATTTGAAGTAAGCCAAGTTTCACAAAGGGAAAATGCATCGCATTTGTTTTTATTTATCAAAACTTTAAACGAATCAATTTTTGGTAAAATACTTCTACAATTCCACTGTAAGACAGAGATAGAATCCTTTATATACGCAGTTGAATTAGGCATCGAAGGATACAATCGCTGCAAGGAGAGGCCATTGGGCAGTCAACTGCTTCAAAAATGATCTAACTGTTGGGAGGAATGCTGTAAGAAAAATTTTAATTGGATCGGGTACATTGAAAGTTTCAAAAATCCAGTCCACAATGTCAGAAAATTTCACTAATCCAGAGTTTGTTTCATCAACTGGGAGTGTAAAAGGAGCAACTGGGGTTTTAGATGTTCCTGGCAGTGCTGGGAACTCCTTCTGGGACTTTAAGTTTGCCAGCCCAGGAGGAGTTTGCTTCGGTTTTTCCGCAGCACTGTTTGGTTTGTTTGTAACCTTCATTTCACTTTGAGAAATCTTAGGACCTTTTCTGGGAAGTTTAGGAGAGGAAACACTTTTCCTCTTTCTAGACTCCCCAGGATTGGCGTAAGATGCTCCCGCTGGTGAATCGTCAGAATCGGTTTCCTCAGAGGGCAACAGATCGAAGGGGTTCGAAGTAACGGGAGAAGTGGTAACGGTCTTCTTCAGCATGTCAGCGTAGGAACGCTTTGAACGCTCTTTGAGAGACCGTTTTATTTTATCCCTGCGCTGCATGTACACCGCACATGTCGAGAGCTCATGCAGATTTTCTCCGCAGTGAATACACTTTTCAGCGTTAACACTGCAAGAATCTTCCGCATGAGACTCCCCACACTTGCCACAACGTGCCTTATTGCAGCAGTAGGCGGCTGTATGGCCTAACTGCTTGCAATTCAGGCAGTTCATGACGCGGGGCACGTAGAGCCTCACAGGGAGACGAACCCGGTGGATCGAGACGTGGCTTGGTAGTGCAGACCCGGCGAACGTAACTCGAAACGAGTCTGACGGAGTGTATACTGTTTTGCCACCGATGATCGATGCTGACCGCAATTGCTTGCAGTCGAGCACCTTTACTTCGG
This sequence comes from Wyeomyia smithii, assembly GCF_029784165.1. Classification (NCBI taxonomy): domain Eukaryota; kingdom Metazoa; phylum Arthropoda; class Insecta; order Diptera; family Culicidae; genus Wyeomyia; species Wyeomyia smithii. The sequence continues at coordinate 16,857,432 of NC_073696.1, forward strand.
GACACGTTTTGTTCTTAAAGCACCCTTTGGCACTTTGTAGTATACACTCGACGGACAGACTCGAATCGGTTATGACACCGTCGATCTCCACGTCTCGTGCGGGTATGTAAACGCGATACTCGCGTGTGAAGAGCTCAGAGCAAGCTATATCGTTGGCCTCTTTCAGGTTACCGACCACGACACGGAGCTTGTTAGGCCGGACCTTGGAAATTTCGGTCACGCCCTTGTACTCCTTCGTCAGGTCTTTAGAAATCTGCAAGAGGTTCAACTTTTTCGATTTCGGTCCTGCCTTTGGCCGAAAATAAACAGTATAGCTGCCCTGGGCTCCGTCTGGGTAAAGCCTGGGGCGAGGGGGGACTGAAGAATGAACAGGGGAGGGGGTAACAGAAGGGTCAGGGTCAGAGGGGTTCGGGGATGGTGGCGCGGGAGGCGAGGGATCTACATCCATCTTAAGTCTAGCGCACTAGCGCTGACAAGAACACGTACCTTTTTATTTCTCCCTTCCAGTAAGGTTGGTTGTCCGATCGTTCGAAGTAGCAGCCGTTACAGCCAGCAGCACCAATACAGCAGCACCAAACAGCCACCAGCAGCGAGCCAGGTGTGAGATCACTCCACACAGCGATACGACTCGCTGACACTGATGGCTTCTTCTTTTTCCTCGTTTGTGTCTCGTCCACTGCTGTAGCACAATCCAGCCAGCAGCCAAATCGGCTTACGCACCAGCTGGCAGTCACGATGCGAAACAGTTGCACAAAGGAACGACCTTGAACCCGGATTTATTTCACTCGACCAGGCAAACAATGCCAACACTTGTTCACACGTCTTTTGTTTTATACTCTATCGGACCGATCACCAAACACGTCCAGTACTGATGCGTGTTCGGCACAGAATGCGTACGATATTGTTGTTTGTTCTAGGTTTTGCGGATGATATCGACATTATTGGTATTAATCGTAGAGCAGTGGAAGAGGCCTTCGGACCTCTCAGGCGAGAAGCTGCGAGATTAGGGCTTGTCACAAACTCTGCCTAAACGAAATACATGGTTGCTGGCAGAGTGCGTGGTAGTCCGTTGGAGGTTGGTGCTGCGGTGGTGCTAGATGGGGAATCATTTGAAGTAGTCGACGAATCAAACAGGGCCTTTTACGGATTACGTAACCAGCTGAGGTCCCGCAGTCTGCAAATCCGTACAAAACTTGCACTCTATAAGACACTGATTCTTCCGGTGGCTCTCTACGGCCATGAATCATGGACGCTGAAAGAGGCTGATCGGCGAGCTCTTGGTGTTTTTGAGCGTAGGGTTTTTTTTTTCAAACCTTGGCGGCAAACTAGAAAATGGTGTTTGGCGCAGACCCATGAACCATGAAGTGTACCAGGCATACGAATCATACCAGGCATACGGATATAGTCAAGCGGATAAAACACGGCAGGCTTCAGTGGGCTGGGCATGTAGCGAGAATGCCGGATGAGCGTCAAGCGGAGGCTATACTTAGCAGGAATCCCGATAGAGATCGTCGACTTCGGGGTAGACCCCGCACTCGTTGGATGTGTGCTGTCGACGATGATGCACGCGAAATAGGTGTTAGGGGCGATTGGAGGATACCCAAGTAACACGGTTAGTCTTTAATAAGTTTAGGTAATTGATATATAACAAATCTCGTCACTATAGCAATAACGTATAAACTTATATACAACTTGTTAACAACTCAAAAAGCGCAAGGGGCGGAGCCAATATAAAACATGTATTCAACTTCAAATGAATTATTCACACGACTTATATAAAACGATGAAACGATGTTATTAACGATGATCAAAATAATAATTATAAAACCGAAGATCGTTGAGCAAGACAAAAAAAGAATTGAAACAAATCATGGCCGATCAAATCCAACGATTTTCTTGTTTTAAGTAAATTGAATGATAAATTTATTGATTATAATTTACTGTCAAATTTATTATTTATGTTTAATCAAACATAAATTCCCTGGGTGTTTAAATATTTTATATAATTTTGAATATTATAACAGTATTTTTGATCTGCACTGTATTTGATGAAGAAGAAACAGCTCACACCATAAAATCACATTTACAACTGATTTAAAACTGAACTACAATGTTTGCGGCCATTTTTCAAATTTGTCTCCACTATACGTTTTGCTGTCAAACACATATTCACCACTGTTGTCTCTCTTGCATTCTCAAGAAAAAAAACTAGTTATAAACATGTTATAAATCAGTTTTTACAGCAATTCGCAATGTATTTACAACTTCAACTTGTTATTCCGATTTAAAACATCATTCCGATTTAAAACATCAATGCGAGTGAATTAAAACCCAATGTTTTCCCTGTAACTTATTTATGACTTATTTATAACTTTTTTCTTTCATTTTTTTCGTAAAAGATGTTGCATGTGTTACTTGGGTAGCAGCCCAAGACCGAGTGACATGGCGACGTATTCTGGATTCGGCACTGGATTGATAATCGGTCTGTCGCCTTAAAAGTAAAGCAAAGTAAAGTAAGTAAGTAACAAGTGGCGAGAGAAGTTTCTCAAAATTAAAACTTATAAAGACGTAACTACGATCGACCATGTCGCAAGAACGTGTGGCTTGGCGATAATATCGATAGAAAGACAGGTGCTTCAAGAAATTGATATGTCGGAAACGATAAAAAATTTGCAACATTGAAAGCATGAAAAGGTAATTTTTGAATTGTTAACACAAGTTGTTACACAACACATGCTGTCTAATCAAATTTTCGAGTCTATAGAAAATGCGTTTCATATAAAATAAAACTTGAGGGGGGAGGGGGCGTCAAAATTAGTCTTCGCCTGCGGCTCAAATCAGCCTTCGTCCGCCCCTGCGCAGTTGTAAAAAAACCATCTGAAAAACTGTATCTGTCCTGTTATCGGGTATACCGATTAGATCGTAACGGTTCCAATGGAGGAGGAGTCGCTATAGCAATATAAAACAACATTACCTGTCGTTTGTTGCCTTCCTTCCGGTTGAAACTCGTGGAAGCCATTGGTGTCAACGCGTCTCATCGGAACAACCGCTATCTACTCCGGCTGAAATAGATGAGGAACTAACTTCCCTTCAACAAGCAATAAACGTGGCTCGTGAGCACGCGGTTCCTGAACATATGCAGGTGAACACCTCTCTCCAAATAGAGAGTACTACCAAGCACCTTATAAGGCTCCGTAACATTTATCGCCGTCAATACCAGAGAACTGGCAATCGTGACAAAAAGAGTATGACCAATAGTCTTACCCGAATCATCCAAGAAAATATTATTGAACTACGAAACGACGATTTCCAACGTAAACTTAGCCAAATACCTCCTCATTCCAAACCCTTCTGGTCTATGGCAAAGATTTTGAAGAAAAAATCAAAACCTATTCCCCCACTCAACCCTTCTGCGAACCCGACTGATGGCTACTGTCTTGTAACACCTCTGGAAAAGGTTAATGCGTTGGAATCGCAATTCGTTTCGTCGCATATGCTAGGTCAGAGCATTATTAGTCCACATACAGAAACGGTGAGCGAGGGAATAAATACGATTGAAAAATCAAATTGCTTGCTTTCGAGAGAATGTAGAATAACAGCCGATGAACTAATCGGTGAAAGTCAGTCAAGAATATGAAGGCCTCGGGTTTCGATGGTATACTAAATATAGAACTTAAGCACTTGAGCTACCGCATGTTCACGTTGTTATCGGACATATTCAATGGATGCTTAGAATTGAGCCACTTTCCTGCGTTGTGGAAATTGGCCAAAGTAATACCTGTTCAAAAACCGGGTAAAGATCCTACTGGCCCAAAAAGTTATAGACCGATTAGTCTTCTATCAGCTCTTTCGAAACTGTTCGAGAAAACTATTCAGAATCGAATACTATCATATGCTGACGAAAACGGTATATTTTTGGATAAACAGTTTGGGTTCAGGAAAGGACGGTCAACTATTCACCAGCTAACTAGAGGCTTCAAAACTGTTCAACACAATAAATCGGTGGCTAAGACAACAGCGATGGCGATCTTAGACATCGAAAAAGCATTCAATAATGTTTGGCATGACGGGCTGATATATAAACTACATATGTTTAATTTCCCGGTGTACTTAACGAAAATTATCAAGGATTATTTGACTGACAGAACATTTAAGGTTTCTTTGTACCATGCCTTATCCCAAGAACATGCCATCCCAGCTGGTGTACCACAAGGCAGCATATTGGGACCAATACTGTATAACTTATATACCTTGGATATTCCTTCACTGCCTGATGGAGGTGTTTTATTTCAATTTGCAGATGACACGGCAATAATGTACACTGGTCGAATTATTCGTGCATTAACAAGAAAACTACAGATTGGCCTAAACGCTTTATCCGGATACTACACCAGTTGGAAAATCGTTATAAAGACAGCCAAGACTCAAGTGATATTATTCCCTCATTCAAAATCTCCAAAACTTGTTCCTCCACAAGACTGTTGAATACGGTTTGGCGACCAACTCCTCCAATGGCTGAATGAAGTAGTGTACTTAGGTCTAACATTCGACATGATTTTCAGAGCCCATGTCGAAAAAGTGATCACCCAATGTAATCTACTTATAAGACACATGTACCCTCTGAAATCCAAGTTGAACATCAAAAATCGTTTGGCTTTGTACAAGCAAATTATTTATCCTGCAATAGAATACGCGATTCCTGTGTGGAAAGTATGCGCTCAGTCTCATGAACTACGACTTTAGCGTGTACAAAAAAAGATACTAAAGATGGATTTAAACTATCCACCATGGACAAGAACGAGTGGTTTACATAATCACGCTGGTATCGAACCTCTAGAGCAAAAGTTCGAAAAGTACTGTCAAAAATTTAGAGTGAGGTGCTTAAGTTCTGGCAACTTTTGGTGACTAGAAAACTGCCGTAAATGACCCAAAAACAACCAAATATGGGTGTTTCTTTAACCAGAATGACGCTCAGAGACCAGAAATTGTCTCCAAATGCCATTTTAAAATCCAATGTGGCGACTTCCGGTTCCTAAACAACAGTGGGAAATGACTGAATAACACTCAATATGGGTATTTTCGGGATTGCTATGATGCACTGAAGCCACAAATCGACCTCAGACAACATTATTAATTGTAATATGACGACTTCCGGTGAATGGGAAACTGCCGAAAATGACCAAATACCACCCAATATGGGTGTTTTTTCAACCAGAATGACGCTCAGAGGCCAGATATTGTCTCCAAATACCATTTTTAAATCCAAGATGGCGACTTCCGCTTTCTGAAAAACAGCCAAAAACGGCCAATTTCAATCCAATATTAGATGCTCCGATACCAGAATGATACACAGGAGCCATTTGAATTCTAAGATGGTGACTTCCGGTTTGTGGAAAACAACCGAAAATGACTAAACAACACCTGTTATGGGTGTTTCTTTAACCAGAATGATGCATGAAGCTAAAAATTGACCTCAGACACTATTTTGAATTGTAAGATGGCAACTTCTGAAAAACAGCCGAATACTACTAAATATGAATATTTCCGTAATCGAAATAATGTATAGAAGCCAAGCATTGACCCTGGACACCATTTTGAATTCGAAGATGGCCACTTTCAGTTTCTGAAAAACAACGAAAATAACTGAATACCACCCAATATGAGTATTTCCGGAATAGAGGTCATGTACTAAAGGCAAAAGACCAGTATGTTGTCATTCCGATAAAACCAATAATTTCAAACGATACAAACAAATCGCAAGAAATCAATGAATTAGGAATTTTGAAAATTATTAAATTAAACACAAAAATTGTTACAATTCACTTGCTTCTAGTTGCTTTTTACTTCCCAGCTTCGGGTCGTAACTTTGGTCTCCTGTAGAAAATTCAATTGGGCGGACTTTCAACCCTCCTCAACCGTTGGTCACTGAGCGAAATTCACAGATTATACACTAATACTGAGCGGAAACAAGTCAAAAGGACTCACAATTATTTTAACAAAGAACAGCTTGAAAATTACGAGACCATACAATAGTTTTATTATAATTATTTTCGCGGGAAGGAAGGGATAGTAGGAATAATTTTACTTGCGCTCTTTTTTTTTCACGGTAAAACGTCCGTCGGGCACTCCGCTCGCTGGGGGTGTAGATGCTGATCGGGTGGCTGCTTCGTTGCCTTAGAGATGCGGTGGATTCTTTGGTCGGATCCGGTCTTCTGGCCAGCTGGGCGTTGTAGTATCGGACGCAGCGGCGTCGGTGGTCACCAGTGGGGCGTCACAAGCGTAGCACCGGCTTGTTGATCGCTGGATAATCGGCTGGCGGGTAACCCGGAGGGTGTCACTGTTGCACTCTCGATGGCTTCAACTGGCTTTAACTCGCCTTTCACCACGGCCGCGGTTTTCAACAACGCGCCAAAACTTAGCGTACAAAATGGCCTTCCAATTTGGCCACAAAAGGTCTCACTTAGGGCTTTTTTCCGCCAAAACTTCGACACTGGATCCTTAACGCGCGACTACACTCCTCCGGGTTATAATCAAAAATTCTCCCGCATATTCGCTCTCCGACCTTTTTATTTACAACCTGTCCGCTTTCCATCGCAGACCCTCCCTGCCGCGTAGCGCACCACCCCGTTGTTTGTACCCGACGACTCGAAGCTTTTATAAACTTATCGTTTAGTTTGGTGCCAGGGTTTTATTTATCATTATTTGATTTTTTTAGAACAATTTATTGATTTTACCTAATCTACGACTTGTTTTCTCTTAAATTTAAATTTTATATACATGCAAAATACAACAAAATAGTTTAAATAAATAATTAATATAAACAAACAATAGAAATAATTTATGAGCATTAGCATTGAGCATTATTGACCGCCCGCGGTTGCTACTCCGTTATTGCCAGATCAGCAGTAATTACACAGAGAACCAATAGATGATGCTTGGGACCAACATGCATCCTCAATGTGTAAAAACTGGTGACCTTAATATGTTTATCAGGCAATACCAGCGCCGGCCGCATCCGAATGCAGGTCTAAGAAGGAGTTTGTATAGGAAAATGTTGACGTGATACTCGCTTTATGGAAGCCGAGAACACCTCTGCACTTCCACGAGAAATCACTGGGATGTTGGAGAAAGGGCAAGGTATACAGCAGGGTTCGTTTTGGTGAACGATGCGCTGATTTCGAGCGTCGGGTTCTTTACAACAAGTGTCGCGCCATTGAGTTCATTACATCCGCCACGATATTCATAATGCGATTCGAACTTATTCAGTTTGAAAATGTAACACAGCAACAATAAATCGTACGCAATGATACTGGATCTTTGAACGAATCGAGACAACTTCAAATGATCGGATATCTCCTCGTAAGGTGATCCTCTTTATACCGAAAGCTATTGCGCGTTGTTGATCTATCTGGAGATAGGCCTCTTGAAATGTATAAACGCGGAGTCTCTCTAGGTTCGGTCAACCGGATATTTTCTATATAACAGATCGACTAACGACGTCTCTCGTATTCACTTCGTCTGCTCTAAAAAAACGATCCCGCGAAAAACGCACCTGAAAAACGGAATAAAAAAATGATGCGCGCTTATTACGGAAACGAACCATGAGTATCTTTCTTGCCAAACACCGCGATCCTCTGCGTACGACGCGCGTGAAGTAGCCTTTACCACTTGTAGCAACCAGCTATTTGTCAATCTCGAGTACACGTTGGCCGCGATTCTTTGGAAGGTATACATCGCGTTTTCGTTAGTCATGATATTCATCGACCGAACGAAATCTTCAGTGAGACATGAACAAGCATCTGGGTAAACTCCGCGAAATCACTTAATTTCGAAAACGTTCATATGAGCAAAACTCTCCCGAACCGGAAACGCGGTTTACACCGAAGCATTACGCACGACCGCTATTTTTCCTTCTACCGACGCAGACGCTCGGGGATACGACATTTCGATGTGAATGTTACCTATTTAATAGAAAAATTGGCAAAGTTTCATGATACAAAGCCTTAATAATTTAAAAACGAAGTTATCCATATTGACCAATATATAGTCTCAAGTTTATTAACAAAATGCCGAACCAGTCATAATTGGAACGTATTATATAAAACATCTACCCAAAAGCTATAAAAATCGAAAAAGTGAAGCATAAGATGTTGGCTATCATTACTGCACCATAGTCCGCAATGACATTGGTAAATAGTGTGCAGTTTATAGAAAACCCTGCTTTTTAAATTTTAGTTCCAGGTCTATTTTCGTACAAGAATAAAGATCTTTCGTGATCTTTCCCATATTTTCCATTACATTATAGAAAAGTTATTGGTACCCATCTTTAACATCGACAACCGCCTCCCATCGATAATACCGCGAAAGTCCTAGTGTCAACGACAACCATTGATATGTCGCAGGTGGCACAAAGCCTGTGAACCACCTCCCGCACCTGAAAATCATCATATAGGAAAATTATCAACTGCTTCACCAACATACTATTTTCATAGGTGATTTTAAGGAAACGAAGCAAAAATACTATTTGAATTGTATATATAAAAACCCATACGAAGCGGTATAATGTAGAATAAAAACGATGAATCCGCGCGCAGTTATTTTTCCATAAAAAAAGGTTACTTATCTTGCGTAGCTATTATAATAATAGCTATACGAGCTATTTTCTCCATTCCTGCCACTCAAATCCTGTAGCCCTACTAGTTTTTTTTATTGTCAACGTTTTTGTTGATATACGGCGTACAAAATGCGGGCACCGAGTCACAAAATGTGCTAGGCCGACCAAGAATTCAAATATTTGTCTATTACTAACCCAGAATATCCTCGAGAAAGCAAACGCGGTTCTTTGAAAGGCATATATCGCGTAGTCATTCGATTAAACACGATATTTATTGACTGAACGAAATCTACTTCGATTCGCGATGTATTAATATAGTTTGCGCGAGCAGATTCCGGCTAAACAATGATGATGAGACAGATATTATCAAACATCTGGGTTCATTTTGCGAAATCGTTACACTCTAAAAATCCATATATCAGCAAAACTCACCCGGGTTGAATACGCGTTTTCAACGAAACGTAACGAACGACCGCTTCAATCTTTCTGGCCGACACAGACGTGCAGGAACCCGGCGTTTATGTCGATTTTCTCTACTCGACGTACGAATCGCCTATTAAATATGAAAATTGGCAATGTTCCATGCATCCAAAGCCTCAAAAATTAAAAAAAAAGCAGATATACATATTATACAGAACATAGTCTTAAATTTGTTGATAAAGCCATAAATAGAATATATGAAAAATTACATAAAACAACTGCTCAAAAGCTAGTAAAATCAAATAATCAAAGCATATGATTATGGTAAAACGCATATTCCAAACTCCCACAAACTACACTAACATTTTCTAGACGAAAACAATGCTTGTCAATGAAAGCCTGCGAACTAGGCCGCGCATAACCGTGGTAATCGGGTGAATTGAATAATGTTACACGCTTAGTTCATTTTTAATACTAGCACCTTTATAAAGAAACAAAAAAAAACTGTGTACTTATCTGTAGATAGCCCCTAGACTCACATCGCCCAACAGAATTTCACCGGGGAAGCAGTACATCCAGAGCGATGATCCTGCTTCACGACCTAACTGTCGGTTTCACCAAGACCTTGACTTTGGAAGTGGTTTGTGAGCTACGCATAGTGCGCTCCGCTTTCCGGACAGTAAAGATAGGCAACAATTCAAAATATAATAGTAATTGCAGGTCTATGCACAACACAACACCTTCCAGCAAGCAGTGCACGCCGACCGATGATTCTTCTACACTTTCGACCTCCTCAACCTCGTTGTAGTGAGTATCCACCGGAGCCGGTCCACTGTAACGCACAGCACTCCAGCGTCGAATCGGTGCGGCAACTGTCAGCGATGAACAGCAACAAAAGACCTTGAGCGCAGGTTGATTGGACCCAAGCCAGCAAAAACAGGATTAAGTTAACCAATAAACTAGTTCCAGTCGTCCAAATATCTGTATATCCTCACAAAAAGCACAATCGAAACTTTAAAAATTGTGACACCTAAACAAACAATAGAAATAATTTATATACAAAAACTAAGCAAAATGGCACCAAAACGAGGCTATTAAACAAAAATTAAACAAAACTCAAACATCACATTGGAGTATGTAAATGCATAATTTTTGCTTAGACATTTACTGACAATTATTCATACGTGTAAACAAACAACAGGCATCGTCAAACACAAATTGTGGACCTGGCACTGCGGTCTGCTGACACTAAAAAAAATACAATATAAATACGAGTATAGATCAAACTGGCTCAGCGACCAAAGGATTTTATTGTGACCAAACTCTTTGAGAGTTTGGTCACAAAATAGGCGGGACGAACTTTGCCGGGTCAGCTAGTCCAATATAAAATTGACCACGAGCTGTCCTTATAAAGACAACGAACAAATTTTTGAAGATTTAATATTTTCTCGTTTTGCGCTAGAGTTAAAAGTAAAATGATATTATAATCCGCATACACTCTGACTATTGAAACTCGTTTACATTGTATAGTGTTTGTATCATTCACTGAACAGGAATGATATATATGTCTATGGCGACTTCAACCAACGTAATGCAGACTTTATTGTAGACATTGAAAATGAATCTATCTTACTCCCAGTCGTAGGCGAAAACGAAACACTGCAGTATCTTTTTGGCAAATCCTCAGAACTCGGTCTATATCAAATCAATCATGTCAAAAACAAACAAAATGCTTATTTAGACCTATTATTCACAAACTGCACTGAAGACTTCTGTGTAGATGCATCATTGACTCCCATCTGGAAAAATGAAGCATTCCACACAGCAATTGAATATTCAATAGTAATGAATAACACTTCGTACCCCAGCGACTGCGAGTACGAGGATGTACCGGAATACCACAAAACTGACTTCGAACAAGTCAAACGTAGACTTCGCATAATAAATTGGCGTAGTATAATTTGTAAAAAAAGAAATGTCAACGAAGACGTAACAAAATTTTATGAAATAATTAATCAAATTATATCAAAAAATGTACCTCTAAAAAAAGAAGACGAACGAACACCAACAAATATCCAGTGTGGTTTAATCCACAATTGAAGAACCTAAAAAATAGAAAACAAAAAGCACATAAAATATACAAAAAAGACAACAATAGCGAAAATCTTCAAAATTACCAAGAAATTTGCTGTCAACTTGACGCAGCCATTAAAATTGCACATGAAGAACATAATCGTAAAATCGAGCATCAAATCAAGTCTTGCCCTAAGAACTTCTTTAATTACGTAAAAACCAAACTAAAAACGAATGCATCTTGACAGTAATGTAGGACAAACTAGTAATGAAATATGTAGTCTTTTTGCCACTTTTTTCAAGAAATTTACACCACATATTAAGAAACAGATCGCGACCGCGATTACTTCTCGTATTTTCCTGAATTTTCGAATTCTTAATCTGTCAATCAAATATCTGAATTCGAAATTCAAAACGCACTTAAAAATTTAGACGCTACGAAAGGTCCTGGACCTGACAGAATAGCTCCAATTTTTCTCAAAAATTTGGCAGAAGAACTATCTACACCCTTACAACACCTTTTTAGCATGTCCCTAAAGAATGGAATTTTCCCAGAACTCTGGAAAACTTCATATTTAGTGCCAATTTTCAAATCTGGCGCTTAATCTGACATTCGTAATTATCGTGGAATTGCCATTATTTCATGCATTCCAAAATTATTTGAATCAGTAATTAATGAAAAAATCTTTCAACAAGTAAAACACCAAATTACAACTCAACAGCACGGCTTTTACAAAGGCCGATCAACTACCACAAATCTTTTGGAATTCATAACTTTCACTCTGACTGTAATGGACAACGGTAACCACGTAGAAGCTCTTTATACGGACTTTAGCAAGGCATTTGACAGAATCGACATACCATTATTACTCTTCAAGCTCGAAAAATACGGAACTGAAACAAAATTTTTGGAATGGCTGCAGTCATACTTAACAAAACGAACACAAATAGTCCGCTTTCAAAATTCCTTTTCAAACCCATTAGAAGTAACTTCTGGGGTTCCTCAAGGTTCCCACCTGGGCCCTCTTCTTTTTATATTATACGTAAATGATATTTCCTTTCTTCTTAAGTCAATACATGTGCTTGTATATGCTGATGACATGAAGCTCTTTATAGAAATAACCAATGCAGAAGACTTCGAAATATTCCAGAATGAAATTAATGTATTCTACACTTGGTGCAACAAAAGCCCATTACAAGTCAACATTAAAAAATGTAATTCAATAGCCTTTAGCAGAAAAACAGTAACACCACCTACAAACATTTTCGTAGGAAACCAACCAGTAGAAAAATGCAAAATCGTAAGGGACCTAGGCGTAATCTTAGACTCCAAACTTACATTCATAGAACATTATAAAACAATTATCAACAAAGCAAATAGTATGATGGGCTTTAGAAAACGCTTCGGCCACAATTTTCAAGACCCATATACAATCAAACTATTATATATTACATACGTCCGACCAATTATGGAATATTGTAGCATTGTATGGAATCCCTATAATTATGTTGAAAGATGTGACACGAGTCCATTAAGGCTTTATTCTGTAGTTTAAAATTTCCCAAAAAAAGTAAGAACTGTTTTTTGTGCATATCTGTTTTTTTAAACTTTGTATTCTAAAACGTTGAAAAAAGGAAATAGAATACCGGTTTCTATATACTTTTTTTTCCAAGTTTCAATTTAAATTCTTCACTTGATCGCTTTGAAGATAGTTGTTCAAGCAATATTCAAATTCATAAAGATCATTAAGCGCAAGTACATCTTTTCCCGATAGCCAAGTTTCCAATTACGTACCAGCTTATGACGCATTAAACGCCAGCGTTAGCGTTTGATTTTCCATTCACAGAAAACTAACGTAGGCACTTACCAATGTTCAAGATCCAGTGACGCCAAGCACGAAGTCTACTATACCCCTAGAGCAGTTTTATGAATTACAGCAAAGCAATACATTAGATTCGTCATACTGATCATCATCATCATCATCACAATCATCGCTATTGACCGTAAATGATCGACCGTCCATCAGCAGTACGTACAAGTGCAGTTGCATTTATGCATCCATACCATCCCTTTTACTGTTTTATCGAATGTACAAGTGCACCTGTGTGTCGGACTGCCGAGAGCCAGGTATGTGTGCGGTAGTGTTTTTCACCGTGCCGATCAATTAATTCAAACTTCGAATCAGTCGCTATAAGCACGTGCAGTAAGTTGAACGTATTATCTAAGCAGACATTTGGAGCTGACCAATTGCTCAAGTTAGTTAAGTTATGTACCAAAATTGGTTGCAGTGAAAAATGTGTGACGTTCTGATGTGATATCGCAAATTTTCGGATTTGCAAAGGGAAATAAATTGTGTGTAATCATTAGGTGAATCAATTCAATCAAAATGCCAGTCGTAAGTGAAGAGTTCGAATTGACCTCGAAGCCGCTGCTCAACTTCGTGCCGTCTACTGTGAAGTTTCAGCATGTGCACTACTGCGTTGAAGGTTTGACGCGTGTTAATCTAGTCCGATGTTCTATGGAAAATTATACAGAGCTTATTCATCGTTTCAGATAAAGACATACTGTTGAACGTGTCGGGAAAGTTTAAACATGGGCGGTTGGTGGCATTGATGGGACCTTCTGGGGCAGGAAAATCCTCCCTGCTGAACGTCCTTGCCGGAGTTAATCTGTATGGACTAACGGGATACGTCGCCATTAACGACGAACCGGTGGAGGAGAATGATCCTCGCAGTGTTTACGTGGAGCAGGACTGTCCGCTGATCAGTTGTTTAACCGTTCGCGGAACAATGACGTACGCCGTTGACATGAAGATGCCTCGTAGTACACCGAATAGAGAGAAACGAAATAAGGTACTGTATATACAAAAAAAATCGATAGTTTTGTTTTTACAAACCGCATGGGTTTTAGATCAGTGAAATTCTGGAACTACTGGGACTGGACAAATGTGCCACAACGCTGGTGAAAAATCTCTCAGGGGGTGAGCAAAAGCGCCTTTCAGTAGCAGTTGAGTTAATAAAGAACCCCGCAGTGATGCTCTTAGATGAGCCAACCAGCGGGTTGGACAGTGTGGCATCGATGCATCTCGTTTCCCACCTGAAATCACTGGCCATGGGCGGACGGACGATCGTTTGCACAATTCACCAACCGGCGTCGAATCTATTTCAGCTGTTTGATGATGTTTACCTGCTGGTTAAGGGACGATGTCTCTACTCAGGTTCGGTGGAAGGAATGGTACCAAAGCTAGACTCGGCAGGTTTCAGCTGTCCGGAGTACTACAATCCGGCGGATTTTGCGATCGAAGTCCTCACTTCCGATCGCTTTGAAGCTAAGGAAGCACTTATTGCTCAAACTACCGAAGAGCTGAGGCAACTCTTCGATGGAGGTCCTTCCAGCCCCACACTGGATCGGGGCAATGTGATTGTGAAGCGATACCAAACCCCTTTTTGGTATCAGTTTTTGGTTTTGTTCAAGAGATCGGCAATCTCCAGTACGAGGGACGACGTGAGTCAGACAAAATTTATTTCTGAATTGTTCTAAATCGGAGTGAACATTTTTAGTTCCTTTTGAAAATCAGATTAGGTCTGTATGCGGCGTTAGGGTTGGTGTATGGAATCGTTCACTACAACGTGGGAAACGATGCCAGTAAGGTGATAGCCAATGTGGGATGCTTCTTCCAGCTGATTGCCATAGTCTATTTCTCCAATGCCACTGCCGTAATTAACTGTACTGGAAACATCCCCTGCGTAACATGTCAGCATAGTAAAATTATGATTTAATTTCAGATTCGGAGGAAGCAAACGTAACGATCAAGGAGATTGCCAACAACTGGTACTCGCGAGAGGCGTATTTCTTTTCAAAACTACTAAGCGACGTGCCACTGCAGCTGATTTGTCCAACCTTGATGCTGCCCTCATTATTCTACCTGAGTGATCAACCCTGGCAGCTGGAGCGCTTTGCGATGATATGGGTTATGGTGCTTGCGGGTGGAATTATCGGCCAGTGCATTGGACTGATTGCGGGGATTTGTTTCGACTCGAAGGCACGCAATTTTGTGCTGGCGAACGCGTGCATCGTTCCGATTCTGTTTTCGGGATTTTTAATTAACGCCAAAGATTTGGTACCGTATCTGAAACCCTTCAGTGATGTGTCCTTTTTTCGGTACCAGTTTCATGGGATACTGCAGGCATTGTATGGTTTCGATAGAGAGAAGCTCAACTGTACGCAGATATACTGCTACTACAAGAAGCCGGCCAGTATTTTGGAACAGTTTGATATCGATCCAGAAGGGTTTTGGAGGAATTTGATGATTCTCGTGATATTGATTGGGATTTTCCAAACGATTATTTATTTGGCGTTTGTTGTACGTTTGAGACGAATAAAATGATGATTTCCTGCCAATTATTGTTGTATCTTTCCTTCACGAAATATATTACTTGATAACATAAAGCAAACGTAAACTTTACTGTAGAAAATGTTACTGACTTCTTTACTCTATAGTCTGTACCGGGAAAGCTCAGTAGCAAGAGACCCTGTGACGATGGTCCCAGGATCGGCTTACTACTGGGTAATCAGCGGGGCTTCGCGATCAACGGTGCGGACTATTTTCACCTTGCTATTTGGGCTATTGTATTCTGATTTATATTTAAAATGCACTTAATTATGTAAAGGAAACTATTTTATTGAAAAGAACTATTTTTGAACGAGAATATTGAGTGATTTATTAATATTTTCTATTGTGAGTGTGTTTGTGTGTGGGTGTGGGGATGGCTGATGATCGGTACGTACCGCTGCTTAAGATGACGCTGCTGCTGCTCGGTGTGGGCGACGCTGCTGCCGTTGCGGTGGCGTAATGCTCTGCTTCGTTGCTGCTGAGGGTTGACGCTGCTGTGGTTATCGACGAAGGCGGGGAGCGGGGAGGTAGCCAACTCAAACGTTGTCTGCTGGTGTTTCTCTCTGGTCTTCCCTCGTTGACGTAGATCGACAGGCCCAGGACGATACCGGAGTGACCGTGCCGAGAGGGGTAAGTCCTCCTTTGCGGTGATGGCTCTAAGCCAGAGGACTGTCGCTGGTCCTTTACGGGTTAGACGTAGCGTGCATCC
Source organism: Wyeomyia smithii (assembly GCF_029784165.1). Lineage (NCBI taxonomy): Eukaryota > Metazoa > Arthropoda > Insecta > Diptera > Culicidae > Wyeomyia > Wyeomyia smithii. The sequence goes on from NC_073696.1 coordinate 16,873,642, forward strand.
AGGGCTCGCTAGGCCGGTCGTGTGCTGCTTTAACCGTATGCCACGGTCTAAACTGCGTTCGCTTGGCCAATTACGGGCCGCAACAACTCCTGTTGCCACTGACAACTCGTACAAGAACTCTTCTGATTTTCTAGATTTCAACGTTATGCACACGACTACCAGATACTATCTGATGATGGCTGGCAATTTGGGCTAGCAAGAAGGCTCTTCGCGCTCTTTTTTCCGCCAATCTTTTTCGATGGATGCGCGATATTTCACGCCTCAATCAATTTGACACCCATCTGTATAACAGCTTTCCTCCTCCTTAACAAATCTGTCATACTGGATGGGTGCTGCCCATTTTACAACCCACTTGTACCCACTGTGTGATGTTTATATTTTTCAGTGCGCTTACAATTTCTGGTATTTCTACTTATTTTATTTTGACTAACCCTACTAACCTATACCATTTACATACCAATACATTTTACTAACCCTACTTATGATAACCCTTAAATATTAACGTGAAAGTATGACTAAACATTTAAGCACAAATAAAAATCATACTGGATTCTGTAACCGACGGTTACAAAAACATTCGAAGAAGCTGATTTGATTTAATTTTTCGCGTGAATACACTATACCCAAAGCTTGCAACGTATAATCGCTTGCACGCAAGTAGAAAAATATTGCGTAAAATATGCTCGCCGATCCAGCTGACAGATGACCGCAGCATTTCATACAAGCGACGTCTATGTGCTGCTAGAATAAGCTCAATCGCGATATTTATGCGTAATAATCATTCCTAATTGAATACGTAGATTGTGAAAAGATTATACAGAGAATACAATAAATAGCATATCGTGTCAAGCGCCATTTAATATTGTCAATAAAGAGAATAAACTTAAATTTGCGATCAAAAAATTAGGTTCAAATTTGTACGCAGCTGTGAGCATCTTTTCAAACTATCAAATGAACGCGTACTGTATACAAATTATGTGAATTGCCGAATCAAATTAATGTTTTGATAATTAAAGTCTTTATTGAAAAGAAATGTTAACATAGCAACTCCTCAACTGACTAAATAGACAATATTTTTTCCGTCTGTTTCGAGCACTTCCAATAAAATTTATCCTCAACCCCCATCACAGCTTCTCAATGTGCAACCACAGTCCACCCTCGGAAGCGAGCAACGGATTGGATGCGATAAACCGTAGCTCCCGTGGAGTTTTGGGCGATAGCTTGAAGCGGAAGTTTCGCAACAGACAGGCTAATCCAACCCGTGCCTGCATCATACCGAAGCGCAAGCCAATGCAAATACGCGGTCCCTCGCCGAACGGAATGAATGCCATCGGGTGACGTTTGGCCGTTAGCTCCGCATTGAAGCGCTCCGGATCGTACCGTTCCGGGTCCGGATAGTAACGGGCATCGTGGTGGATCGAATAAATGGGCAGCAACACACGGTAACCCTTTTCCAGAGTAACGTTCATATCCGAGACGTGGTAGCTTTTGTTGGTGTTACGTAAAATGTTTGGCACTGGAGGATATTTGCGAAGTGATTCTGTTTGGAAGAAACATATTAGAGACTATACAATGGAAGGAATTAAAAACAACATACCGTTAATACAGTTTTCAACATATCTCATTTCGTGAACTGCCTCGTAAGTCATAGCACCCTCATGTTTGGCCAGAACACTCTCCACATCTTGTCTGGCTTTTTCCTGCAATTCCTGGTTTTGTGCCAATTCGTACAGACAATAAGACATTGCAGTGGATGATGTTTCAAAACCTGCCAGGAAAAACACAAACGCCTGCGCGGCTATCTCATTAAACGTCAACCTTCCCAGTCGCTCCTCACTACCATCGTCGATAGGCTGATCGTTTTTGAGCTTAATCAACAAATCCATAAAATCATTCCTACGAACATTATTTTTCTCACGGTATTCGATCGTTTCTCGCACTGCATTCATAAAGAAATCCGCTACATCTGGATCGGATATTCGAACGTTCAGCGCTTTTGCCAGGTCCCTAAAAGTAAAGCTGAGAATTCGTCGTAGAAATCCCATAGGAGTTAAGGCCAAAGCTTTCCTTCCCATTTGTCTAAACTTTGCTTCCGGGTCCTTCAAACTGTTGCACTCCAAACCGAAGGCACAAGTCCCAATAACATCAGTAGTAAACCTCGCTAGAAACTCTTTCATTTCAACCTCTCCGCCACTTTCCGCTTCAACCAGCATGCATTTGCGGAACTCTTCGGCCACCGCTGCAACAGTGGGATACATCATCTTCATCTTACCCGTGGTGAAGGTTGGTGTTAACTTGGCGCGTAGATTCTTCCACTTGACGCCTTCCATTGAAACCAGATGAGCCGTGATTGGATCGACCTTTTCATTGCTATAAATTCCACGGTCGTGAAAATACTGGAAGTCTTTAATGAAAACGTCTTTTGCGAAGTCCAAATCCAAGATCAGAGCCACAGGATTAATGAAGAAAAACATTCCGCCAAACTTCTTTCCACTATCTTTGAGTTGCACGTACACATCTTGCACAAGCAGCGCCAAATGGCGCTTCCTCATGCCCTTGAGGTTGCCAAACGGGAAGCCAGCTTCTGCGTAGGGAACTCCCCGACGCTTCCAGTAAGCGTACCGCTTACCCATTGCGTAAAAGCCAAGCGAGATGGCTAGCAGAATTAGGTAGAACAACATTTTGATTTTTCGGTTTACTCGCGCACAACGCAACGCAACGACTACCGATGGGGTTGTCGCTCTCGCTATTTGTATGCTCTTATCTGGTATTCTTGTCTCACTTGGGATTGCTGATAAAAAACAGATGATACAGGTTTTCGGTGTTTTCGAGAGAGATTTTTGGCGTGTTTTCGCTCCAAAGTACGGGGAGTAATTTTATGACGTGAGACTCACACGGTCGCTCGCGGTTTCTCAATCGATTCGCAATGGTAATAATAATTGAGTAATTCGTCATAAACACGGTTTGGAGGGAGTCATGATTTGGCTGTGTATTGATTCAATTATTAGGTAATAGCTTTTAAAATGAATCATGATATGACAGAACTTAGGTTAGTGGAAAATTTTTTCTGTTAAGAAAGATAAAGAGGGGAACAAATAGGTGACATCGGAAAGTGAATATTAGCAACAATATTGGCTCCAGATAAACAAGCAGTAATCTTTTCATAGCGAACGGCAAGAAATTGTGTTACCGATAGCGGTCGCTGCTATCGGTTTTGGTGTATGAAATTTGATTGAGAATGAGCATAATTTGGCCTGTGCGGCATATTCCTGATACTATCCCCCTACAATTATGAATCACTTAAGAAGATGTATAAATACTAGGGTGGGGAAAAATAATCGATTTTCCAGAACCAAGTTTTTTTGGTTCCTTTTGGGGCCCCAAACAACCCTAAACTTACCGGAAGTCGATTGGTTTTGTCTCCGCTTGGCGCATTGCATTTTAACTTTCATTCTGGCATCACCAGCTTGTTTGTTCAGTCGAGTTTGTTTACGACGATTTATTTATACCGTTTTTCTGTAGTGCTTTCACACTTTTCGGCTATTGTACACCGATCGAACTCTTATTTGTTCTCATTTTTGTACCGGGCAAGTGAAGTTTTGTGAGAATAACCGCTAGCTTTATTTAGTGAATTTTTCGACGTGCTAAGTGCAGTGTTTTTGTGTTTGCAATCAGCTTGCTTTCTCGCACTGTTGTCCTTCTCGATTTTTTTTTCAACAGCGCCATCTTTCCGTCAAATATACAATAAGCATATCCTCAAACCCTCCGATTGAGTCATCACAACGTATTGCGAAGATAATTTATTCCCAGACTGTCCACTTCACCGATAAAGTGCTGCTAGTGGTGGGTGTTGGAACTTTATATATTACTATGGCTAAAACGTGTGCAAAGTGTTCCGATGCTATTTCGGGCATTGATTTTGTTACCTGTCGTGGTTATTGCGGAGCGACATTGACATTGACATGAGTACATGTGCTGGCGTGTCACGCGCGCTGCTAGGGTACTTTACTTCGCACAAAAAGAACCTCTTCTGGATGTGTGACAATTGTGCCGAGTTGTTCGAGAATTCTCATTTTCGCATGCTGTCATCCAATGCTAGTCCACTGCCACAGCTGAACTCGCTAACCAACGCGATTACTGAACTACGTGACGCAATCAAACTACTACATACCAAACCGACTGCCCCAATAGATGAGGAAAAAAAAAACCGACTGCCCCATTCTCACCGTCACTACGCAATCGTTGGCCTGCAGTAGATCAACATAGGGCTTTCAAGCGATCCCGTGAATCAGATGCGGCCCCACGATCCACGGACAACTGCACTGTCGGTAGTAAGCGGACTCTGAACAGCTTTGTTGTAGCACCCGCTACCAATAACATCGAAGATAAATTCTGGCTGTATATATCTAGGATTCGGCCTGATTTCTCTTCGGAATTTTATGTCAACCATAGCGAAGGCCTATCTCGAGACCGACGACGACCCTGTCGTTGTCAAACTCGTCCCGAAGGACAAGGGCATTAACACCCTTACGTTCGTGTCCTTTAAAATTGGAGTTGATCCTTCCCTAAAGGCCAAGACACTGGATCCAGAAACATGGCCGGAGGGTACTCTCTTTCGTGAATTCGAGGATTTTAAAGCACCGAAATTTCGCGCACCGCTGAAAACCAAAAAAACAACGACACCGCTCTTGCTATCCCAAGTTTCGTCTCCATCAACGCCCATGACGAATCTGTGCAAAACTCGGAACACTCCCTCACAACCGCTCTACCGAATGAGACAACAACAGATTACTCCGAAGGAACCACTGAATTCACCTATCCAACCCGCAGATGCCACAGGAACCGATCCACCATCTTCGATGTCCAGGTAACAACTTACTTGGATAAACCGGGATGCACGCAACAAGGTTCAATGGAAATCCCCTCTGACTCTGTTTCGGTTCTACCTTCTCCAAGAATTGACAATCTCTCCGTTTTTCATCAAAGTTCCTGCCAACAGAGCCGTCCCGGTACCGCACTCAGAGGAATAGAGGGGATCTTCCAGTCTGTTATCCCTGGCAAGTATTCGACACAAGCGTGTTTCGATTGCTTTTTGCTTTCCGATGTTATTTTAAATTACAGCGCTGAAACCGAGCCCTCTAATCTTGGAATGCAGCTGCAACCGGGACGCACTGTGGAAAGCAACATGGAAGCCCCCGGTTCCTCTGCCCCAGTCGCGCCTATTGCAGCCAGCGCTCATCACAGTCGTCTCGGTCCTGACGGCAGACGTGGATTGGGGGTCTTCCAACCGACTTCAGCAGGCGAGTTTAACTTTGAATCATCACACTCGATGCCTGATACCTTCGCATTCTAGCACTCCCAGCACTTCGAGCTGCACATCAACAATACGATCAACAAGCTGCCTGCTCTCTACCCGCCACCAGGAGGTCAACGTGTGGTACCAGAACATCGGCGGTATGAACAGCGTTGTCGATGATTTCCGCGTTGCTGTCTCGGATCTTTGCTATGATATCATAGTTCTTACGGAGACTTGGCTGGATTCGCGCACACTTTCTCGTCAGGTGTTCGGAAATAACTACGAGGTTTTCCGTTGTTATAGGAACGCCGAAAATAGTCGTAAATCTACTGGTGGGGGCGTTCTCGTGACTGTCAATTCTAAATTTCAAGCTAGAACATAAGAGGATGACGCCTCTTTGAGCCTGGAACAGGTTTGGACAGCGATCAAATTGGGCGATCGTAAGCTATTTCTCTGCGCTTCATACATACCTCCGGATCGAGTCCACGAGCGTGAATTGATTGTTGCCCATTGCCGTTCAGTCTTCTCAGTACTGGAAACCGCAAAAGCAACAGACGAAGTTATGGTGTTCGGCGATTTTAATCTTCCTCGGATTTCTTGGAGAGATTATCGAGACAGGTTTTTCTTTCCGGACTTGGATCACTCGAGTATCCATCCAAACGCTGCTTCACTTTTGGATTGTTATAGCTCAGCCACATTCACCCAAATCAACCATATTACTAACCAGAACAACCGCATCTTAGACCTCTGCTTTGTGAGCGCCCAGGATACGGCCCCATATTTGTGCGAAGCCCCTGCTCCATTAGTAAAAATAGTCCCCCACCACCCACCTTTATTAGTAACCATTAATGCCGATCTGAAACGTGATCTTGACACTGCATCCGCTACCGTATCTTACGACTTCCGCAATGCCGACCACCAGAGTATCGCCGAGTTTTTCTCCGAGCTCGACTGGAACTCTATTCTAGACTCCGTTAATGCCGAAAATGCCGCTCAAACTCTCTCCAACGTATTGGCCTATGCCATCGACCGATACGTTCCAATGAAGATCCGACATCCCGCGCCCCGACAGCCGTGGCTAACGAGAGAACTTCGACAGCTGAAATCTGAGAAGAGAGCTGCCTTGAAGAAATTCACTAAGCACCGTTCACTGTCCCTAAAACGCCATTATGTGAGAATCAACCACACATACAAAAGTGTTGCGAAACGATGCTTTCTTCGTTATCAACAAGATCTACAGAGGAAGCTCAAGTCTCATCCCAAGCAGTTTTGGAAGTTCGTCAATCAACAGCGTCATGAAGGAGGAATACCATCCTCTATGACATTTAACGGTAAGGAGGCAACCACCTCGCAAGACATCTGTCAGCTTTTCTCAAAGAAATTCGCCAGTGTGTTCACTGATGAGACACTAAGCGATCATCACGTTGAACGTGCCGCCAGTAATACCCCACGATCCGGTCAAGCTTTGAGCACCATTCATTTAGACGCGACAATGATTTCCAGAGCCTGCAGCAAACTTAAATCATTCCTAGACCCGGGTCCTGACGGGATTCCGTCGAAGTTTCTGAAAACGCAGATTGCTAACCTGATTTCTCCGCTTCAGCATGTCTTCCAACTATCTGTCACTTCCGGTATTTTCCCGTCATGCTGGAAATTGGCTTACATGTTTCCAGTACACAAGAAGGGAAACAAACACGATGTGAGCAATAATCGTGACATCACCTCACTCTGTGCTGTCGCAAAACTGTTCGAACTTGTCATCATGGAGCCTTTGCTCGCTCACTTTAAAGCTTTCATAAGCACTGACCAACATGGATTCACAGCCGGTCGCTCCACCGCTACTAATTTGCTTTGTCTCACTTCGTACATCAGTGACAGTATGGTGAAAAGTGCTCAGACGGATGTCATTTACACTGACTTGACAGCTGCCTTCGATAAACTGAATCATCGCATAGCCGTCGCAAAACTTGACAATTTTGGAATCAATGGGAATCTGTTACTATGGTTCCAATCGTACCTTACCGGTCGCCGTCTAACCGTTGCTATTGGGGATTGCCAATCCTCTTATTTTGACGCTACGTCCGGAATACCGCAGGGAAGTCACCTAGGACCACTTATCTTCCTGCTCTATTTTAATGACGTGAACCTAGTTATTAAAGGACCACGGTTGTCTTACGCGGATGATCTCAAACTCTATCTTGAAGTTCACACAATTGAAGACTGCCACTTCCTTCAACGTCAGCTAGATATTTTTGCCGATTGGTGCTATCAGAACCGTATGGACGTTAATCCATCTAAATGCTCGATTATATCATTTTCGAGGAAAAAACAGACCTTACATTACAAATACGCTTTGCTAGGAACTGAAATCGAGCGCGTAAACCAAGTTAAAGACTTGGGGGTTATTATGGATTCCCAGCTAACATTCAAGTCTCACATTTCGTTTACCATCGGCAAAGCCTCTAGAGCTCTGGGATTCATCTTCAGGACCGCTAAGGAATTTACAGATATTTACTGCCTCAAATCGTTGTATTGCGCAATATCTCACTCTATATTATAGTACTGCTCGGTTGTCTGGACCCCTCATTACAACAATGGCGCGGAAAGAATATAATCAGTTCAACGGCGCTTTTTGAGATTTGCTCTTCGTAAACTGCCATGGACGGATCGTTTCCGCCTACCAAGCTATGAAAGTCGCTGCTTACTAATACGTTTGGAGCCTTTGTCTGTCCGTAGAGACACGGCCAGGGCGTTGTTTACCACAGACCTTTTGCAAGGCCGCATAGACTGCCCCGCTCTTTTGGAACAAGTTAATATAAACGTGCAACCTCGTGCTCTGCGAAACAACTCGATGCTGCGATTACCTGCTCAACGAACTAACTACAGCATTTTTGGCGCAATAGTTGGTCTCCAAAGATTATGTAATAGAGTATCCGCTCTATTCGACTTCAATTTATCTCGAACGTTCTTCGTCGGCGATATCGTTTATATTTTTTAAGATCTGACTAGTTGTAATGTCATATTGTTGTATTCCCGTTTCTTTATATGTATTGACTCTCTAAAGATATTTTTTTTATTGTTAGCTTTAAGTTACACCATTGGGGCACTTGCTCGCCTGTTGGTGAATAGACCAAATAAATAAATAAATAAATAAATAAAACTTTGTATGAAAATTTATATGGAAAAACCTGCTTTTTTGCATTTACTTTTCTAGAGAGCTCAAAAATGCTCTAATAATGCACTACATTATGTTGAAGTATAGTATTTTAGATGCCTAACAACTTTGCCGAAGACACAGAAGAGCTAGGACGTCCATAAGAAAAGCTGTAGCTGTTCAAAGTTGAGTATGTCGATTTAACTGCAAAACGAACGTAACGAGTTTATACACTCAGCTGGATCAAGCAAACAAATTTAGGTCAACATTCTAGGCATAGGTAGAATCTACAACGTGTTTCTGAGGTCACTTCTGATGGAAATCTGACTGACGCCGGTACACTGACAATGTTGACAGAAAAATTGATTTGTAACATAAATTTCGACATAATCAACTTTGAACAGCTCTAGTATTTTTTTGGGACACCCTAGCTCTTTAGTGTCTTCGGCCAAGTTGTTAGGCATCAAAAAACCTACCATTTGAAGTCATGAAACCTTTGGTTTGAGCCATTTTGAGCTCTTTAGAATGAGAAATGCAAAAAAGTTGGTTTTTCCATACAAATCTCCATATAAATTTGAAATCCAATGCGCCAAGCGGAGACAAAACCAATCGACTTCCGATAAATTTAGGATTGTTTGTGGCCCCAAGAAGAACAAAAAAAAATCTTGGTTCTGGCCTTCTGCTACCAAGTTTCGTTTTTTCCATATAACGATTCCCCACCCTAATAAATACCTCCATTCCAGAGTTCCCCAACCACAGTGCAAAATGCTGTGGGATCTTTTCAAATCTGCAGGTGAGGCAACACTGATACCGTTACTGAGGAAGATTTTTAGGGCAATTCTAAGATTCAAATTATATTCCATCGAAATTAAGGTCTGTGCGGGTTATTTTTATACCAAAACTGGGTAATAAGGATAAAAAGAATCCCAAATCATTCAGACCGATCAGCTTGTCCTAGACCATTCTGAAGACAATGTAAAAAGCGCTAAAGGGATATCTGAATGCAAAATACTTGCATGGTACCCTCTATCAATGTTACAATTTGCCTATCAGACTGGTAGCTCAATAGCTCAGCGCTTCACACGCCCAAAAAAATGGACAGAAATAACCGATTTTTCATGAGTTTACCTTTAGTTTACCACACGCACTGCCGAAGTTACTCATGCAGCATCAATCATAGTAACCCATTAGTCAACAAAAGAAGGTTGATAGCTCTATTAGTCGAACTCTAAGGTCGACATAGTAAGCGTGAATAGCGTCCCGATTCGATTCACCTTGCCGTGGGTTAATGTACAGCCCGAAGCAGAGTTGTACATTTAACTACGACGACGCTCTACGCGCTTGCTACGTCAACGGTCTAACCGTGATGGTGAAAACGGTGAAGCTACTATGTTCAGAAGTGTGTGCGTTCAAAGGACGGTATTTGTCAAAAATCGTACTCCGTCTGTTGATGTCCGCTCGATTAATTACACCCTGTAGCGCAATCTTGAATAGCAGGCAGGAGAGACCATCACCCTGCCGAAGCCCTGCAGGATTCAAATGGACCCGACAATCCACCCGAAATCCGTACACAGCACTGCTTCTAATCCACCGTACCCTTTATCAGTCTAATCAGTTTTCTCGAAAAGCCGTTTTCGTCCATGACCTTCCATAGCTCTTTGTTGTCGATAGTGTCATACCCGGCTTTGAAGTCGATAGACCGTCGTAGACCATCCTCCACGAGTACGGCCTGATAACTTCATACAAATCTGTTGACTAGCGGTGAGAGTCGGCGGGAAACGATTTGAAAAAGCACATTGTAGGCGGTATTCAGAACGCCAACCGTACGATAGGTCCCACAGTCCAATTTGTCCTTTCCTATAGATATGGCAGATAACCTTATCCTTTCACTGGTTCGGTAGCTGTTCTGTATCCCAAATGAAAGAATTTGAACTTGTGTGAATCAACTTGTGCAAACAGGTGGTCAGCTTTTCCGGACTAATCTTAATCAGCTACGCTCCAAGACCATACTTCCCAGCCGATTTATTGTATTTCAGTTACTTGATGGCATCCTTCACTTCGCCTATCGTTGGGGCTGACATGACTTCTACGTTTGTCGCACCGACGGGATCTTTTTCTCTGCCGCCATGGTTCTCTGTCTGCGCGCCACTCAAGTGTTCGTCGATATGCTGCTTCCACCTTACGGTCACCTAACGTTCGCCCGTCAGAATACGTACCTCGAGACCAGCTGGGAGAGTCAAACGGTTTCCCAACTAAACTGATTAAGCTAAGCACCCTTGATCGTTTTTCATCATGCGTCAGGATAGTGGGCGCAGTTTTGGATCCGTTCGTGACGTTGGACAAAACAAAGTACATGATGGCTGGTAGAGAGCGTGATAGATGGAGGCATTTATGAAGTAGTCGACAAATTTGTGTGCCCTGATACTCTCAGGACGTGTGACAACGATGTTAGCCGCGAAGTGAAGAGACGGATAGCAGCCGCGAACAGGACCTTTCACGGTTTACGTAGCTAGCTGAGGTCTTGTAGCATGCAAGTCCGCACGAAGTTTGCGCTCTACAGGAAGCTGATCCTCCCAGTGGTACTCTACCGCCACGAATGATGGTCGATGAAGAAGGCCGACCGGCGAGCACTTGGAGACTTCGAGTGTAAGACTCGTTGAATGTGTGGTGTGGAGGAGGAGGCCCAATTGGCAGGTGTTAGGGGCGATTAGAGAAGACTAGCCCAAGACCGAGTAATGTGGAGACGTATTCTGAATTCGGTAGTGGGTCGTTAACGACCTGTCGCCATAAAAATAAAGTAAGTAAGGAATATTTAAGGTGATCAAGCATTTTAAGTGATTTTTCATCTTTCGTACAAATATTTCTAGAGAAGCAATTTAAAACGTCCAATCTACTTTGATCGATTTTTGTCTTTGAGCTGCCACAATTTTGGATCTTCCATCTTTGTGGGAAGCACCGGTATACATGTTAGTGATTCTGTCCGAAATGGCACTTTTTAGCGTCTCGTTTTTCTCAATTGAAGTAGTTACTATTCTTATGCCACTCGCAAAAACGTTAGTAATTGTGATAAAAAGAGTTTATTCTTGAAATAGTTTTTCTTTTCAAATCAAAGACTTCTAGCGCCACTTTTTCCAATCGCTTAAAATAAACGTAGAACTTCGGTCACACATTTCATAATTTGCATTCAACATTACCTCAAGAACGGGTTTGTGGCTATGAGAGGCGCCGATTGTAATTTGTTCTAACTTACTTTACTGTTACGGCGACAGACCGATAATCGATCCAATGCCGAATCCAGAATACGTCGTCATGTCACTCGGTCTTGGGCTGCTATCCTCCAATCTCCCCTAACACCTATTTCGCTAGCATTATCGTCGACAGCAAACATCCAACGGGTGCGAGTTGTACCTCGAAGTCGACGGCCTCTATCAAGATTTCTGCTAAATATAGTCTTCGCTGGTCATTCTTCCGGCATTCTATCTACATGCCCAGCCCACTGCAACCTGCCGTGTTTTATCCGCTTAACTATATCCGCTGATTTGTACACCATGGCTCATGCGTCTGCGCCAAACACCATTTTCTAATTTGCCGCCAAGAATTGAACGCAAAACCCTACGCACAAAAATACCAAGAGCTCGCCGATCGGCCCCTTCAACGTCCATGCTTCATGGCCGTAGAAGGTCACGGGAAGAATTAGTGTTTTGTAGAGTGCAAGTTTAGTACGGGTTTGCAGACTACGGGACCTCAGCTGGTCAGTCCGCCTTTTTATCTCATGGCTAACCTCGTTGTCACATGCCACCAATGTAGCCAGGTAAATAAATTCGTCGGACTACCACGCACTCTACCAGCCACCATGTATTTCGTTCTGGCAGAGTTAATGATGAGCCCTACTCTAGCAGCTTCCCTCCTGAGAGGTCCGAAGGCCTCTTCCGCTGCTCTACGGTTGATACCAATGATGTCGATATCGTCCGCAAAACCTAGAAGCATGTGAGACTTAGTAATGAAGGTGACGCCCGCTTGACTGCCCGTCCCTGCTTCAAACCATCTAACGTCACGAAGGAGTCCGATATCTCACCGGTTATCCTGACGCAAGATGAATGGGAAAATTTATAGTACGAAGCTCTCGCCAGAAGAAGAAATTCTTTAAGGACAACGACGCGGTGTTCTGCTACTCGAAGCGATCGTTGGAGGAGATAAAGCGGCTGAATATCGATGTGGTACCCTTCCAGCTGGCCTTGAGGTATGATGCTGGCCTAACAATCCAGTCGTCGTAGGCTCGAGTCCTCGAGTTGGCTGCGTTGGCTGCGAAGTCTGAGTAAAATAAACAGAAGGTCGAGCTTCGATACGGAATATAGCACCAGGGCTTTGCTTTTACCCAAGATGGAGAACCCGCTCAACGTTCTCCAGCTGCGTCCCATCGAATGCCCGCTCCAAAGAATTTGACGGCCACTTTTTATCGCTTGGAATCCATAGTTTGAAGAGTAAGAAAATTCAAAATTGCTTCAAAAACGTGTTTGTTTCCTTGAGAATAGTCGATTGTAATTTGTACTTGGCAAGAGGAATAAAACAATTTACTTCGAGTTAGTGTATTTCGTAAAAGCTGTAGTTAAGCTTTAGCTTCGGACCTAGCGTGCTTGGCTAGCTCTCCTGGGAACAGCAAACGTGCGGATGTCTGAACTTGGCTGCTTTACCGCTTGAAGTCAGTGTCATCTTGATTTGCTTGTTGACGGTTGTACAGTTGAAAGACAGTTGAAAACGTTGGTCCGTATATATATATGAACAGTGTGCAACGTAATCCCTACCTTTTTTCATATTTCTTAATTCTATCACCTACGTTGCTCCGCCTAGTTTTTGCTTCAGGTCTCTCCGTAGGTGTTAAATGCCTACGGACAGCCATTCATCATACAGGGACCAGTTTTGTTCACGTCATATCACTATTCCGTGCAACCGAATTTGCTAGTTATATGATCTGGTCGTGGCAAGGGAGGCAAAAACAAAGTCCCGTTCATTACGTGCCGGACTTTGATTCACGGTATGTCGAATTTATTTTCTGCTGCGTAATAGACATTACACCTGTTGGTGCTTGAGCACCTGTCGATCTGGCGGCTGTAATAGAGTATCTTGCTGCAAAAGTGTTCCGCCAGGTATTTTGATTTAAAAAAAAGCACCGCTAAATGAAAGACGGGGAAAAGTGACAGAGTCTTTTTTGTGGCTGATTTTTATTCCTGTCAAAAACGCTACGAAGCACTTGTAACTGCTTCGCGGAACATCAAGTTCTCCCGGAGCACGATTTAAAAACCCCTGAATTAGGTCATCCGCGTTACAAAATTTGCATTTCAATATTCTTTTTGTACAATTTGTTTGATTTGAATTCTAATTTCTTCGTTTATTAATTACTTCACTTTTCATAAATCATCATAAAAATCGTCCAATCAAAAATGCTGATGCTGGTCATTCCATGTAGTGCAATGACGTCTATTGTAATGATATGTTGTTATACCATTCAACCATGAGTTGATACTAGCTCAATGCATTATGATATATTTTGCTCTGCGTTCTGTATTTTATTTGCACCATTAACAAGTAATTTTTCAATACCGTAATCGAGGCAAAACATTTGTCGTTATTTTCCCCAGATGGGATCCATTATTATAACTGATTAAAGCAAAACGTGGAAAGGGAGAGTAATGATTATCACAGTTGGATGTCGAGCAGTATGGCTTGCCTCTCCAGTTTTTAACAAAGCATCGAAATCTCTGTCACCAACCAGCAGGTAAACTCACAGTGCGCCATCTGCAGCAACATTGTCGACAATCGATTATCTTCCAACCGAAAATAAATGTAATGTCATGTTTCACATACAATAAAAGTACCGTATAAATAACCTGACGCCAGCTGCTACGCCGTCGATCGGTGGATGGAAGGATGCGAACTGGAGCTCAGTCGTACTAAAAGCGCGCTTCTGGCAGGGGAACGCATCATCGGAACAGGTGGCAATAATTAACGATTTTCATCATGGTGCTGGGAGCTAGATTATTGGCGCTGTGATGCGATAAGTTTCAAGTATAGCAGCTAATATTTTTCGACTGGAAAATCTGTGCCACTCCACGTGGTGACGACGACGACGACGTCGACGATGATAATAATAACGATGATAATACACATTACATCAGGGTTTACTATCGGACTAGCTCTCGAGCTTTTTCTACTAGAATTATTCTACGAAAAAGCGTCTGATTCCGATGCTCGTTTCCTATCTGTCCTGTGGGTGGTCTTTCCTCTTATAACCGAGACGTGACTGCAGATCATGTAAGCTCATCAACCGCAAAGCGGTGGAGTAGGTGTATGAAGATTGTGAGAACAAGGATGAAAGAACCACAAACTTTTTATTGTTGTTGTTTGTGTGGTTCTAAAACTCAGGTTGAAGAGAATTCTCCTGACATGTCAATAACTCTTCTAAAGTTAATTCCAATCGACTGAACTGGCACTTTAAATTAACCGCGTTAACCGGTAAGGTAATATAAATTTTAATGCTTCCGAAAACAACCAGCCTACAGGCGAGAGAAGTTTGTGTACCGACAACAAAAGCCTCTATTTATGAGCGATATTTTCTTCCGACCTGGGGTCAGCAACCCTAATCAACAACACAAAACATCGGAGTAGAAACTTACTTCCAGCTCACGTGTGCTCAGTGTGGCGTGAATGTTATGGGTGAAATAAAAAATTCAAACCAGTGTCTAAGCCCCAACGTCAACTCCTTTCCCCTCTCCCCAACCAACAACAATGGACAACTATGAACGCGGCGCTTTGTCATAGTGTCTCTAAGCCAGGTTCATGTTTATCTTGGGATCGATTTTACCCACCGACCGATAAAGCACAGTGTGGCACCAGAAACGACCGACCCACATGGCCACTGGGGGACCATATTCTTCGGGTTTGTGCTTTATTCGGTTAGCGCGCAACGGCTAAAGGATTGACACGGAGCACGTCTATACAGCTGCCACAAATGAGGGATGGGGAATTTTACAGAAATGATTACGAAACGAGTTTCTTTTGGTAGGTTTTATCGAACTAAACTTGGTCGAAGAAACAGGATGTTGTTTAAAGATAATCCAAACTGGCATGGGAATCAGCTATTTTTGAAGAAAAGACAGTGGGTAAAAAATGTATAAGTTAGGAAATAGTGTTTACACGAAAAAGATGTAAAGGCGAAATAGAATTTTAATATATGATTGGGGAAGACAATCAAAGGTTCGAATGTTTTTAACGGAAAGGGCTCACGTTTTACGCACCAACTATGGGGAAACTTTTAACTCATCTGCCAAACTTTGTTTTGTTCATTTACCGGGGAACAAAGTGCGCAGGCTCAGGGCGGGTGAATGGTAAATGGTATTCATTTTACTTATCATATTCATTTTGGTGTAAACTTACGGGAACGTTTTTATCTTTCGCGAATAACATTCACATACTTTTTGTTGTTGCTGGAAATTAAATAAAGTTTTAAATGGTCTAAAAAGAAACTTTTTTTTCAGGATCATGAAATCCTGATGGTACAACAATACAAATATTCAAAAAAAAAAAAGAACACTATTTTTCGTAAATTTAGTTGGTCACCGTTAAAAAAAAGCAATATCATCCTTTTTAAAATATCATTTGAATTTCCAAAAGGTAAGTGGATGACATGATTAATAGGTGGCAGAACCGAATAGTGGTTAAAAACGCAATGCAAAATGATAAACATAAAAAACCCAAATTAATCCACCTAGCGGTGAGACCCAGCCGTTCTCATTCGAACTTATTATTTGTTAAAATAGATTTACACCAGCACTTGAAAAAACACACATATGAACATACGTTAACACATATACATGCAAATAAAATTAAATTCTTTCAAACATATGATGCGGTTTTGTTTTTGACGTGGTATAATCGATTTGTACTCATATACTGCGTATGAATATTTAGATTGTTTATGTCAACTTTAGTCAGTAGATTTCAAATAATTTATAATTAAATGTTGTTCCCCGTTTGTGGTCCCCGTGGCTCCGTGGTTAGCGATGTCGGTCGGCTAGCTCTCCCACACGGTTGTGATATCGGGTTCGATTCCCGATCGAGTCGAGGATCTTTTCGAGCTGAAAATTTTCTCGACTCAGCACTGGGGCACGGTGTATCGTTGTACTTATCCTACACATACAAAATGTGCCAAAAACAATATCGATAACGAATTCTCTCAACTAATCTAGTTGATCGAGACCGCTATTAGCCCCAAGGCTAAGCGTGCGATATTGTTTTTTTTTAAATGTTGTTCCTTATACATTAATTTGAATGATCTTATCAGTGAAAATGAAATATCTTAAGGCAGTTGATATTACTGATCGTCTCTGAGGGGCATCCAATGAATGGCCAAATACCATTCAAATGAAATGGGTACCAATAAAGCTAAAACTAAAATTGCTGGAATCAGTCATGCCATCTTTGGCAAAACGAGTGAATTTAAAAAAGGTTTCTGAACACGTTGTTCTTCATAACCTTCGAACTACATGTTCAATCATCATTAAATTCGTTATTCAGGGGTTTTGAGGACAGTCCGTTCATTTGATACCTGTTTTGTTCAAATCGGTTGTGTGGTTTCTGAGATAATGGAGTTTCATAACTTTTACATTTTGATACATAACAGACAAAGTTATAGCCCTACAGGGAACTTGAGTTTCAACACTCCGTCATACATGACATTCCACAACACCGGACCCAGGATAGAACCTTGCGGAACTCCTGCATTGATTGGGACGCATTTCTGACCCTCCTCCGTGTTGTAAACAAGTACTCGATTCTGGAAATAACTCTCCAGAATCTTGTACAGCGACACCGGTACATGGATGCTCCTGAGCGCGAGTGCTATGGAGTCCCAACTGGCGCTGTTGAACACATTCTTCACGTCGAGCGTGACGATTGCGCAATTGCTTGTTCCTCTTCTCTTGCGCTGGAGTGCTACCTCCGCCGTCTTGGTGACGGAAGAGATGGCATTCAGCGTGGACCTGCCCTTCCGGAAGTCTAACTTGTTACTTGCCAGACCGTGTACACCCTCCGTGTACCTCACCAGTTTGTTGAGGATGATCCTCTCAAGCACCTTGCCCGCGGTGTCCAGCAGGCAGATAAGCCTATATGCCGATGGGTCCCCTGGCGGTTTCCCAGCCTTCGGCAATAAGACCAGTTTTTGCCGCTTCCACCTGTCCGGAAAGAGACAGATTGCCAGGATTTGGCGATCACGATGAGTTCCTCATTCGTAACCCTTGCCTCCTCCTCAACTTCGACACGGCTGTTGTCACTCACGGATTGGATGGTCGGCAGGTTGGCCGACCTTCCCTGGTCTATGTCTGAGATACTGGAACGTCTGGCGTGAGACTCGACCGCCAGAGGCCAAGGGCTTGGCTCGTGGTGCAGAAAGAGTCTCTGGGTGATACGCTCCAGCATCGGTTATCGCTCTGCAGGCGCCAGCTCGCCTTTAGTCTTGGCCATTACGATCTTGTAGGCGTCACTCCACGGATTCGTGTTGGCACTCTTGCTAGGATTTATCGCACTTTTTAGCATGGATCTTGCAGAACCGAATGGTACGCGGCGCTCTTTCCTTTCTTCTTCGTTTCGCGCACGTTGCATCCTCCGTCTCGCACGGAGTTCTTGATCAGTCCTGGGCTGGAGAACGTCACGTCAATAATCGACTCCAACGAGATCTAGGTTGAGTTTTGCCAAAGCCTCCAATAAGATCTGACCCCTCTGGTTCGTTAAGCGACTTCTCCACTCAACAGCCCAAGTGTTGAAGTCGCACGCCACCACCAACGGCGTTAGGCCCGTTAGCTCCATGGATAACAGTTCGACCATCTGGGTGAACCTTTCGGTAGACCAACGCCGCGGAGCATAGCAACTGCAGTAGAACACTCCGTTCACCTTGGCAACTACGTACCCTTCTTTTGAGGTCAAGACAACCTCCTGAACCGGGAACTTGCTCGTCGTACATATGGCCGCCATACTGGACTTATCCGTAACCCAGTTACCGTTTCCGGGAGGGATGCGGTAGGGGTCCGATATGATGGCGATATCCGACAAGGACTCAGTGGCTGCTTGGTGTAGCAGTTGCTGGGCCGCGAAGCATTGGTTCAGGTTCAGTTGCGTCACCCTTACGTCAGTGGTTTCGCAGCCGGCTTACCTGGGGCCTCCCATAAAGTGTTTGGCGTCCGGTTTCCCGTTACATATCATACACTTGGGAGACTCCTCACAGTCCTTCGCTTCATAGCCTGACCTCCACATCGGGTGCCTTGCAGGTCCTCAAAGCACCGGAAGCAAATGTCCGGTTGCTGTAGTATACTCAGAAGGCATACAGACCAGCCGACTTTCAACTTGCTTTCTTTCAGGGCCAGGTTAGCGTCCGCCGACGGTAATCGGAAGGGAGCTACCTAGGTTCCCGCTGGACCTTTGTGAAGCGGATCGACTCCTTAGCCACTTTAACCCGCACTTCGCTTTGAGTGCTTGTGCAATGTCGCACCCCTCGGTGATTTCATCCACGTTTCTAAGCTGGAGAGTCACTTTGACCTCCTTCCCTAGGATCTTTTCCGCTACCGTTTTGTAGGTAGTTCCATTATTTTTGGCGTTCTTCCAGGGCTCAAGTATCTTCTTGCCAGTGCGAGATCGGCGGATACTCCGCACATCCGCCCCGAGATCCTTGAGCTGGGTTTTCCCCTCCATCTTCTTTAAAACTTCTAAGTACTTGGACCCGTCCGTTCTTAGTATGAGGGCATCCTTCCTAGTCCGCGCCTTTTTGACCTTTTTAGTCCTCTGGCAGCTCCGCCATCTTGGCGCGTGGCACCTTTCCGACGCTTCCTACCCTAGTTACCTCGAACCAGTTGGTGTGTTCTCCCGTAGGAGCAGCACGAACAACCGTTTCTTGGTGTTCCCGGGGACTGCCTCGTTCGCTTAGCGACCTGCCCCGTAGAGCAGACCGCCGCGAACGAGGGGGCGTCTGTCTGCACCTCTTTAGATGCAGTCGCCCTACTGGTCCTGGCCGCTTTCTCGGCCGCCTTCACCAGCGCTGCAAATTTTTCGTGCTCCTTTTTGGCTTCATCAATGGTGCTCCGGAGCTGGAGTAGGCTCTGCTCCAGGTCACCAGCGATATTCCGCCTGTTCGTCGAGAACTCGATTATGGCGTCGAGTTGTTCGGACAGCGCACAGTGGGGCGACTTCATACAAAGGCTGGCCAAGCAAAAAAGTGTCGATAGACGCGACAAAAACTTGGTATTGACATAATTTTGGGACGCTGAACACGAATCTGGCATCCATTTTTTGTTTGGGATCATCCATAAAGCACGAAATTCAATTTTTGATGTTTTTTGAGACTTTTTCCTTTTTATTTTTATATATAGAATTATATGATCTTTGACCACAAGTTCTGCCACTGGGCGTCCTCCCCATTGAAAAAAAAACGTAGTTTATGGACGACCCAAACAAATTTTGCCAATATATGTATATTTATTTTATATATTTTTTATTGTTAATTTAAACCACATAAGTAATACAAACTAATTAAAAATTGAAAAAAATCATCATCACCATCTGTGTCATTGCTGAAATCTCCCGTTGAATTGTTTCCAGAAAATTATAAAGGTTAGCGTCCGCCGACGGTGATCGGAAGGGAGCTACCTAGGTTACCGCTGGACCTTTGTGAAGCGGATCGACTCCTTAGCCACTTTCACCCGCACTTCGCTTTGAGTGCTTGTGCAATGTCGCACCCCTCGGTGATTTCATCCACGTTTCTAAGCTGGAGAGTCACTTTGACCTCCTTCCCTAGGATTTTTCCGCTACCGTTTAGTAGGTAGTTCCATTATTCTTGGCGTCCTTCCAGGGCTCAAGTATCTTCTCGCCAGTGCGAGATCGGCGGATACTCCGCACATCCGCCCCGAGATCCTTGAGCTGGGTTTCCCCCTCCATCTTCTTTGAAGCTTCTGAGTACTTGGACCCGTCCGTCTTGAGTATGAGGGCATCCTTCCTAGTCCGCGCCTTTTTGACCTTTTTAGTCCTCTGGCAGCTCCGCCATCTTGGCGCGTGGCACCTTTCCGACGCTTCCTACCCTAGTTACATCGAACCAGTTGGTGTGTTCTCCCGTAGGAGCAGCACGAACAACCGTTTCTTGGTGTTCCCGGGGACTGCCTCGTTCGCTTAGCGACCTGCCCCGTAGAGCAGACCGCCGCGAACGAGGGGGCGTCTGTCTGCACCTCTTTAGATGCTGTCGCTCTACTGGTCTTGGCCGCTTTCTCGGCCGCCTTCACCAGCGCTGCAAATTCTTCGTGCTCCTTTTTGGCATCATCAATGGTGCTCCGGAGCTGGAGTAGGCTCTGCTCCAGATCACCAGCGATATTCCGCCTGTTCGTCGAGAACTCGATTATGGCGTCGAGTTGTTCGGACAGCGCACAGTGGGGCGACTTCATACAAAGGCTGGCCAAGCAAAAAAGTGTCGATAGACGCGACAAAAACTTGGTATTGACATAATTTTGGGACGCTGAACACGAATCTGGCATCCATTTTTTGTTTGGGATCATCCATAAAGCACGAAATTCAATTTTTGATGTTTTTTTAGATATTTTTCTTTTTATTTTTAGCGTCCTCCCCATTGAAAAAAAAAACGTAATTTATGGACGACCCAAACAAATTTTGCCAAAATATGTATATTTATTTTATATTTTTTTTATTGTTAATTTAAACCACATAAGTAATACAAACTAATTAAAAATTGAAAAAAATCATCATCATCATCCGTGTCATTGCTGAAATCTCCTGTTGAATTGTTTCCAGAAAATTATAAATTCATTTTAATAATCAGCAGGAAAAAATTTTTTCGCTGTTATTTTCATTTCTTCTAGTGATTTTCGATGTTTCATTGTTCCATATATATGTTATCTTTCTAAACCGGTTTCTATGGCTAAAAGAGGACATTCAAATACATGTTTAAAACCATGAATTGACAACTTACTAGACATTGAATTAGGTGGTGCCGCTGAAGTTGAAAACTCCATAATAAAATTAACCTAATTTCTGAATTCGAAAACCAAGACACTGGAATCACACAACGTTCTGAATGGATTCGAAAACATGCGAAAGGCGACGAAGTTTCTTTGTGTTTTTCTCTTACAACAAACTGTGTGCTTTACTTTTGTATGCAAACGTGTGCGAAGCGAAAGCAATTTGCAAACGGGCTTTTGTTGGTCGGAGTTTGATGGTATGAACTTGCCTCTAGGATTTGACACTTTAATCAGTTTAGCGAATTTTATGATCATAAATTGAAAAGGGCTGAATGTTTTCAATATTGTTTCGAATATGCAGAAAGTTATAAATTAGTTTGACATATTTGGGTTTTATAAATATTTGTTTACTGTTTTCTTTTTTAACACGTATTTTTATAACTTTTTATTGTTAAATTTTGTAATTTTTGCCCAAATTTATATTTTATTTCCACGGATTGAGTTCCCTATTATAAATTTTCATTGATGGGGTATCAAGGTTATGATTTAAATTAATCCTGGATGGAATTTTAAATTCAGAAAAAAAAATTTAAAAAATCTGCTATCGCTTTTTACACTAAAGTGACAATTTGCGCAATTTTGCGCTACAGCGGACAGTATGCATTTGAAAACTTACGTTTTTGCCTAAGTTTTGAATGTAGTCACAACCGTGGCAAACTGCGGCAACTAAACTTTTAAGCTACTTTTCTACAAAAAATCACGTTTTTTTTCATTTTTTTCAGTGTCAAGCCTACTAAGACCAAATTTCACAATATCTAATGAAAGAAGCTTATTTTGCACAACATTTACAACAACTTTTCCTTTGACGTCAAAGAAATCCAAACTGTCGTTGAAGCTGCAGAGCGTTTCAAAGTAATGTACTTGTTTTCAAAAAAATGTGAAAAATCGTATGACAAGCTTTGAAAAGTCATGACAAATTCAGTTTTCATGATATCACGCCCAAATTTTGGATTTAGACACTTGAATGTTATAGCAATGAAGGAAAAATACTATGAAACAGCTAACGAAAACAATTTTTTTTTGGCTGATGGCCAGCGATTCCCCACTGTGCAGCGCCGCCACTCTCGGCCGCGTGTCCATACACCTTTCGACGGCCTTGACTAGCAAAGGACCGTCTGCCGAAATTTCTGGTGTGGACACTGACGGATTCACCATTTTTCCACCTCCATGCTTCGCCTCATCCGTCTCCGCCTTCTTCTGCCGAGACCGCTGGATCTTCTGCACCCGCCTTTTTTTGTCTTCTGCACCCGCCTCTTTTGTTTTCTGCAGATGTCTAGAAAATCACATTTGTAACATCTCTGATTGTTAAGCTGATGGAACATAATAGGTTACAGTGGGCTCTAACAACGTATTCTAGATTATGGATTCATAAAATTTTTACGAACACAAAAAAGTAACTTGGGACTTAGGGTACGGGTTCCATGCCGGTTCAAAAACATGGGCAGTTGCCAAAAGTTGTCAAAAATCGAACCTACTTGTACTACGGTTTCCGGGTATAGCTAATGCGCTACCGCGAAGAAGTCAGTTTGTCTCAATTATCGGCGTCGAAAGCTTCAACAGAGCAGTAACGGTTGGAGATCCGTAAGGGAGCAGCTTAGGACCCTTACTGTTTTTGCTCTACATAAATGATCTTGTCAGACTTCAATTGCATGAAAAACTTAGACTATTTAGTGATGCATACGCAGCAACAAACTTGGTTTATTTAACCAAATGACTGACGACATGTGAAATTTCAGAAAGATACTTTCAGGCTATCTATGAGAATGACGATAAAACAGCCGGTTTCAGCGTACCATTTCAAATTATCATTGAAACTTCTCTCAGTTTCACCGACGTGAAGCTCTTGCGTTTGGAATCGTCCCTCACTTAAGTCTTTGTTATTCTACCAACTGAAAAAAAATGTATAAAAAATTACAACCCCTCTATTCAAATGACATTCCATATTGTCTACTCCTAAAAAAAAAACAATGAAAAATGTTCTGAGGAAGTGCCATGTTTTTTCAACATTCATTTCGGAGCAGACGCGCCTCCGAATTTGACTACTCGGAACCATCATAAACCCGTTGATGTATGATATGAGGGCCAGGTCACCCACAGTGGCATTCATACAGAGAAGTTGAGCGTACAGCGAAAGGAGAAAGTTTTATACCGGAGTAGGTAATAAATTCGACAGGAACGAACATCGTGTAACGGGCGCCCGCGAACCGGAAAGGATGCTGGCTGGCTTGGCTGGCCGTGACCGTACGCAAGGCTGTGTAAGGTGATATTATCGATCGCAATCTGGGGTGCTCTTCAGCCGGTGTTCGGTGTGGATAAATTTGGCTTGTTATTGCTTTATCATTGCAGGCAAAAAAGGAGTTTTATCCCACGCGGCCACATGCCGACAAAGGCGAAGGGCAAATAAAGCAAGCCCGAGATTATCGAAATGGGATCATAAATGGATACTGACTGTCCCGATGAAAAAAATCTGGGCTTAAGTTATTGAGGTGTCGAACGGAACGGATCCGAAAAACGATTGAGGATTTCGAAATGGAAATTCGGTTCGCTTGTGCTTGACTTCTATATATTTTTTCAAACTGCCCACCCCCGCTTACCATATATATAAATTGTAGTTGCTTTTTTGTCATCAAGCAACGCAATTAATAATAGCCTGAAAAACCCGTTTCTTGGAAACTTCAATCGATTTTTGAAATGATTTAACAACACTGTTGAACAACGTTTGGAGAAAAGCTTTCCTTTGTTTCCAAAGCTGATTAGCATGCAACATGTGTACATTTTCATTTACGACAGAGCTTTTTTTTGCTGCCAACAAACAACCACGGTTTAGCCCGATTTCATTTGGGCGCGTGCACACCGAATTGGGTTTGTAGTTTCTTTTCTTGCTGCCTCCCAAGGAAAAGATAAACAAAGTATAGACATGTGAGTAAAACAAGGCAGTGGAGTAGAAAGTTCACCCCCAAAGAGGATGACACAACAACAATCCGCTGTTTTGCACGTACCTTCCGGCGATGATGATGATGATGGTGGTGGTGGTGGTGGTGTTTCGCTACTCGAACGTCTGCAGGAGTGGCCATGACAGAAAGAAAAACAATGAAATCCTGTCCTATAAGCGCTTAGGCGGAAACTTTTGTTCCGGTGGAGAGTTTCCAAGATTTCGATCATGCTTGCTGTTGCTGCTGCTGCCAAGAGAATCTTTCAGGGTATTGTTTTCTAATAACATGGAGATTATTATGGAAAACCCGAAACAACCCCGGTGAAACAAAAACAAAATTATTCGGTCTTGAACTGTTACAGTATATGACGGATAATCAATTCAAATCCGCCCACACACGCTGAAAAATATATCAATTTTGTTGTTTCAAAGAAACAAAACTACAAAGAAATGTAATACATTGGGCAGGCTTGAGGTTTAACAAACGGAGATCTTCTACAAGATGGTTTTCTCATTCGAGCTACAGGCCAATCCATTTGTTTCCTAATTTCTTTATAAGCAGCCTGCCTACTAATCTATTTTGGATACCTTCGGTTGTGATTCGGATGCCAGCGGACAAGCCTTCCAACGCAATCCTTCTCGGGATTCTCTTTTTCAATTAGGCGATTACATACATAAACGTACGCGTACACATACACACTTGCCATCCCTTACGATTACGATATACGAATTTCTTTTGCAGATTTATTCAGATCGCCCATTCGTAACATAATCCGCTGCTGATTAGTTTTATTCCAGCCAAAGGAAAGCGATCATCGTGTGAAGATAGGCTTGAATCGGAAGATTAAAAATAGGTAACATTTTTTGAAACGCAAATTGACATACCAACTTCAAATCAACATATAGAAAACGTAATTTGTTATAGAGTTCAAGATCGTTTCAATGTTTCTCATGAGAATGCATAAACTAATTTCGATTTTTTTTAATTGGTATTTTTTAATTTGAAACGTTAAAGACGTCATTTCGAATCAATACTAGATTTCAAAAAGAGCTTGTATAAAAATAGAACGGTTTGTTTGATTGATGTGATATTTTCGGCAAAGTTGTAGACAGTAATTTTGTGCTTCCGAGGGGTCTTAGGAAATTTCATGAGCATCCGTCTAACCAGATCTTTTGCGTTCTCACGAACATTTAGTTCGCTTCGTCAATGGGACAGATAGTAAAAGAGTCTGTGAAACTATCCTCGTTTTGTCTGCGTATATCGGTACGAAATGAAAGTAAACGTACTACAATATATCACCGTTCAAAGTGTAGATGGAGCCCTCATGCTATTAGCTTCGCATTGTCTAAGGCAAATGAATACCTACTTATAAATACCTAATTTCTGCAGGTGTGTAAGATGCGCATTTGTATACACGCTTATTGAGGGTTTGGCACATGTTGTCGTTTGTTGTGTGAGAACATAAGGGATTGAAAAACACGTCCATGACTAGAGCTTCCATATCTTCCGCAAAAAATGGTTTAGCACAAACTCAATTGACCACTTTTGAATAGAATGATATTTTGCAAACGTATTTGGCATAGCAAACTGCGTATTTTTTCACAGAGGGACCCAAAGGTGATTTTCTGAAAGGCCGTAAGCATTTTGGCATTTTTGGGCGAATTCATGCGATAACTAATTGAAATATGTAATTGCATGAATTTTCCTCTTTTAAGGCTATTACATGTATTTGAAGAAGCATGAATTTGATCAGAAGCCACTGCCGATGTATATATACGAAACTATCCCAATTTAAAGCAGAAAATTTATGTATGTTCTGCTAACAATGCTCAATTCGTTCACGACACCTTATCTTGAAAATAAAAAAGACGGATTAAGCTTGATATCACAGCAGAAGTTCGAACTCATACTCATATCTGTCACCAGTTAACGAGAGCACAAACGAAAATTTCCCCTAGTCGCACAGTGGCAATATGCAACACGCACTCTTGGTATCTGCTTCCATCCGACACGAGAACAGTTTGGTCGTCTTTCTGCCAAGATGCAACATAATACGATACGTGTTAAGATGTTGCGTTTGTGAGGGCTCTCTCCGACCGCGTCCGCTGAATGCCAACACGAAATGAGGTTTATTTTCCGTACAATCTGTAAATTTTTTTGCCCCATCTCTTGCTCTCTTTGTTGCTTTTTTTAATACTTTCTTTCTACCTTTCTCTGTTGATTTCTTTCTTGTACTTTTTTTGATTTCGTTTTGGATTTTTCTTGCAATTATTTGATATCGTTTCTGCTTTCTTTCTTTTGTTGTTTTTCTAGCTTTTTTCGTTCGTAATCTAATAAAGTTATTCTTATGTTTCTTGCTTCCTTTTTTACTTTGCGTTTTCTAGCTTTCTTTCCAGCTTTTTTGCCTTCTTCTCTTTTTTGATTGTTATCGTGCTTTCTTCTTTGCTTTCTTTCTTACCTCTTTTGATTTCTCTCTGGCTTTCTCTTTTAATTTTCTTCATATCTTTCCTGCGTTCCTTCATTATTTTTTGCGATATTTCTTGCTTTTTACTCTCTTACTTGCTTTCTGTCCTGCTTTTTTTTGTTGCTTTGTTTCTTGTTTACTATTTTGCTTTCTTCCTTGCTTCCTTCTTGCCTTCTTTGTTTCTTTCTCGCTTTTTTTCTTACTTGGTCTCTTCCTTACTTCCTATCGTGATTTCTTTCTCTCTTTCTTGCATATTTTTTTCTTGCGTTCTCTCTTACCTTGTTTCCTTCTCTCCGTCTTGCCTAATTTCTTGCATAATTCTTGCTTTCTTTTTTGTTTTATTTCTTGCTATCTTTCTTGCTTTCTTACTTGCTTTCTTTCGTGATTTTTTCTCGATTTCATCTTCACATTCAAACAAGCTTTATTTTTGGCTATAGTGGTTACTTATTCTGCTGTTTTCATTCTTCCCTTTTTCCTGATTTCGCTTTTGTTCTTTTTCTTGCTTTTTCTCTTATTTTTCTAGTTGTTTCTGTCTTGAACTAGAAAAAAGAGAAAAAGCAAGAAAGAGAACCTTCCTTCCTTCCTTACCTACCCTTCCTGCCTTCCTTACCTACTCTTTTGATTTCTTTCTGGCTTCCTTTCTGGCTTTCTCTCATGCATTTTTTATATCTTTCCTGCTCACTTCCTTGCTTATTTTCTTTCTGGTTTTCTTGTTCTTTTTCTTGTTTTTTTTTATTTCCTTTAACTTAGTCTGTTTTCCGCTTTCTCTGTTTCTCAATTTATTACTTTCTTCAATGCTATCTTTATAACATAAAAGAAAGTTGTAAAGATAGCATTAAAGAAAGTAATGAATTGAGAAAGGGAGAAAATGGAAAACAGACCAAGTAAAAGGAAATAAAAAAAACAAGAAAGAGAACAAAAAAAAACCAGAAAGAAAGTTATGAATATAGCTCTCTTTATTACTTTCTTTATTGTTTTTTTCTTTTCTTTGTTTAATACTTTCTTAATTGCTTTGTTTCTTGCTTTCTTTATTCCTATTTTTTTGCTTTACTTCTTGCTTGTTGTATTGCTTTCTCTTTTGCTTATTTGTTGCTTTCTCTTCTTATTTTTCGTTTTTTACTCGCTCTACTTTTAGGTGTTTTTCTTGCTTCTTTTTGCACTTTTCTTGCTTTCATTTTTGTTCTCGTCCTCGATTTCTCTTTTGTTTTTTCCTTTCTCTCTTTTTTGCTTTTTTTTTACCTCTTTTATTTTTTTTTTGCTTTCTCTCTCGTTTTCTTTATTGCTTACTTTTTTTCCTTGTTTTTTTTTCTACGGTATCTATTACTATCTTTTGTGTTCTCTTTCTTGATCTATTGTTCACTTACTTTCTTGCTATCTATCCTATCTTGCTTTATTTCTTGAAATTTTCTTGCTCTATTTTGCTTTCTCTTTTGCTTTCAGTATTACTATTTACGTACTTTCTTTTCTTGTTTCCTTTTTCGTTTTCTCTTTTGTTTTTCAGCTTGCTTTGATTCTAGCTTTCTTTCTTGCTTTATTCTTGCTTTTATTTCTTGTTTTCTATTTTGCTTTCCTATTTGCTTTCTGTGTTTTTTTTTCTTTCTTCATTGCTCTCATTTGTTCATTCTTGCATGCTTTTTTCTTTTTTCTACAAGATTTCTTCCTAGCTTTCTTTCTTGCTCTCTTATTTACTTTATTTCTCATTTTCTTTTTAGCTTGTTTTTTGTTTTTTTTTTGCAGTTTCTTTTATACTTTTTATATCTCTATCTTTCTTGCTTTATTGTTTGCTCTCTATCTTTCTTTTTTTGACTGCTTTCTTTCGTTGTATCTTTCTTGCTTTCTTTATTGCCTCGTTTTTGCTTTCTTCCTATTTCTTTCTCGCTTTTTTTCTTGCTTGTTCATTGCTCTTTTTATTGTATTTTTCCTATTTTCTTTTTTAATTTCGTTCTTCCTATTTTTGCTTCCCCTATTGCTTTCTCTCTTGCTTTCTCTTTAGCTTTCTCCGCGGCATTCTTCTTAACTTTCTTGTTACTCTTTTCTTGACTTGGTTCTCGCTCCTTTTCGCTCTTTCTTTTTCGCTTTATGTCTTTCTTTCTCTCTTGCTTTAGATTTTGCTTATTTTGCTTTCTTTCTTACGTTCTTCCTGTTTTTCTTTCATGCTATTTTTCTTACATTGCTTTCTTTTTTGCTCTTCGTATTGCTTTTTTTCTTACTTCCTATCTTGCTTTGTTCGTTGCTTTTTTCGTGTTTCCTTTCTTGCTGTCTTTTTCATAACTTTCTTGCTCTCATTCTTCCCTTTTTTCCCTTTTTTCGTGCCTTCTTTCTTTCTGGATTGCTCTATTTCTTGCACTTTTATTGCTTTCTCTTTTATTCTCTTTATACTGTTTTCTTTATACTTTTAGAGTGTTCTCTTTACTTGTTTTGCTTTCTTACTTGCATTCTTTCTGGCTTTTATTCTAGCTTTCTTTATTGCTTTTTTGTTTCTTTCTTGCCTTCTTTCTTGCTTTGTTTCTTGCTCTCTTTCTTACTGTCTTTATTTCTTTCTTTTTTGAACGTTTTACTCCTTTTTGATTTCTTTATTGTTTCCTTTTTACTTCTTTTAGCTTTCTTAATTGCATTTTTTTCTTGTTTTGTTTCTTGTTCTTTTTATTGTTCTCTTTCTTACTTTCTCAGTTTTTTTTCTTCTTGCTATTATTTTTGCTCTCTTTCTTGTTTCCTTTCGCGTTTTTTTGCCTACATTCTATCTCACTTGCTTTTTGAAACTCTTTCTTGGGCTCTTATTTTGTTTTTTTTTTTTTCTGAAACCCTCTTGAACTTTTCTTCCTTTCTTTTGTTTATTTCAGAAGTTCTAATGAATCTTTTTTTGAGGTTTAACAAAACTGTGTTTTTGAGACTATCTCTTGTTGTTTTTTTTCAGGGATGTATTTTTGAGACTATATCTTGGTTTGATCTCTCTATTTAAACTGTTTATATATTTTTCAATTATGCTCTCTTTCTTCCCTTTTTGCTTTATTTCTTGCTTTCTCCATTGCTTAGTTATTTACTTTCTTTTTCTTGATTCCTTCATGCTCATTTTCTCTTTTTCTTATTTGCTTTCTGGCTTGCTCTGTTTCTTGCACTTCTATTGCTTTCTCTTTTACCATTTTTTTTACTATTTTCTTAATACCTTTAGAGTGCTCTCTTTACTTGTTTTGCTTTTTTACTTGCTTGCTTTCTGGCTTTTATTCTAGTTTTCTTTCTTGACTTTTTTCCTGCTTTCTTTCATGCTTTGTTTCTTGCTCTTTTTCTTGCTCTCTTTCTTACTGTCTTTATTGCTTTCTTTTTATACTTTTTTATTCTTTTTTTTTTGATATTTTTATCGTTTTCCTCTTACTTCTTTTAGCTTTCTTAATTGCTTTTTTTCTTGCTTTATTTCTTGTTATTTTTTTTGTTCTCTTTCTTATTTCTCTGCTGCCTTTTTTCTTACTATTATTCCTGCTTTCTTTCTACATTCTCTCTTGCTTGCTTTTTGGAACTCTTTCTTGGGTTCTTATTTTGTGTTTGTTTCAGTCTCCCTCTTGCACTTTTCTTCCTTTCTTTTGTTTATTCCAAAAACTCTCTTGATTTTTTTAAGGTTTATCAAAACTGTGTTTTTGAGACTTTCTCTTGTTGCTTTTTTCATGGATGTATTTATGGGACTATATCTTTGTTTGGTCTCTCTTTCTAAACTGTTTATATATTTCTCAATTATGTTCTGATTATTCAAGTAAGCTCTTTCACCTCTAATTTCTTCTTGTTTTATTTAATTTTTCTGTGTGCCAATTTTACTAATATTTTAGTTTGGTGAGTTCGGCTTTCAACATTGAGTATTTTCAATTTTCCGATTTTTCAATATTTTTTTCTAGAATTTTTCACCCCATGATATTTTTACTTTTTGACCTATGGACTTCTGAGAATGTCTTTTATCGATTCTGTTACATTGTGAATTTGTAAGTTTTCTACTCTCCGACCTTAAGGCTTCTCCAATATGCGACTTTGAGACATTTTTAATTTTCTCAATATGCAACATAATGGCTCTTTAATGGTATGCCTTTTGAGCTATTCGGCCTTGTGAGTTTTTAAATATTTTTTTAACTTCTGAACTCTCTTCTTTTTACGGAACGGGGTTTCGATTTAATCACTTTCCGAACAGCTTATTCGATTTTTCAACTTTTAAACTTTTTCAACTTTTCGGCTTTCTGATCTTAAGATTTGATAGTTTGACCTTTAGATTTTTGGATTTTGTAATATTTCGACCTTATGATTGATCAACTTTCGATTTTTTGCACAATTAAATTAATAAATTTTTGATTTTGTGGTTTTCTGACCTGTCAACTTTTTGATTATGCTTCGTGTGAATTTCTGACTTTTTATTTTTTGACCTTCGGACTTGTTAACTGCTTAACTTTGTGTTTTTTCGACATTTTCCTTTTCATGTTGTGACTTTTCGTGTTTTCGATTACATTGTTAAACACCCCTAGAGCTCAGCTATAAACCTTCTACCCTAAAACTCAAACTGAAAAAAAAAATTAAAGATTTTACAGGAATGGTTCAAAAGCTATAATATTTCTAAGAAATCTATTCTGTGCTTTGGGACATTTTTTTCTGTTTTTGTCGATCAGTGTTGTGTATCATTTTGACTATTTGACTTTCAGAATTTTTAAGCTTCTGAAATATATGGATGGACCTTCTGACTTTGAAACTCTTAAATCTTTTCGATCATATGATTTTGTATAAACTCGATACTCGAATCCATTAAAGCAGACAGTGTATGCAATTGGGGAAGCGAAAAATAAGTAAACTGAAATATACGATACTGACTTGGAAAAATACACTGCATCCAAGCGGGACTTGAACCTGCAATCTCGCTGTCTCCGGCATGGTATTTTGATTAATTAAACTACTGGGACGGTGGTACTGGTTCAGAATTTATAATTCTATTGATCATTTTTATTCTATTGGTCACCTCTATCAACTACACACACTGCTGTGCAGGTGTTACTTTTGCGACTGAATTAAAAGACACTCGACTTTTGTGTTTTTTATTTTTTAACTTGTGTGGTTTTCGAAATTGAAATCTAGTTTTTTGCTTTCAAATTTTTTTGTTCCTCTCAGCTTTAGTGCTTTCGTTTCTCGAACCTCTCGATTTTTCGACTTCGACGATCACTTTTCGAATTTCTGTCTTTTCGATTTTTGAACCTGCGACCGACGTGAAATTCATTAACCCACTCTAAAGTGGAACTATAAATAAGAACTAAACTAGTCTTGGAGTCAATCTAAAAAACTAGTTTCAATGTTTGTAAGATATTTCTGAGTTACGAAATGATTGAAAGGAAATAATTCTGATACGATTAAAATCTTTATATAAACGCCCAATTCATTTTTTAGACCAACACAATTTTTACATTCCGAACTATTCAAAGTCCAGAAAGTAAAGAACATGGAATATCATAGTAAATTCCTGAATAAGCAAAGACAGAAAAACATCTTCAATCAGACCGAAATAGATTACAAAAAGTTTGAAATGGTCAGCGTGATGTAACCCAACAAACACAATTTTCCCCATGCACATCACTCCGCCGCGTCGCTTGATTGCCCAAGATAAAATTTCTAAGCAAATTATTTCACATGATCAAGGAAACCCCACGGACCCTAAAAACCCAATTACCGACGTCAGTTTGTGAAAACCAGCAGATAAACAATCTCTCTGTTCTACCCTAGCAGCGCAGCAGCACATTTGTGCCTTGCAGCAGCGGTTACAAACAGCTCCACGAGTCTGGCACAAAGCAACAGGAACAAGAGTGACTAATTTATGCAATCATTTGCATGATAGTTGGCCGCTAGTTCAAAGACAATACGCTGCAGAAGTTTGCTCGACGTTGTATGTATTGTACAGAGTGCAACGTTAAAAGATTCATGAACACGAATCCATAAACTTTATTGCACAGCTTTACCCTCTCTGCTGAATGCCATTTTAACAGTTTGTAGCAACTAGAGCTAGAGCTGGGACTCGTTATTTTTTGCGTTGGTTCACTAGGACAACCGATTTTCTCTGTTTGAAGTTAAGAAATGTATTCCGCCCTAACTGTGTTTCTGCTGATGAATAGTTTTTCCGTAAGTTACAGTCGATTATTCAGCACCGCGTTTGTGATTCAAAAGTGACTTCAATTCAGAAGTTTTCTGCATGACATCTTTAATGAACAATATCCAATAACAAAACTGGTCCCTCTCGGTCAATAAAGCTGACCGCTCGAGTTTCGTTTTTTTTTCTGCAACAAGTTAATTCTCAGTTTCCGATGGTCAACGTTCTGTACATCTGATGCACGGAATGGATGAATCTGAGATTCTTATCACATTTTCTTGGTTTTGTGCTTTTGCCGGTAAAATTTGTGCTTGGTAACAAGGCAGATAAGCCGGTCAGCTCAGCCATGCGAATGAAATTTCATCTGGAGACTTTTGTCCTCCAATGCGAGCCTTCATTTATCATAACGCAAATCCTGCCGCTAGGAAATGTGATTCCACTCATGCATCGAATATTGATCGCTGCCATTCCTCAATCCGACCAAATCAATAGTTTGGAAACATTGCTTCATTCCGTTTGAGTCCGTGCACTGTGAAACGCGACAGGAATGAAGACATCCTTATTTTCCCCTTACAGTTTAGAAAATGACGTCGAATCAAGTTCAGTTGAAGGTTCTTTAATGGAGTGACACCGAAAAGAAAGTTACTTTGAAATGCTTAACTTTGTTATCCTAGCAATATTTACCGAACGAAAAACATAAACCAAAAAAATATCATCTCATTACCATCACAAGCCACTCCCACCCAGACATCACCGAACTCCTTTCAGACACCGCCGAACCTCATTTTGGGAGAGTGAATCTGTACGTGATGGCAAACATTGACCGTGGAAAAGGCTGGCGCTGGTGGATGACATCAAGATGGGTTGATACAGAAAATTGAATTTTTATCGTGACTTTCTATCTTAGGTACCTGGCGAGGCAGATGAACCGGGAACTACCTAATCTCTACCACAGACTAACACCAGTGATGCAGCCTAAAACGATCATCCTGCGTCAGAAGATTCGTTCAACAAATTTGAACGGTTTATTGTTATTCGGAAAACCTGACAAGTAAGCTGATACCGACGGTAGATAACCTGATGATGATGGCTACCGTAAAAATAATTTGTTGGAAATTCGATTCGATTCTTGTCACCAAATAAAATCAATCGTGTCCCGTCAACATGGCTCAAACCACCCAAAACCAGACACAGTTTCGCTATCGATTATTGCGTTGCTTGGCCGTAGTGCGTAACCTTCGACCCGGGACCACCAGCAGCAACGGGCGGCTACTCTGACACAAATAGGAAAAGTTTCCCAATTAGATCGTCCTAGACGGTCGATAAACAATTTTAACGATTTGCATCGTTTGCCGCCACTGCAGCAGCAGTCTGGTATACTAAGAATCGACACTGTTTGTGCTTTTGTTTCAGAAAACGAAAAGTCAGTGGGTGAAATGCGATATTGGTGGAAAATGTGCGATTGTTTTTCCACTGACGGTAATAATTCTGGGAATGGAAAAGGACCAGACAACGGAAACTTTTCGGAAATTAAATTTGAAATCGAACTCCCTTCAAACATGTTTACCCTCGCGAACGCATTATTTGGGAAATAGAATAGTCCTTTTTCATACTTAATAGGGAAATAACATAACAGGAGTGTTTCTTATTTTTGACTAGGAGGTACATTGCGTTAATTAGATACCCTATCTTATTTGCTTTGTTTCATCGGAGCTAACATCGCAGCGGATCCGCAATTTGCGGGCCCCATTGACAGATGCTATGTTATGCGTATGAAAAGTGGCGGTGATATGCTATCTCGTTTACACACACGCTGAGATGTTAGTCCTCGAAACATGGCGGGATGCCAGCTAGCTGACCACGACATTTTGTGCTTCGTCGAATCTGAGTTGATCCGAGACTAATTTTTATTGTACAGTAGTGAGGTCTCTGGTTACTGTTTTTCTAGCTAAAAGTTTTAACCTAAAATCTAGTATTTCATGCGCGCTAAAACACTCGAGAGAGCATTAACACCGTAGAACCTGCGACTTCTGTTTGGTTAACAATGTCATAGAATACACAGCAGAGGGTTCGCGCAATATGCTATGCTACCGATTGCACAACATGTTTGTAGTTCACGGTTCTTTGCCAAACATTTTACTACTGTGTTGTTTTATTAAGATACAACAGAAGGGTGAGTCCCTCTGATACCAAAAATATATTCTTCAGTCAAGATTCGTGACGGTACCGTGTTGTTAATGTGGAAAGACAAGGGTGCAAGGAATAGGAAAGGTTCATGGGTGACAAAGGCGTGGACGTTGACCAAAACCCGGAGGCTACCCGTATTATTGCATGGACCCAAGTATCAGGAGACAGAAAAGTGGCGAGACTCGCTACTAACGAAGTCCCTGGAACAAGTGGAGTCATTAATGCGGCAAGGACTCTACACAATAATAATGAGGCCAACAGTAACAGGACTCGTGATGAAACTGGAGACGATATAGTGGGTGGAAACAACACTAATCAAAATGTCCCAGGGCGGATCGATGTCCAGAATACTGAAAAGACTCATTCTAAAAACAAGCGTAACAAAGATGACTTTCCAACAGGCAACAACGACTGCGGAATAGTCACCGGAAATCTTGAAAATGATAATTGACATGGCCATCACATCCAACATCAATCACAGCATCAAATTTATCCAAGCAAATCTCCATCATGCAAAGGGGGCTAGCGCAGTACTTTGCAAGAGATTCGCTCAAAGCAAACTGGATATTGCTTTCATCCAGGAGCCATGGTCGTATAATGGGAAAATACTGGGTCTTGACATTAAATCGTGTAAGTTAATATATGACGAAACACAGCAATCTCCCAGGTGTACTATTGTTACTAGCAAAAAAATAAATATTATGCCTATTACAGAATTTATTAAACGTGATATTGTGGCGGTAGCTATACAAATTTCCACCACACGTGGTAAAACTGAAATCTACATAGCTTCGGCATATTTTCCTGGAGACATAGACGAGGCGCCTCCACCAGAAGTTTCAGCATTCGTGTCATTCTGTAGAAATCAGAACAAAGCATTCATCATAGGTTGCGACGCAAATGCACATCATACAGTATGGAGCAGCAACGATATAAACAAACGAGGTGAGTGCCTACTAGAATACTTAACTCAAAATAATATAGATATTTGTAATAAAGGGACTGACTTCACTTTCATGAACTCCATAAGACAAGAAGTCTTAGATTTAACACTCTGCAGTAACACCCTTTCGGAAAGAATACATAATTGGCATATCTCCAATGAAGTATCCTTATCCGATCACAGACATATTTTATTCGAATACAAAACAAATGACATTATCAAAGAAACTTTTAGAGACCCCAGAAAAACGAACTGGGGGCTATACTATTCTAATCTATTAGCGGGAAGCAACTTCCCAAATGATATTATAACCACAAACAGAGAACTTGAAAATGTCTTTGTTCAAGTAACAAATAGAATCTTCCAAGCGTATAACAACAGTTGTCCGATCAGGATTCGATCAACAAACAGGGATGTTCCATGGTGGAACACCAGACTAGATAATCTAAGGAAGCAGGCACGAAAAGAGTTTAATCGCGCAAAGCGCACCTCACAGTGGGATGCATATAGAAGAGCTCTTACTACGTACAACAAAGAAATAAGGAAATCTAAACGTAAAAACTGGAGGCACACATGCGAAAATATCGAGAGTACTCCAGTGGTTGCTAGGTTACAAAAAGTTCTTTCACAAGATCATTCTAATGGCTTAGGCACTTTGAAATATAACAGCGGAGCTTTCACTTCCACCGCCACAGAAACTTTGAACCTAATGATGGAGGTACACTTCCCAGGATCCTCACCAGTCGTGAGCGAAAATGCGACTTCGTTGGAATCATACACTGGATCAGAAACGACCAGCATAATTAATTCCAATGAACCCAATGAAATTGTAGGTGCAGCTGGGCAAAATATGACCAGAGAGCATTCGCAAGATCTAGCAAGTCGTATTTTTACTCACGCGAGAGTTGAATGGGCAATAAATTCGTTTGCACCATATAAATCACCAGGTTCTGACGAAATCCGTCCTATCATGATTCAAGAGAGCAAAGGAAGCTTAACCTCTTGCTTAACTGAGATGTTCGAAGCAAGCTTAAGGTTAAAATATATTCCAAAAAGCTGGCGCCAAGTTCGTGTTGTCTTTATTCCGAAAGCTAATAAAAAGGACAAAACGAGTCCAAAATCGTTTAGACCAATTAGCCTTTCGTCATTCATGTTGAAATTGATGGAAAAACTCATCGATGACTATATAAAGTCAGAATATCTGAAGCCAAAACCTTTGAATAAATATCAATTTGCTTATCAGCATAACAAATCCACAGTAACAGCACTTCATGCACTAGTAGCAAAAATTGAAAAAACATTCGAAGCCAAAGAAATTATGCTAGCAGCATTTCTAGACATCGAAGGCGCTTTTGATAATGCATCCTATAATTCAATGAAAGGTGTTATGATAAAACGTAACTTCGACAAAACTATCGTTGACTGGATATTTGAAATGTTACAAAAAAGAGAAATAACTTGCAATCATGGAGGCTCAACAGTCACAGTAAGGACTGCAAAAGGATGCCCACAGGGAGGGGTTTCCTCACCCCTGTTGTGGTCATTAGTGGTTGATGAACTGTTGACACAACTAGAATCACAGGGTTACGAAGTAATTGGTTTTGCGGACGATATAGTAGTTATAATTCGTGGAAAATATGAGCATGTAATCAAAGATAGACTCCAACATGCTCTAAATTTAACTACAATGTGGTGCAAAAAAGAGGGACTTACGATACATCCAAAGAAAACTAACGTTACTCTATTTACACGCAGGAAAAAAATCAAAATTCCTGACTTATGTCTCAATGGAACGAAATTAGAACTTTCGCAAGAAGTCAACTACTTAGGAGTAACTCTAGACAGCAAATTAAACTGGAGCTTACATATGGAAAAAATAATAAATAAGGCTACAAGTGCCTTATGGATAAGTAAAAAAACCTTTGGTAACAAATGGGGATTGGAGCCAAAGATGATCTATTGGATCTATACAGCTATCGTTAGACCCAGAATAACATATGCGTCCTTAGTATGGTGGCCATAAACAAATGTCAGGTATGCTCAAAAAGAAGCTGGAAAAGTTGCAAAGACTTGCCACAATTTCCATCACTGGAGCAATTCGAAGTACTCCTTCAAAGGCACTAGATGCTATGTTAAGCTTACTTCCATTGCATCTGTTTGTACAATTAGAAGCAGAAAAAAGCGCAACAAGGCTACAAAGAACAAAAAAGTTCCTTGAAGGAGACCTTAGGGGACACCTCAGTATACTTGAAAATTTCAAAATCAGTGCAATGTTATCTCAGGAAGACTGGATGGATAGGCAGTACAACTTTGAACGACTATTCCAAGTGACTGAGCCAAATCGCACTGAATGGGAATCAGGTGGGCCTAGCACTCAACCAGGCTCAATAGTGTTCTACACGGATGGCTCCAGGTTAAACAATAGGGTTGGCGCTGGGGTGGCAGGCCCTGGAGTCAGTCTATCAATACCTATGGGAGAGTGGCCAACAGTATTTCAAGCAGAAATACAGGCAATAATTGAATGCGCTACAATTTGCTTACGACGTAACTATAGACATACAAATATATGCATTTTTTCGGATAGTCAAGCTGCACTAAATGCACTGAAATCCGTTTCCTGTTCTTCGAAATTAGTATGGTATTGTATTCAATTGCTACAGCAGGTGGCTAGAAATAGTAAAGTAAACTTATTCTGGGTACCTGGGCATTGCGGCATTGAAGGGAATGAAAATGCTGATCTGTTGGCGAGAAATGGATCAATGCAGTTGTTCATAGGGCCAGAACCGTTTTGTGGGATCTCGGAATGTGCCCTCAAAATGGAACTTAAGAAGTGGGAACAATCAATGATAGAAAACATTTGGAAAAACAATAATTCAGCTCGACAATCGAAAAAATTTATTGCACCCCAAAAAACAGTAACCCAGCAATTGCTCAGTATCTCAAAAAAAGACTTATGTACCTACAGTGGCCTTGTAACGTTACTGCCCAAGTAAATATCACTTTAAACAGATAGGTAAATTGCAAAATGATGCCTGTCGCTTTTGTAACCTAGATAAAGAAACCTCGGAACATTTATTATGTGACTGTGAAGCACTCTCTCAAAAGAGGAAGCAATTCTTTGATAAACACTTAATACAACCATTAGATATCTGGATGACTTCTCCCAATAAGGCAGTGAACTTTATTCGTTCAATAATACCTTATTGGGACGATGCCTATATTCAGCAAGTGGAAACCATTCAACCTAATAGTGGTACGACACCCTGATAAGGCTTACATCAAATAGGGGCCCGCCACAAAAGATCAAATCTCTGGTCGCAGTGGAAAATGTACCCAACAGGAAAAAAAAGGCGTAGTCGGGAGGGGGGGGGAGTCATTAGTGCGACCTGCTGATATCTGAACATAATTTTACGAAAAATCGACAGTGCATCAACGATGGGATGCCAATGGAATGTTTTCGTTCAGTAGTAATGTTTGCATTGAAAAATGAGCTCTTATCGGATGGTGATAGAAAAAAAAACAAGATAGATAATTGATTTTAATGAATTTCCCATGGAAAGTAATTATATAGGCTCACTTGCAAAAGCAATTCCACGCCTATGCGAGTGGCTTTCGGGGAGTTTACCAGAAAATTCGCCATGGTGGACGAAAACATGCGTGTTAATTCTTGCTTTGTTTTATTTATCAATTCCTCCTCAATTTTCGCCTCAAAATTGTTGGGGTAAGTCTTACGCTTTTGGTTTGCTCAGTAACTCTGGATGGGACGCAGCTGGGGAACGTTGGGGGGGGGGGGTTGGCCGACCTGGGCACCGCATCGATTTTCAGCCGCTTCATCTCCTCCAGCGATTGCATTGATTAGTGGGCCAACTCCAGATCCGGCCAAAGCACCGCGTATTCGTCCCTATGGTATTTTTTTATGTACGACGCAACTTCCGCCAGACACTTCGTACTATAAACTTTCCCGATCACGGCCAGTACGGAGGGTTTCGCTGATTGTCAGCAACAGCAGCACCTTCTTTGGGAAATTGGTGTGTGAAATGAATTTCATCTCAGAGCTCACTTCCTTCGTGGGTGAAGTAAAATACGGAGTGCCCTGCCAGTCATTGCCATCTAGGGTGAGATAGGTCACGGCGTCCACCACCACCATCACACCGCGATTCGCCGGAGAAGTCGACTCGACCATCTAATTCAGCCG
This sequence comes from Wyeomyia smithii, assembly GCF_029784165.1. Taxonomy (NCBI): domain Eukaryota; kingdom Metazoa; phylum Arthropoda; class Insecta; order Diptera; family Culicidae; genus Wyeomyia; species Wyeomyia smithii. The sequence continues at coordinate 16,913,975 of NC_073696.1, forward strand.
CTAACACTGCGTCATTATCTATAGCTCCGAGACCAATGGACGGGACTGCCGCTTTCTGATGTCCATGTTTGCCAGGTACTTTTCCACTGTATGGCCGGTTGCACCGACCTTCCGATCGAGCGTACGCAGCGGTGTAAGTTCTTTCTTTGGAGCTTCTTGTGGCTCAGGGTTATCGGCCGTCCGGAACTGGTCTTTCTTTCGATGCTCTAATTGTAGTCCAATATTGCCAAGATGTTGTAGATACCGATCCAAGCATAACCGGAGTTCCTTTTCCGTACGATGTCTGAAACCCATCTGAAATCGGCATTTTTGGAGCATTTCCTTCACTATATTAAGGTACATTCTGTGAAAACTGGATTGAACATGTAACGTTTTCGGTTGGCGGAATGGAAGATTTTAGATGCTAATAGCGCTCAAACAACTGTTTCGATTTCGAAAGTTGATATACCGTTAGAAAGCTAAAATGTACAAGATTTGTATAACATGATAATTTTAGTTACCATTTTCCTATTACTCCGTGAAAATTGCGGAAAAGTTTGCAGGTCGAATATCCACATACATTTTTCATACGATTGGTATATTTCCCTAACGCAGACTTCAAAAACATAGACGAAATGATTTCACGCATTCAGTCATTGGCTAGCAATGCCAGCCAATTGGCATCGCATTCATCACCCAACGTAAGCGACGAAGAAAGAAAGCAGAGATGCTTCCACGTGATTGGTTCTTCCCCCAATCACCCAAGTTCCCCACACTGAATGACGCTATAAAAGGACATTCCGTGTTGAGAGAAGATCATTCCCTGGTCGACCGTCAAGGCGAACAGTTCGACTTCCCTTCGATCTGAGTTGGACCCCACCAGTGGTAATCTAATACAGATATCGTTGTTGGAATACAGCCCGAAATCGGACGTGACCGACACTGGGGACCATTGGAAGACTTGAAAGCCGTTTGGGTGCCGCTGATAGTGTAGGTATAGTGTGTCGTATATCAAGCGTGTGTGTGAGTAGCGTGTGGGTGTGTGAATAGCGTGTGTGTATGTGTAAGTAACGTGTGTGTGTATGTATGTGTGTATGTATGTATGCATGTATGTATGTGTTTGTGTGTGTATGTGTGTGTATGCGTGTGTGTATGCGTGTGTGTGTATGCGTGTGTGTGTATGTTTGTATGTGTATATAACATGTGTGTGCAAAAATGCATTTATCCGAGGTAAATATATTTATGACAGAATACTTGTATAGGCAACAAGTTAATTATTTTTCCTATTAGTACTTCAATTGGTATTTCTATGATTGTGACCATAATTTTATGCTAGTTATATCAGCCCTGAGCTCGTTTTGCGTTTATTTGTAACATGGGCTGACCAAAATCCTTTTTTTTTTCTAACCAATTTAGCAACAAAAAGCTTTTTCTTGTTATTTTTTGAGAGCACCGGGTATGTGAAGGAGTTTTTGAGGTTTAAGCAAAAAGTGATGAGAAATTACATGGGACTGTTATGCATTTATGGGCAGTTCATCTGGGTATCGGTATTTGTATGCTGTGGTTTATGACAGGTGTATGTGGTTTTTTGTGTAATGTTCATGGATTATTGTGTATGGCATTTGTACGTTTGGTGTGCGTTATATACTATGGCTATGGCAGAATTAAATCTTTACACCCACCATAGTCCCACGGCAAGCCTACGTTTGTGCACTCAAGCACATACCCTTTAACTTTTTTAATGCTTCTGATGAGGTTTCACTTACAGTCGTGAAAGTCTTACTTTTTTGACGAACCTAAAAATGCACAAGAGTAGTTCTTGAAGTTTCCGGAATCGATTTTTTTTTGACGTTGACTAACGTCTATATCTAAGTTAGGCCCCTGAATTTGAAAATCTAGTAATTCAACCAGGAAAAACCAGAGAAAAGTGGTCAGGTTTTGAGCGCTTATTTAGCAGTCATCTATAATCAGGTTTTCGAGGTTTTGGCATCAATCGATCAGAAATTCTTTTACGGTTAAATTTATGTAACAAAAACAAACTTTTGTTTGGGATACACTATTGAAAAATTGGTAATTAATATCGATTGTCTAAATCATACCGCGCAGCCAATCACTACCTCTCTTCCCAAGCACAGTCGACACTAACGGATACAATCAATCTGACTTTGTTGTTATTGTTGTTGTCACTTTCTGTTTCCGATGTTTATGCTGCTGCTAGCGGAAAACCTTGCAAATATGCATTTTTTTGTTGGTGTTAATATTACGACAGCGGCCGGCGCCCCATAATTCTGATTCCAAAACCGCACCAGTGACATGCGGACGCTAGGTGATAGCAGCTGAAAGGAGGAAAGACAAAATAGTACCGGTCATCTCGTGCCGGTTTCACCCGTTATGCTGGTGGCTTTAGTAGTAAATGGCTACTGCAAAACACTTAAATGGCTGGAATTCTGGACGGACTAACCAGGAAACTATAATCGGCAACTGGCACCTTTTGTTGCCTCGAAATTTTGGTACAGAAGCGGCTAATTGAATTTTCTGTTTTACCAAATGCTGCTGCTAGCGGAAAAAACCTTGCAAAAATGCATGTTTGTGTTGGTGTTAATATTACGCCAGCGGCCGGCGCAGCTTTCAAGAAACATTTGTCTCTACCATTCCATCATCTATGTAGCCCCGCCTTCTTTCTAATTATCTGACGAAGCCTTGGTATAAAACGTATCGTTCGAACATTTCACCCCATCAGTTTCACTACTAAACCGTACCGGATACATACGGACGCTCGGTGTTAGCAGCTAAAAGGAGGAAAAACAAAATAGTAACAGTCATCTCGTGCCGGTTTGACCCGTGATGCTGGTGGCTACTGCAAAATACTAAAATGGCTGGAATTCTGGACGGTAACCAGTAAACAAGAAATCGGCAACTGGCACCTTTTGGTGCCTCGCAGTTTTATAATAGAAGTTAGTTGAATTTTATGTTTTACAATTGCTGCTGTTAGCGGAAAAAAACCTTCCAAAAATGCATGTTTATGTTGATGTTAAATTCACGACAGCGCTAGGTGTTAGCAGCTGAAAGGAGGAAAGACAAAATAGTACCGGTCATCTCGTGCCGGTTTCACCCGTTATGCTGGTGGCTTTAGTAGTAAATGGCTACTGCAAAACACTTAAATGGCTGGAATTCTGGACGGACTAACCAGGAAACTATAATCGGCAACTGGCACCTTTTGGTGCCTCGAAATTTTGGTACAGAAGCGGCTCATTGAATTTTCTGTTTTACCAAATGCTGCTGCAAGCGGAAAAAACCTTGCATAAATGCATGTTTTTGTTGGTGTTAATATTACGACAGCGGCCGGCGCCCCATCATTTTGATTCCAAAACTGCACCAGCGACATGCGGACGCTAGGTGATAGCAGCTGAAAGGAGGAAAGACAAGAGTACCGGTCATCTCGTGCCTGTTTTACTCGTTATGCTGGTGGCTGTTAGTAATAAATGGCACTGAAAAATACTAAAATGGCTGGAATTCTGGACGGACTAACCAAAAACAAAAATATATTCGGCACCTGGCCCCTTTCGGTGCCTCGAAATTTTGTTACAGAAGCGGCTAATTGAATTTTCTGTTTTACCAAATGCTGCTGCAAGCGGAAAAAACCTTGCATAAATTCATGTTTGTGTTGGTGTTAATATTACGACAGCGGCCAGCGCAGCTTTCAAGAAAAATTTTTCCTTACCATTCCATCACCTATGTAGCCCCTCCTTCTTTTTATTTATCTGACGAAGCCTTGGTATAAAACGTACCGTTCGAACATTTCACCCCATCATTTTGATTCCAAAACCGCACCAGTGACATACGGACGATACGGTTTTTGTTATAAAGGTTTACAGCTATAGTAATTTGCTAGCAGTTTCGTCTAGTGCTAAAACGAACATATTGAGAATCTTCGCAATGTCTCGACACATAAACATGATCTATAAGCTCAATTCTCGGAAGCGTGCGAAGGATCGGCAGAAGACGATTTCTCCGAAGGTACGAAGAACGATTGCTGGGCAAGAAAGAGATCAAGACGACATGCTAGAGGTTAAAGGTAATACGCTTTCAACTGATTGGGACGCTGGAGAAGGACCTTCGACTCGAGGTAGGAAATTCAATTCAGTTTATAATGAGGTCAGCAAGTTTTCACAACTGCATATACTTGTCGCTGTTATAACATGTTTTCAAGCATATAAATTTGATAATATCTATATTATACTCGGTTTTTGTACCTCTTATTCACAGTAAGGCAGTAATGTATAGCTCTACTTACGGCTGTACATTGGCCTACCCGATCAAACGATTATAACAAACGGGTAACACAAACATATCTGAACTTGATAGAAATAACAAAGCCTGTAATATTTTTGATATGCCAGAATGGTAAAAAGTACAAAATTATATCAAATTCTGTTACCATACACTTGAATGTTCAAAAGTGTGTTTTTCTAAAGCATATTTAAAACAAAACTTGTTATTCAATCAAGAAAATATTGTACATTCTAACTAATTCTGATCTTTTTCTGCCGAAAATCTACAAAACTTGCTATAATTTGTTATAATCAGTAAATGATTTTGATAGAAATTTTGATATTTTAACTATTAACGAGACCAAATTTAGAACACAAGTTGATGCGAAAAGTGTGTTACAATATATCAAGATTTGTTATAATCCTGATATTTTTGACTGATCGGGTACGGCCGGGCGAATCGGTTCGCGCCGCTTTTCGCGGCTACTATGACAGAGGCTAACTAAATTATAGAGTTACTATAAAGTGTATTATGCCATCCATTGTTCATAAACTTTAGTGATAATAACCCACAACTCAAAATTTATAATTTTGAGGAAAACGCGTTGGAAAGTTATCTTTGAAAGTTTCGTTCAAACTTAAAAGAAAACTCGATTTCAAAATTATCAATCGTCATTCAACTTTCTGTGTCTATTGTGTACATATTATGAGCACGTTGCAGTAGTTTCAACCGTGTTTTAATTTTAACTACCTTAATCACGAAATTTTGGTTCTAGCAGCAAAAGCATTTCTACTCACAATTCTGATTTTTTTTTGTAAATATTGAACGGATTTTTGTGGAAACAAACTTAACAGTATTTGGCATAATGTTTATGTGTCAAAATTGTATATTCGTGTGAATTGTGTATTATAGATTTTCCTGCAGTGCATTCACATCATGATGGGCTAAGCCATGTGCAAAATGTCCGCGTTGGGCTTGTTGATAATTGTATTCCGGTCACGCAGTTTCATGATCTACCAACGGTCAATGCTGCGTCACCAGTACACAATTTGTTTGACAAATATCGCGAAACCATTCGTTCACCATGTTTTATTTATTAATTATTGTTCAAAGCGCTCTAATGTCAGCAAATAAGAAAGCACTGTTAGATAAAAAATATAGAGTCCTACGTCATGCGGTATGTATGAAATGACAGCGATTAAATAAGAGAGATCCATTCTTCTAGTATTCAGCATTCAGAAATGCACTGTTAGATAAAATTGCAACAAATACTGGAGATGCAATTCCCTCTACTATTTGTTTTAATGGAAAATAAGAATACGGTAGTCAACGTCATGCGGTCGTGTCTTGAATACCGCCCTTCTACTTTTTGATAGCAAATCTCTTAGAAATTCATGAAATATCGAGATCTGATGTTATTTCATAGAAATATATTTGAAAATAAAAAAAAAAAACTCAGGGACATGGAATCTTTTGCGTTGGCAGACTCGAGCTAGATCAGAACACACAAGAGATCACAGAACTGTAATTTGACCGCTTTGAGACTCTACTTCCTGAAGTCCGATTGACCTCAAATTTGGCATAGGAAATCTTTACGAGAAATCATTGTTTATCTTTAGAACTCTATCGTGAATGAAATTTAAAACTCTATCATAATTGAAAACATAATCCTTTTTCCTGAAAAACTTTACAACTGTCCATAAATCTGTAGATTTATAACCTCTCACTCAACAACATTTATCGAAATCTGTCGCTCACAACATTACTTTTTTTTTTGGTTTTGTTCGATAGTTCCGTGTGGGTAAGTACCCACATGGATATTTTCCGAGTGGGTACTACTACCCATACTACCCACATGAAACGCCGGCCCTGAGGCTGCCGACAAATTGAAACCTACAAACCATTGCTAAACAGAAAATCTGATTCACAAACGATAATAAAAATGTAATTAAAGGGCCTTTCATGGAATATGCCAAACTGTACTCTTAATAACAATAACTTTGCCGAAAAATTATCACAAACAGTACTTTGCCGTTTTGGAGGGTTCAAGATCTGTCGTTTCACTTTTTTTTTAATCTTTGGTGCTCCGAGTAAAGCTGAACAACAAATGACATATAAATGAATCACCTAAATCTCATAACCCGATATTCTATACTGTGCGGACCCGAAATCCGTACACTCAAGCACTCGAGAGTATTGATTGATCGATATAAAATCATATACTCACAGTAACATATTCATGATAGTTTTTGGCTATGGTTTGTTCGTTATTTCATTGATATTTACAATCACAGAACTGTGAAACTACTCTCAATTGTAAATCATGTAAAAATTCCCGTCTCTTGATTCGAAATCCGTACAGTCTTCTGCTGTTGTATCGAAGTTCGTATAGCTACAATGTTATAGCTACAAATACCGACAACCGTGAATGAAAAGGCAGCTACAGAATAAGGCAGATTCATTAAAGCAAAGATTTTAAAGAGTATTCAAAAAACGGTTCGAAATAGCGAAAAATGATCGAAAAACGGTACGTATAGTTAGTAAATAACCCTATGTGTACGGATTGAAAATCAACCAGCAAATCGGGCTTAAAATCCGTACAGCATAAACCATGATGAATATATAGCATTTATATGATATGTTCCTCAAAACCACCACATAGAACACTAAATACTTTTTTTTTCTCTGCATGGACTCATCACTGCGACCAGAGACATTTGATCTTGTGTGATATTGGTGTTTTCTGTATTCCGCACTTCCAATTATTGGCCAGTATCACTATTGAAATGAATGATACGCATTTTTCATTTATATCCTTGCTTGTGTGTGAGATTTTACCGCTCCGTTTCAAGCTTACTGCTCTACAGTACCGAGCCTCTTTCTATCCTACCAATATCACCGAATTATAATTCACTGGAGTGAGACTTCATCTAACGTTCCTCTCTGGCCAGGTTTATTCTAAGAGGGACTTATTATGTCAAGAGGATCGAGTCTTATCGAAACCTCGTTCCCCGTGCCAATATCGCCAATTACAATTCCCTGGAGAGGATAAATATTCCTATTTAGTGCATTTAGTGCTTTACCTCTGGTCAGTTTTATTATAAGTAGAACTTTTTTTTGTCAAGAGGAAGGAGTCTTATCGAACCTCGTTCCTCCAGCCAAGATCGTGCCATAATAACAATTCCCTGAAGAGAACTATTATACGTTACTCAGACCAGTTTTATTATAAGAGGGACTCATTTTTGTTAGGATGGAAGTCAGCAGGGATACTGTAGAATTCAACTTGAAGGAAGGGTATGTAGTGGAGGGCCTGAGAATAAACCAATGTTAAAGTCTTTTGACAACCAAATGGCCTGATTCTACTAAGATTCGAACCCACGACCACCCGTTTATCAAAGCGGACTCTGTAACCTTGCGGCTACGGAGCTCCCCACACTAAATACTTGTTCCTCAGATCGAATTGCAGCTGTTAAATCTTTGAAATCACAGCAAACACAATTTAAAATTAGTTTTTCTTTGGAACGGGTTTCTTATCATATTGCAACACGCGAACAGATTTTTATTTTTATTTTTTTTTTGTTTCCAAGCCTATCGATTCATTTTCAACGCAAATATCATGGCAATGTCTAACTTAATATAACTAAATGATTTTTGTTTGCTTATCAACTTTTCTGTTACCGGCAACTGAATGAAACCTACAGGGTGTACGAATTTCGGGCCCGCACAGTATTCAAACAACAGAGATATAATTACAAAATGCCAGGTTTTGTTATCTGTTATTTTATTTCACTATGTACACTGGGGTCGCTTTTTACGCGGGTTGTTTTTAAGCGTTTTCTTAAACGGGATATTTTTACAATAACGCGGATTATTTTTAGCCGATTCGGATGATTATTTGTACGCGGTATCAAATAAGTTTAGTACACTGGGTTCTCTTTTTACGCGATTGATACGTGCGCGCAAAAAAGAATCGCTTAAAAAAAATGGCGTAATTTCGAACAAATCGCGTAAAAAAAAATCGCGTAATTTGGAGCAAATCGCGTCGTTACAAAACCTTTCGCTATGTGGTAAGTGTGTGTGTGTAAGTGTGTATGTATGTCTATGTATGTGTATGTGTGTGTGTGTTACATCTTGGCTCATAAATAATATATCCCATGTCACAAATCGCGTAATTTCAAGAAAATCGCGTAAAAAAATCGTGTAATTTCGAGAAAATCACGTAAAATAAAATCACGTAAAAAAAGTCGCGTAAAAACAGAATTCAGTGTATAAATATTTCGAATCTATACTTTCAAAGGCGGTACAACCAACCGCGTAAAAAGCGACCCCAGTGTATATCAGATGCGTTTCCATTAAGCGTTACAGTAACCAAGCGCCTCCATTGAAAAAGATTACTGAAACTCTTCAATAGAGACGCTAAGTTACAGTAATGAGACACTGATAACAAAATAATACGGGTCTAAATTTTTTTTTGATTATAAACAACTATAAAGATTGTGAGCATGATCGGAGGAAAACAAAATTCGGATAGGACAATGCATTTGGCGTAGAAGCATGGAACAGTTCCAAAGTTTCCCATGCCCAGTAAAGTTCCAACCACATTAAACAATGTTTTTTAATAGTTTAATTTGTAGTTGGGGGTGGACGATGAATCCAAAAAGTTCTTGGTTTGAAGTACGCACCAAGGTGTGTACTGAATGAATCGACTCCCTGTCGGGGCGAAGACACGCTGCTATATCTTCCAAGCGACGTTAGTAAAAGTACTTCAAGGCTGTCGTTAGTACAATCATCTACCTGGGAGATATTCTGGTTTCGGTGCCACCGTAAAAGAGCATTCGGAGAACTTGAATGGAGTATGGATGCTTCTCGAAGGGGTTGGATTCCTGTTGAACCAGCTAGTTTTTCATGCGAAAATTCGGTTATTTGGTTGACAACGATGTAGCGTTACGCCATCCACTTACTATCAATATAGTAACTAAGTACGTTCAATTAGAATAAAAGTCATAGACGCAAATGAACTGGATTACCTTTGAAAATAACTGCCAACAAACGATAAACAGCTGATAAAATAAAAGTCTCTTGCTTATCAAAACAACGATTAGGAAGAAAGAGAAGAGAAGAGACGTGCGTTCTCTGGTTGAATATTCGATAAGTTCCACTAGTGTCCGACCACGCTACAGTACTTCTTAATTGATTTTCTAATGTTAAAGATTTATATCCGATCTCGCATTTACTCTGAGTAAAACTATAACAAAAAAGTTTTGTAACTGAGCCATATTTGTTGCGTGCTAGTGTTTACCAAAGACTCCCATTATTCATATGAAAATCAAGTCGACAACCGGCGTCTACTGCTTGTTTAGCCAATTTCTTACCTGTCCTACTTACTACTGTTCATACCGCCGAAAGTCAACGACCAGCTCAAAATCAGCTGCACTTGTCGCGCTACATCTCCCCTTACCTAATGAGACGAAAGTATATTGAGGAGTTGTCTTTCAAATTGCTTGGGACAGAATATTTTTTCTGTTCTTTAAGTATAATTCATGAAGGTTTCACTAATTCATGAAGGTTTCACTCTAACGCTTAGCCTCTAGAGCCAGTTCCGCCAGTTCTCCTTCCTTGTCATACTCATACTGCTGCTTCACTCAACTTGTTGTTCTCCACATTGACTGCGGGACCACCTAATTCCTTCTAAAGCCTCAAAGTAACGTACCAAAATTATTATATGACTTCTTCCCTCTTAAGAACTGCTTGACGAAGAACGTGAAGACGTTTCACCTTCGGCTGCCGATTTCAAGTGTTGATCTAATTTTGTAGGTATATTTTGTATACAGATATTCCTCGTCACAACAGAAATAAGTTTTTCAACTCTCTAAGTAATATCGAATCAAATTTGTTTTATAACAACTTTATCAGAAAAGTGGGTTCTGTCAATGTATTGAACAAGAATAATAATTTTAGAGTACCGGACTTTTCATTAATGATTGTTATTGTTTAAATTAACGATTAATTTGTCACAACAAAAATTATACCATACAGTGACATAAACAACGAAAATATTTAAAAACAACATGTATTTGAGGATACTAATGATGCTGATAAAGAGGTTACGTTGTGAAGCATCTCATGTTATAACAAGAATTACCCGTATTTGTCGCCATGTTTGTAATGCTTTTCAATCTTCCTTCTGGGGTTTCTCACAGAGAATTTGTATTTGCTACAAAAATTTGTTCCATGTTGTCGATTCAAATTCGCTAGAGTGAATCCCAATCATCTGGGGAGCTCCGTAGCCGCTAAGTTACAGAGTCCGCTTTGGTAAGCGAGTGGTCGTGGGTTCGAATATTGGTAGAATCAGGCCATTTGGTTGTCAAAGGACTTTAGCATGGGTTTATTCTCAGGCTCCACATCACGTACACTTCCTGCAATCTTAATTCTACAGTACCCCTGTTGACTCTCGTTCTAATAAAAATAAGTCCCTATTATAATAAAACTGGTGTTAGTAACGTATGAAAGTTCTCTCCAGGGAATTGTAATTAGGTGATATTGTAGAACAACAAGCTTGAAACGGAAAGGTACAACCTACACACAAGCGCGGATATGAATAAAAAGCCTATCACTTATTTCAATAGCGATACTGCCAATAATATAAAGTACGGAGTACAGAAAACACCTGGGCAGTATTGCAATAGATCTAAACTCTCGTCGCTGTCCACACAAAAAAAAAACAAAAGCTCTGCCGAAAAACAGATTCAAACCAAATCCCGTCATTGCGGGTGAATCGAGATCCAGGAGACCTTGTCGTTATGCTGTTTTTCTTAGCTCATTCGGCACACAGTAATCTTTAAAATATCAGAACGTCATCAAGCATCTTAGTAACCGAGCGCCTCCATTGGAACTTTTCAATGAAGGCGCTTGGTTACTGTAATGAGACGCTTCTGATAACAAAGATTACGGGTCTAAATTTTTTTCATAGAGAACAGCTTTGGCGATTTTAAGCATTATCGGAGCAAAACCGAAAATGACTTTTTTGCATCAAATTGTTGTATATACATGAGGTTGACACAGAAAGGTTGATTAACGCTCTTTCAAAGGGTTCGTAGGATCAGATGTTTCCTTTACTAACGATTAGGAAGAGAAATTCATAGCAGAATTGCGGTACAAAAATTACATGTCATAGGCGGACATTTGTGTTTTCGAAAGAATCAATCAGCCGTTGTTGAAGATGCAGATCATGAGGCAATAGAATGTGAAAATAACTTATGTCAGGTATCGGAGAAGTAACTTGATTACAAGCAGTGGCGTAGCGTGACTTGATGACACCAGGGACGGAAAATTTCGCTGTCACGTTCCAAGATTGCAATATCTTGCCACCAATGTATATAATTTTCATGGGTGTCACCTCTTAGCAATGACACGCATGATAATTTATTGTTAATCTCGCTTCCTTCTAAAGGTGACACTCATATGGTTCTCATATGTGTCAACCCCTGAGAACAATACCCACCACCCCAAACCCCACTACGTCATTGTTTACAAGGTTCAGTTTGAGTCGCTATTGAACAAAAACGGTATAATTTTAGAATGTGAGTTGGGTAGTCTCAGGCATAACAAGATGCATTTATCGTTGAATGATGAAGCAGTAAATTTTTTGCAAGCTTAAAATATGAAAGACACCATACCTGGGAATATGCGGCACAATGTTATCTACAATCCAATCAACGATTAACGAACTGTCAAATGTAATATAAATACTAGCTTGTTTTATTGCTACGTAGCACTGCGGGGCCGAAAAACACCCACGGATTATTCTGGGTAATATGGTCTACAAAAAGGTCCACAGAAGGTGAAAGCGATAATAGATAATAAAACCCCGAAGGAAGATCAAGGAAGTTCGAGCGTTTATTCAGCTTGAACTTAAATTTTGACGGCTAAAAAGTTATTGTAAAAATAGAAATTAGTTCCTAAAACAAAAACCTGTTGATACGTGCTTCCGGAAACTACCACTTACACGTTTTACAAGGTTTCGATTCAAAGATGTCATCACCTCAATGCCCTCCCTGTTTTGAGCTATGAGTCTCACTGACCTTGCTGGATTCTTTTCATTTATTTTCACATTTTGTTGATCCTGCTCTTTTCATCAGTATAAGAACGGCACTTGTATTTTTTGCGTAAGATTATTCATTGTTTCCAAAAGTCTTAACTATTTCTAACATATCAACAGACACAATATGATCCTACTGATGAATCCTAAGTAATCTTAAAAACAAATAATTTTTTTTTGTAGTCACATGAAAGGTTAAAACCGAAAACCGAATATAGCCTGATAGCGCCGTTGGCGCTGTAGTTGGTACGACTAAAAGGTAATCTAAAAAAGACACTGTTGCGCTCTACATCAATGTTTATTTCGCTGAGCAGTGCAGGGCAGTCGATGTTGTTCTTAAGAATATCTGCATTTGGCATGGCACGTGAAAGGACTTGCCACGTTTGTAGCGAATCAAGTTCGATGAGAAGTAAGGCTGATACAAATTTCGAATTCTTTTTATGTCCGAGGTTATCAAAGTTAGCAAAGGGGGTGGCAAAAAATAAATAACACCGAAACGAAAAAAAAGAAATATCATTGATCAAAGTTTGTGTGCAAGTTATGACGTTTGTAGCTTGCACTCAAATAAATGTTGAAAAATAAGATTTTTTATTATTATTATTTATTTCGCTTGTCTTTTGACGACACTCTCGCTGTCACTGGACTTGTTTGTTGCTAAATAAAGCATTTATGCTGTCGGAAAACCAATAAAATGAGCAAAACGGTTTGAGTTTTTATTTTTATTCCCCTTCCAATATTCAAGATTTTTGAAGGAGGGGGGTGACATAAAATGAAAATAAAATTTGTAACGGCCTAACTCGGCAACCGGTGTGGGTTCCATAGCAATTGTCGAAGTGCGAATCAAACAAATCTTGAATTGTCTCAATTCGATCAACAGCGTTGAGATAATGAGGGTTTCATACTTCCGAGCGGTAGTCAAGAATTGAACGAACACGTGAGTAGCATAGGATTTCAGGCAGTAAATGTCACTTAAAGTTTTGGCTATTCTCATCACGAATCACAAACAGCGAAATCCTTAAGCAACGATGTATATTATGTGCAGTTTGAACGTCATCACGTCGAGGTGTACACCCAGATCTTAGATTCATGTAACTCTATCGATAGCGCTTTTTGCAAAATGGTAGTTGAAACGAAGCGGGTTCTTTTTGCGCGTAAACGAACATTTATCGGGGTTGTTCCCGTACCTCTCGGAAAAAGTTGCTAATCGTCTTTCGAGGAAATAAGCATCATAATGGTGTGGACTTCAAAGAAAAAACACATTTTGAGGCCTTGAAGTCGTTGAAGTACAGTAAGAAAATCAAAGGTCAAAGAGGGTTTCCTTAGGGTACTCCGGAATTTGTAGAGAGCTTCTTGAAAGTAAAACCGAATGTTTTGATTGCTAACCGGCGATTGCTAAGGTATGATTAATTTTATCGAATGCGGCAGAGAGGTCCCATGGACATGGTGTCAGTTACATAAGTTGTGAAGGACAGAAGATTTGTAGTAGTACTGCGTATTGACATGAATCCATGTTAGGTCTCATCAATGTACAGCTTGCAGTGGATGAAAATTGGTTCCAATACGATCAGGGCCTCCCCAGCTGGTCTCGAGGTACGATGCTGGCCTAACAAGCCAGTCGTCGTAGGTTCGAGTCTTGTCTCGGGAGAGACTGTTAGTGTCAGTAGGATCGTAGCGCTAGCCCCGCAATTGTCCTGTACACTTAACGGTTGGCTACGAAGTCTGTGTATAGTAAACAGAAGGTCAAGTTCCGAATCGGAATGTAGCACCAAGGCTTTGCTTTGCTTTTTACGATCAGTTCAAATAGTTTGGCCACGACACATGAAGACGTAATAACACGTTAGCTATCGAATTGTGTTTTTCTCCTGTTTTGTACACCGAGAACATATATGAAGTCATCCAGAGAAAATAAAATACACTGGTTGTGAGTGACAGTCGATATAGGGGACAGAGCGGTATAACGATGGCATTGCAGCATTTTTCAGGAATGTTGCTGGGATTCCATCTGATCCTGGTCCTGGTGAGGTTAATGATTTCATCTTGTTGATGGACGTTATTATTATATCCACGTCCATATTGAGAGAACTTAAGAGTTGGCTCGATAGGGAAACATTATTCGCTGCAAGGGATATTTGTGACGGAGTCAGTGTCTCGTTGGAAAAAAAATCTGCTGAATTTTTTGGCAAAGAGGCCACAAATTTCGGGTGTGTATGACGCCGAATTTTATCCATCCTGTTTCGTCGGATGTAACCCTGGTTCATTCCTCTACTCCTTGACGTATTTCCAGAAGAATTTGAAATCAGACTTTGGCCTACGTTGCACGGTTCGTAACCGCTACGCATGACACCGCTTGACCGTTCTCTTGTCTTCGTTTTGTAATCTTTCCGACACTTTTATCGACCGAACTATCCCCATTACGCTTGCACCGGCGCGCCTCCATTAAGAATGTTTAATTAAACCCTCCAATGGAGGCGCTTGGTTACCATAATAAAAAGCATATGATAACAAAAATATTCGGGTCTAAATTTTAATGATAGGATAGGGGAACTGCTCCATTATTCATCTCAGCCCGTATATTCATCCCATTCAACATGTAAACACAATTGAAAACAGGTAAAAACGCATATTTTTTTCTTAAACCAATCTGCTAATCCATGGAATGGATTCTTCTTAGTTCACTTTAGATTCCACATGAAGTATAGTACATAAAGTATAATATAACACGAAAAGATTCCACATAAAGTATAATACCCAAAAACTCACTTAAAAGCACTAAATTTGATATTATAGTCAGGCATCTACACTCGAAAGCTCATTTCAATTCAATCACATACCTCAGAAAACAAAATCCGCGCATCGCTCTATACGGCTACAACGGGACTCGTTCGGCAGCCAACCAAAGTTTTTTCATCACTAGCGGACCACTTTTTATTTCAATCACTAAACAAAATCACTCACTACACTAAGAATATTTCAATCCTTGAAATGTTCACCTCAAATTTATAAAAACAAGCTGGAATTAGCAGAAATATATGAGATGAATTTCTACAATTCCTAAATTTCAACTGTATGTATTTTCATCTGTTTTCACTGCGTTGAAGAAAATCAAGAGCTGTCAAATCAGTTCCTGTTAATACGAAAAAAATCATACTGAAAATGTTGAACTATTCCGACATAATTGACATAAATTTACAGCACTGTAGTTGTTACCTAGGTTACCAGTTTTGCACGTAAACAACTGCAGCGGATATCTAGGTAACCTACTACGACGGGCTGCGGGTACCTTCATTCATGATAATGTGTTTTATTCATGATTAATAGTGCGATGAATATGGGGGCGTCGTGAGATGAATAATTGAGCAGTGATTCAAGTTTTGAGATGGATATGGAAGCGTTGTGGAAAATGGTTTTGTTTTACAAAATTCAGGATAAATCTGGCTAATTTTACTAAATATACAATGCTAAACGATTCCATAAGAGTACATAAGCACCAAAATTTCACGGAATCATTGAACAAATAAACTAAATATAGTTTATTTGTTCAATGATTCCGTGAAATTTCGGTGTTCAATCCGTGCATTCGTCGTGAATATCGGCTTAATGAGATGAATTATGGAGCAGTTCCCCAATATGTTTGAGTTAGACACTGGTCGTGATCTCGAAGAATCCATACAGTCAGATGTTTTCTTCACTACAATTTCGAAAAAAAAAACCCGCTTGCTGCAACCAATCCAGATTCAGTGTAACTGGCACATCCATGGCGGTACAAAGGTCTGTCGTTGAGGCGTTGGTTTTTCAAAAAAGGTTTTTGTCATGTTTCGGAGAAAAAACGGTGATTCGTCACTCTGTGCTGACTATCACATCACTCCCAACCCATTTCCTGTTATTCACGAGATACAACGCTACGAAATGGAAAATATTTTATGAAGCTTGACCTGTAAAATCTGAAAAAAAGATTAATCTCCTGATGAATTTCAAAATGCTGTTGGCCTAGAGCACGTGCCAAATGAATCGACTCTCTTTCGGGACTACGACAGCGGGAAACGATGCTGAAGAAAGTTTGTTCTGGTAAAGGGTGTATGATAATCGAATTGCAACTATTTACTCATTGGGTATTTTTTATTGAACATTAACGTGAAATTTGTTCAATGTGTAAGTTGCACTCAACTGCTAGTGGAATCATTGCGAAGATGGAGTCAGAAGGACAGAAAAGACGTAGAGGAATTTTGCGCACATACCTCGGAAATCTGAATCTTTCTCATCGTGTAATCAGCAGGAAGCTAGGAATTGTTCAATCTACGGTGACTCGCGATTAAAATCGGTACAACGAGCGTTTGACCATCGAACGAAATGAAAAATCACAGGAGGGTTGTGTGCAAAGCCAAGACCGCAAGGTTGAAGTAGAATACTTTTACAAGAAAGATAACCCGGCTGCTTGCGTGTCAGTCATTTTGAAATCGAATTTGTTTCGTATATACCGCTTGTTAAGCACAGTATCAACAAATCGTAATAAACATCACACTGCTGTACATTTGCAGCAGCATCAAACCTCAGTTGCAGTTTATTAATAACCATTCATTATGCTCTTCCAAAAACGTTTAGTAGCCTTGAAAAAGGCCGACTGCTGCAATTACCATTTTTATTCAATTATTGCATAAATGCGTCATGGTCAGATATACCCGCTGTAACTGCTACGCTATCCGTAGCCATGCCAGAGTTGTGGCAGCTATATGCTGCCATTGGTATCCGCTGCCCTTGCATCCGCTGGCCGAACTGCTATCGATGCTGAGATCCGCTGCAACTTGTGTGCTATCTATTGCTATTATTCTATATTGTTATCCGCTATTTTAAATAGCATATTTTGCATGAATTTTAAAAGCATATTTGAAATTGCAAGATATATGAATTTGTCGACCGTGTTTGGAAAGCAATCATATAACGACCAATCGGAGGTCGAATTTTCCGTCTTGACAAGGCTTGACTATTTTCAATAGTACAATAGTTTGAATGATAAAATTACAATTATCTTCATTTGGGAAGAATCTTAGAAGATTTTCCAATCTATGCTGCATGAACAAAGGAAATCCATCGAATACTAACCGATTTATGAGCATTTGAAATTGGACATATTTTTCACTTTTATCGGTTTTAGATTTTCATTTCACATCCCTATGTAGCCGAACTTCCTGAGAGAAGCATTCTACTTCAAAATGACTGACACGCAAGCAGCCGGGTCATCTTTCTTGTAAAAGTATTCTACTTCAACCTTGCGGTCGTGGCTTTGCACACAACCCTCCTGTTATTTTTGTGCAAATTATTGTACTCAGACAAAAACCTGTGTTGAATTGGATGAATTTTTAGTGAATAAACGTTAACCGTTTGTTATTCAAAGTTGGTCATGCTGATCGCAGCCTTTGCGCAGCCCCTACAGTGGAAGGGTTAACTAAATCAAGTAAAAGTAAAAATTAGACAACTACAACAGAATTTGATTGCATCCCGCACAGAATGTCTGCTTGTGTTGATGCCAGAAAATTATTAACCTTCAATTTTTTTTGTATTTGCCTTGAAAAAAGCATTTTGCGGTTCAAAATCGGTTGCTGATTACAACTTTTGAGCTGCCATATCATTGGGGGAATTAAGATACACGGACAACATGCACTGTGGAAGCTATTTCACATTCAGTAAATTCGACGGGTGCGACAGATTTAAATTGCTAGGATGCAACACAGAATACTTGCTTGCGTTGACAAAAATTATTAACTTTCAATGACTTGTTTATTTGCCTTGAAAAAGGCATTTTGATGTTCAAAATTGCATTTCCTGATGGCAATCTTCATGCTGCCCCAACACGGGGGGAATAATGGCAGTCTGGCGACACACGCTGAGAAGAGCTGCGCTGCTCCGACGTGGTGACCAACCACAGGGCTAGTGCTGCTGCTAAGGAAGGACGACTGCTGTTGTCGCTGTCTAGAACTATTATGAGCGGCTCCGGCTGAAACAGGCTCTTGTATAGGCCAAATAGCATGTTTTCAATTGCAAGGTATATGATCCTGTCGACCGTGCTTGGGAAGCAAGCATATAACGACCAATCAGAGGTCGAATTTTTTTGACAAGGCTTGACTATTTTAAATAGTACAATAGTGTGAATAATAAAATTACAATTATCTTATTTTGGGAAGAATCTTAGAAAATTTTCCAATCTAGTGCTGCAAGAACGAAAGAAATCCATCGAATACTAACCGATTTATCAGCATTTGAAATTGGACATATTTTTCACTTTTTTTCGGTTTTAGATTTTCATTTCACATCCCTATGTAGCCGAACTTCCTGAGAGAAGTATTCTACTTCAAAAAAATGGACCGAATAGATCTCCGTATAGTGAAAAAGATCACAAGCGTGTAGTTCAAGCTTTTAACCCTCTAGTGCCCTATGCCACCTTTTAGCGGGCTTCAGTCAAACCTCTTAAGAGCTTCAATAAATACTTGAAAAGTGTTTATATTGATTCATTGTGATTTTACCGAAGCCTGTCTAGAAATTAACTTGGGCACTAGAGAGTGAAGAGGGATCCGAACAGTTGAATTACAGATGTGGCTAAAAAGCTGCATTTGAGTAAAACTTTCGTTCAAAATGAGAAAAAAACGTGAAGGATTACATACGTATAAAGTTCAGAAATCGCCGAATTTCAATGAACGGTAGAATACGGTGGCGAAAACACGTGCACGGAAGCTCTACACTCAGATGTGGACGAAACCACATTGCCTCGTTATGGATGACGAGACATATGTGAAAGCAGACTTCCGGCAGCATCTGGGGCTCCAGTACTTCATCGTTCATCAGAAATTCGAAGTTCCCGAGGACGCTAGGAAGCAGAAGGTGTCAAAGTTTGCCAGAAAGTACATGGTTTGGCAAGCAAATTGCTCGTGTGGAAAACGGAGCACTCCATTCGTGACAACCTGGATGGTCAATGGGCAGGTATACTAGAAAAAATGCCTTCAGAAGCGTTAGCTTCCACTTCTGGAGTCACACAAAAGTCCCACAACTTCCAGGTTGGATTTCAATCCCACGAACGCACCTAAACTGTGGCCAATTGAAAGGTACTGGGCCATCATGCAGCAGGCACTTCGGAAACATCCTAAGAAAGTAAATTGGAGGAAAGAAAGTAAGAGAAAAAGGATTTCCGCACAAAAAACAGTGAGTCCAAACGTTGTACAAGACCTTATGAGCAGATCATTAAGCATACATAGTGTGCAGTAGGGAAAGCGAAAAATAAGCGAACTTGAAATATGATACAGATTTGGAAAAATATACCGCATCCCGACGGGACTTGAACTCGCAATCTCTCTGTCTCCGGCATGATGTTTTGACCAATTAAACTACGGTGGACGGTGGTACTGTTCCAAAATCTATATGCGTATCACATTCCACTGCCGACTTATTCTATTGCTCATCCCTAACTACACACACTAGCCCTACGGAGCACCTTCCGTTGTTGTGTTGCACTTGCAAGCGCGACTCACACAGGTCTATAAAGGTTATCAGCATCAGCTGACTCTTTTGTGTGTGATAAGACATTCCTTTCAGTCGTATAATTAACGCTTGCACAGCAGTGTGTGTTGTGGAACAGTACCACCCTCCCCCGTAGTTTTATTGGTCAAAACACCATGCCGGAGACAGGGTGATTGCGGGTTCAAGTCCCGTCTGGATGCGGTATATTTTTCCCAATCTGTATCATATTTCCAGTTCGCTTATTTTTCGCTTTCCCTACTGCACACATTGTCTGCTTAATGAACTTGCCGTTGTTGAAAATAGAAATTTAGTTCGAAAAAAAAAACCTTATGAGCAGTGTTAAGGAAAAAGTTCGTGCATTTAAATATGGGAATGAAATTGAATAAAATTAATAGTGCAAAAACTAAATAACATGTTTTATTTGACTACTTAAAAGTAAGAAGGCGATTGGTTGGAAGAGTAAAATTTACCAAATCTTTTATTGTGATGCAATCGGTTCCCACACCCTCTATCGAGTGCAAGTGCATCTGAAGAACCAGAATGAGACATTGACGTGTCTAGAGGAGTCTGGTCTCTCGCTGAACAAACTAAAATGCGAGTTTTTCGAGCGAGGGGCAGGCTATCTTGATCAAAACTGCCTACACAAGAATGTAGAGAAAGTGAATGCTCTAGCAAACCCTCGAGGGAAGTCAAGCAAGTTCGAGCGTTCGTTGGTCTAGTGAATTATTATGCCAAGTTTTGCCCGAGTTTGGCGCATTGCTTGAAGCATTAATGCTGTAATTTTTCACGAGTATGAGGCTGCGCGAACCATCTTATTTGCTACGAGGGTGTTTGAAAAGCATAAAGTTAGATACTTGGTGATTAATAAAGAAGCGTTGGTCAGCTATTGCGGGATAGATAAGTCACTTGTATGGCCATGAAGGTGTGCCTGAGATAGCATCTGGACGTTTGCAGCGATGAGTTTTCTTATACAATTGTGACCACGAAAACCATCACATAAGAGTACAAAACGGGCCAGCGAGCTGTAAGATTTATTATTGGTTTTTCAAAAGTGTCAAAAATGTCAACAATGGTAAATAATTTGGTCTATAGAAGAGTCATAAAAAAAATTTGAATCCAAAATGTAATAAACCCTTATGGCTTGTGAAATCAGTGCCTGCAAACAAACCAGTATTTAATTGCTACTAAATATCATTACACATGGTTAGAGCAATCGTTTGCCATTAATTTAACAGCTATTAAATGAATAGGCAAATCTTCCAACTATGTAACTGCAACTTTCAATCGATTCGCTCGAAAGCGCAATCAACCGTGCCTCAACAAGCCCACAACCACAGCGGATAATTAAACTAAGAACCCACTAGAAAAGGGGCTGAGCCCGATTTGACATGCGCCTTGTGCAGCCTCCTTGGGGGTTTGAAATATCCGGAATCCGGAAGGTTAACTTGGCCTTAATTTTATCGTTTTACTTCATTGTTTTCCCACCGCAGAGCAGCTAAACTGCTGCTATTCCTGGAATTTCGTACACGCTTGCAACTACACACACTCACACGCACACGCACGTATCATAGAAAAGAGAAGGACTCAACTATGATGTGGTTTTTGGTTTTCGTAAAGCATAAATTCCGAAAGTGGGTAAAGTTTGGCTTGACTGAATGAAGGCTGCAAGTGCACTATCGGCAGCATAATGGACCACACTCTTCTCCACAAGGGATGGGATATTTGCAATTGTCCTTGAAGAAACCTCCATCATGAACGGGCAATAACCACACTCTGGTGGACTAAGTGTGTGACAAGGCTGGAGCAAAGACGACGAGAAGGAAGGAAAACCTTGCTCCTTATGAGGGTGTATTATGAGTGGAAATTGCTATTGGTCCCGTCACTACCGAAAACCGCAATCCTGGTTGTGTTGTTTGAACAAAGAAAATGGAACAGTCCAACGGTAGTCGAAATTCCTTTGGGACTTGTTGAGGGGACTTTCGTTTCACTATCTGATTGTAGTTTACTTTAAAAGACTATAGCATGGTATCATTATCATGATTTGAAACAGAAATCAACAGCTTCGAGCTGTGCTCCTCTGCCAGTAAATAGTTTAGTTTTACACAGCTACGGCGGGAACACAATGGGCCGAGTTTTCTCTGCACGTTGCATTCAGATCACGTGCCGCAAAAGAAAATACAACTTTCAACAATTTTCCGGACGAAACATATGCAAAAACTGGTGCGCTGGTGCTGGCGACAGACACAGACAAATGGGAATACACACCGAATGCGTGTTTCGCCATGTCCCGGCAATATTCTGCATGTTCATCCTGTCTGCTTCCGGGTGCTTAGTGCCGTTAATCATGGAACCGCTTGCAGAACCGAGTTCAGCCGGCTCAGGGCAGAAATAAATTCCATTCCAAGTTTTATCGCAGGACTGGAAGCTGTCAGCTGGCTAAGGATGCAATTATTCTACGATTGTACGGCACGGCAGCGACCGGATGGATGGGATTATTTATACGAACCAGTTCTTTTTTTTTTTTTGCAACTTCATGTGTCTGAGCGGCAACCTGTTGTCCCTTCGCTGAACTTTGAATAGCTTCTTATCGCTCGGGCGACGTTTTCTCTAGGATTGTGCTTTTATTTCTTCACTTTTCCCAACTGAACGAACCTCACGAACGCACGTTGAGTGATTGCTACTCGTCTTAAGAAGACGACCCGAGAGTATGTTTGAACAGATTTTTCTTCTGAGTCCTTCTTTTCATCGCTGCACCGTCTGTTTTTCTTCACTCAACGAACGACAAACTCTTTTCAATTTATCTCAACTTTAGGGGAAAAAGTATCTGCTAGCGACAGTTTTTACACCCATTTTTCGCTCGTTTTGGTTTATGATTTAATTAATGGAGCTATTGAAATATTTTTTGTTATAAATAAAGGAGCTTTGCAACCAACACCAAAATACTTTTCCGGGTGCTCGTATGGCACGACATCGAACCGAGCGGGAAATCTTACAATGTTAGCAGAAGCCTTTTTCTAACCCACTCCCAGCCGTGGTTGCCGTTCCGCTTCGCTGGCGGCGAAAGAATAACGTCTGTATCTATGTCAACCATGGTTGTGCTTCCACCCGCTGTCACCCGCGTATGCATGCATAGCCATCTGATGTCCCACTTTTTCTTCCCATGAAGCCAAAGAGCTGTGAATGTGAAACACTTTTCATCCCGGATTACAGCAATTGAAGCATTTGCCAACAACAGACGGTCAACCGCAGTTCGGGATCCCGTTCCGACTCGAGTCCCGGCTATAAAAAGAAATGAAAGGAAAAATTTGCTTTGAAATGTATAGAAGGCGAGCGCGAGCGGTTTTGAATTCCGTTCCTACTTTGTGTGTGTCACTACGCCCACGGTTTTATTGCGCGCGCCATCACGGCTTTCTGTGCTTTGAAATTTTTCCTTGCTTTTAAAGCGTTGAAAACATTTTCGTTTCGTGCAGGAAATCAGTTTATGGAATAGATGTGTAATTTGTCAAGCGGATTAATCGTATTCTTCCGGGAAAAGGATATTTGTGCAATAAAATTTAATCAGCTTGAAAATATCTAATAATTCTCAGTTTCAATTAAAATTGCAAATATTTGAATAACAACTAGGTTAGCGTAGCTTGGAAAACTGTAACAACATCTATTTCGGTTTCAATAAAAGCGCTGTACGGAATTATCTTGCCATGTCACGCATAATTCATCCTTAAATCATCTGCCGGGGGGTTGGGTGGTTGACAGTCATTATTCTCACGAGATTAAATGCAAAGCAAAGCTTGAATTCGTGCCTCCCTTTCGTGTGAATCCGGTTGTGGAATTGGATCATTAAAAGCTGGTTTAATTTTGGAGTTGCTTACCGTGAGAGTAGAGGTATATTGCCATTTAAGTTACCTAAATTCATCTTTTGGTCTTTAAAAAGTATAGCAATCACTGTGAAAACCTATTCACTCGACTCAGTGCGATGAACAATTAAACTTCGTTATCATCGAATTTTTACTAATTTAAATATCATTAATAAACATGGTAAAATGACGAAAAAATGCTATCAACAAGCTTTCATAAACGAATAAAACTAGTGTCAAATAAATGAAGTGAATATGACTCAGTCGTCGTTTTGTCTTGAGCTGTACAAGTCATGACTTGAACCCATTATGACTAAACTTGATTCCTTTTAATCCGTGATGACATGTTGGTTTGGTGCATTGGTATCTCGGCGAAAACAGAGACATGATATGACTAGTGCATAGGGTAGAACTACCCTAAATGGAACACTCCTTTAGTGGACCACCAGTCAAGTTAACTTAATTTTCTCTTGAAAATTTGTAAGTAATATTAATACTAAACCTAAACCTAAATTTGCAGTTGAGCTGCATAGATCGTGCTGCTACAAAAACCGAGTTTTCATAACAACATATATCGAAATTCATAAATTTTTCTCGTAATTCCATAGCAGATTAGCTGCATAAGAGGTTTCTCGATGAAAGTTTTCTAAATTCTCTCAGGTTTTCGTATAAATTAGGTCAATCTGATGGGTGGTCTACTGAAGGAAGTGGTCTATCCAATACAGTTCTACCTTATTAACCTGTATTGGAAGCCTTTCCTATAGTGGAACACTCGTCAGATCAACTCAGGTACTTCTACCCTAATCGGAATTCATTAATGTTTCTCGTAATTCTGATGCAGGTTGGTTGGATGAGATGTTTCTCGATAAAAGTTTTTTGAAAACCTCTCGAGTTTTTGCATAAACTGAGTTTATCTGTCGTGTGGTCCACTATAAGAGAGGAGTCGACTATAGACTAATTCACCCTATATCAAGAGAATAAACAATTTCTCGTTATAATGGTGAACTGAAGGAAGCAGACTAGGCAGAGCAGTTCTGCCCTGACATAAGAAGGAAGGCAAAAAGAGTGCACTAACAGCAATATAGGGTAAAACCTACTTTGAGTAGACCACGTCCTTAAGTGGACCATCGGTCAAATCAACTCAATTTATGCGATAACTCGAGAAATTTCCAGAAAATTTCCATCGGAAAACATCTTATCCAGCTAATCTGCATCAGAACTGGGGGGAAAAATTTATAAATTTAAATTTATATCAAGGACGGTCCACCGAAACATGATAGTTTTACCCTGGTGGACCAAGTCCCAGATTATTTCAACTTATGTGAAATTCGAGGAATTTTTAGAAAACTTCCATTTGAACACGTCCAGCAAAACTGCACTAGAATCACGAGAAAAATTTATAGGGTAAATCAACCTATAGTGGACCCTTTCCTGTACTTGACTACTCGTCAAATTAAATCGAATTCTCTTCACCTAAATCGTAACGTTATAAATGTTCTACATGATTCTGATTCTGATTGGCTGGATAAGATATTTTCCGATACCAGTTTTCTGAAAACTCTTCTACAGTAAGGTCTTTCCTTACACGTTTTTTTTCACGCGGGTTGCTTTTCTTAATTGCTCAAAAACGGTATAAGATATCAACATCATTTCAATCACGTTTTCCGTTTCAGGCCACTAGGGACCATATATCAATTTTCAAAAAAAAAAATCACAATTTTTGGTGTAAATACTGAAAATATAAAATATTGAACTTTGGTCTCTAGATTGACCACTATCATATTCAAACAAGTTTCAAACATTTTAAACATTTTCTTTTTTACGCGATCTCATAAAAATTTGGACCGCATCCCTCGTGTAAAAAAAAGGCCTTACTGAAGTTTTTGCACCAATCGGATTAAACTGGCGAGTGTTTCACTATAAGAAACTTAAATTTTCTTTACCTATTTACTCGAAAACTGACAACAATGTCAACGAATCTTAGGCTCGGTTTATATATAGGGTAAAATTACCTTGGATGGATCACTTCCTTTAGTGGACCACTGAGCAGATTAACTCAACTTATACGAGAACTCGAGAGTTTTCCAGAAAACATTTTTTGGTAAACATCTTTACTAGTTAATCGTAACCAGAATCACGAGAAACCTTTGTTAACTCCAATTCGAGGCAAGAGAATAATCAGTAGGATGTCCAAAAACAAATCGATGTTGAAAAAGTCAAGGTGCTTAGCCCTAAATCGAAAGATAGTGTTATTTATAGCATTTTTGTAGAACATTTCGACATTCTAAAAATTTGTTTTCAGGTTGCCCAAACGTGATTTATGAAAAAATGACTTTTTTAAGCTACAAACTCACTCTTTTGCACTTTCTTTCAATTCTGTTCGGTTCCTAAATTTTTCCATATATTTTTCAATTTTTGTGGGGTTATTTTTGAATATTTTGCATGGTTCAGTTCAGCATTGCATTCAGTTTTTTGACTCCCAGAGCCCATTAAACATCATAAAAAATATATATTTTTTCCAATAATTTTTAGATAAAACCCTTCAAAACACAAATAAAAAAAATTTGATCAAG
The DNA here is from genome assembly GCF_029784165.1 of Wyeomyia smithii. NCBI lineage: Eukaryota > Metazoa > Arthropoda > Insecta > Diptera > Culicidae > Wyeomyia > Wyeomyia smithii. The sequence goes on from NC_073696.1 coordinate 16,940,254, forward strand.
AACTGAAATTTTCATTGCAAAGTGGGATTTACGACGAAAATTTACATGAAAAAAGATACTTGATATCTTATCGGGAACTGAGATATTGGCATTTTTCTATGTGATGGAAAACTATACATTTTAACAAATATGTTAAATAACTGTTTTGTTTTGGGAGATAAAAAATAACAATGTTCAGAAAACAAATGCAATTTTAGATGGCTGATAACTTAGTAGAACATACATTATGGCTATAATCAACATTTGAATCACTATTTAGGAAATTATACGTACAAACGGCAAAACAAAACACCGTGCCAATGGAGATATTGAGCGTTAGAGGCATTTTTGGGAAAATGCATAGTTTTCCATCACATGTAAAAACGCCAATATCTCAGCCCCCGATAAGATATCAAGGATCTTTTTTCATGTAAATTTTTGACTTTAATCCCGCTTCGCAATAAAAATTTCAGTTCTTGATCAAAAAATTTTTCATAAGTGTTTTGAAAGGTTTTATCTGAAAATTATTAAAAAAAATTTACCTTTTTGTGAAGTTCAATGGGCTCTGTAAGTCAAATAATTGAATGTGATGCTGAATCAAACTTTGCAAAATATTTAAAAACAACCCCACGAAAATAAAAAAAAAAAAATATATGGAAAAACTTAGGAATCGCACAGATTTGAAAAAAGTGCAGAAGAATGGTTTTGTAGCTTGAAAAAACCATTTTTCCATAAATCACGTTTGGGCAACCTGAAAACGATTTTTTAGAAAGTCGAAATGTTCTACAAAAATGCTATAAATAACATTATCTTTCAACTAAGGGCTGAGCACCTTGACTTTTTCAACATCGATTTTTTTTGGGACAGCCTAATAATCAGTTTTTCGTAAGGGTGGTTCACTGAAGTAAGTGGTCCATTCGAGGTAGTTCTATCCTTCTCAAAACCGCTAGAGGCAGGGCCGGCGTTTCATGTGGGTAGTATGGGAAGTAGTACCCACTCGGAAAATATCAATGTGGATACTTACCCACACGGAACTATCGGACAAAACCACACAAAAATTTATTGCGAACGACAGATTTTTCGATGGATATTGTTAAACGTGAGGTTATGAATCTACAGATTTATGTACAGTTGTAAAGTTTCTCAGGGAAAAGGATTATTTTTCCAATTGTTTCATTTACGATAGAGAATTTTATTTACGATAGAGTTCTAAATCTCATTTACGATAGAGTCTAAAGATTAACAATGTTTTCTCGTAAAAATTTCCCAAGCAGAATTCGAGCTCAATCGGACTTCGGGAAGTAGAGCCTCAAAACGGTCAAAGTTACAGATTTCTGATCTCTTGTGTGTTCTGATGTAGCTTGAGTCTCCCAACGCAAAAGTTCTTTCAAACAAATTTTTATGAAATAACAACAGATCTCGATATTCCATGCATTTCTGAAAGATTTGCTATCAAAACTAATTCGATTCCGGAGAGAACTACTCTTGTGCATTTTAACGACTGTAAGAGAAACCTCATCAGAAGTCCGATTAAGCTCAAATTTTAGATGGGGACTCTTTCGAGAAGACGAAATTGTTGAGCCGTCACGTTTGCATTAAAAAATGCCGCTTTTTCATGGGTTTACCTTTACACGCACTGACGAAACTACCCACGCAGCATCAATCATAGTAACCCATGAGCCAGCAGAAAAAAAAGTTGACTCGAACTCTAACCGTAATGGTGAAAACAGTGAAGTTTCATACTTCGTTGAGAAGTGTGCGCGATCAAAGAACCCGCCGCGTCGAAAACGGACATCGTACGAAAAAGGGACACCGGTTATGCTTGTTCTGGTATCTACATCTTGGCACTGTTGGACTATAAGTGTTAAGAAACTCCAAAGAATGTTGCGGAGGAAGACCGAGGGAAAAGTGGCTACGTCGCTGCGTACGCTTGATCGGGAGGTCGATGCAACCGGCCAAACAGTGGAAAAGTACCTGGCGAATATGGATATCAGAGTTATATGGACCGAACGGTCTGCGCAAAACAGCGAGAAAATAAAAAAGGACATCAGAATGCGGCAGTCCCGTCCATTGGTCTCGGAGCTGCAGGCAATGACGCAGTGTCAGCGGCTGAATTAGATGGTCGGGCCGATTTCTCCGGCGAATCGCGACGTGATGGTTGTGGTGGACGCCGAGACCTATCTCACCCTGGATGGCAACGACTGGCAGGGCATTCGTATTTTACTTCGCCCACGAAGGAAGTAAGCTCTGAGATGAAATTCATTTCACACACCAAGTTCTCAAAGAAGGTGCTGCTGTTGCTGACAATCAGCGAGAAGCTGCGTACTGGCCGTGAACGAAGTGCCTGCCGGAAGTTGCGTCGTACATTAAAAAATACCATAGGGGCGAATATGCAGTGCTCTGGCCGGATCTAGAGTCGGCCCACTACTCAATGCAATCGTTGGAGGAGATGAAGCGGCTGAAAATCGATGCGGTACACAGGTCGGCCAAGCCACCCAACGTTCCCCAGCTGCGTCCCATCCAGAGTTTCTGAACAAACCAAAAGCGTAAGACTTACTCCAACAATTTTGACGCGAAAATTTAGAAGGAATTGATAAATAAAACGAAGAAAGAATTCAAAAACAGGTCTGCATGCATGTTTTCGTCCACTATGGCGAATGAAACTTCCGGAAAACCACTCGCAAGGGCGTGGATTTGCTTTTGCAAGTGAGCCTATATAATTACCTTTCATGGGGAATTTATTGAAATCAATTATCTGTCTCGGTTTTTTCTATCACCACACGAAAAAATTCCATTTTTCAAATGCAAACATTACTACTGAACGAAATTCGAAAATCTAATTTCTCTTAAACATTCCATTGGCATCCCATTGTTGATGCACTGTCGATTTTTCGTAAAATTATGTTCAGGTATCAGTAGGTCGCACTACCGACCCCCTCTCCCCTGCCTAGGTCTTTGTCACCCATGAACCTTCCCTGTTCCTAACTACTCATTCGGAAAAATAAGGTAACGCCGGCCCTGGCTAGAGAAGATTTTTTTTACATCGCTGGACAGCAATGACACCCAAAAAGAATACCAAAAGCAAAGCAATGTCTTGATGCTACATTCCGATTCGGAACTTGACCTTCTGTTTGTAATACACAGAGTTCGCAGCCAACTGTTAAGTGTACAGGAAAATTTCGGGAAAATCGATTTCGTATAACGATTGTTTTTGATTGAGAAAAAAAAAACTCCTCACACATGTGTCACTCACTTTCAATACAAGTTACGTTGTAGTAGGGATATGAGTGCGGGAGAATGTTGAAGAGAGAGAATACGAGAGGACAGTGTATTCCTGGAGTGGAGTGTTTTCTTATTATCATTAGCGATACCGCTTACCGTGGAACGCACGTGCTGCTGTTTAAAAAAACTATTGCGTCATTTTCCCAGAACCAAATGTATTCACAAAAATCCATTCCCACAGAGAAAAACTCGATGTAACCTTTCGTTACATAGTTTATTAAAAATGTTATGTTAATAAAAATATACTATTTCCAGAAGGTCGAAATAAAGTACTGATACTAAACACCTTATTTCCCTTGGGAAACAACGACGGTGGAGTGGTAGCGACGTAAGCGGACAATTAAAAAAAGAGTAGCGATAAGGTTTTTCCATCTTGTTCAATATAAGTGATAACCTTCCAGTTGGTCTCCAGGTATGATGCTGGCCTAACAATCCCAGTCGTCGTAGGCTCGACTCTGGACTCGGAACAGACTGTTAGTATGAGTAGGATCATAGCACCCAGCCCCGCAATTATCCTGTACACTGAAACAGTTGGCTGCGAAGTGTATGTGTAATATAGAAAAGGTCGAGTTTCGAATTGGAATGTAGCACCAAGGTTTTGCGTTGCTTTGATTCTACTATAAGTGATAGAGACAAAACTAAAGCTAGAAAGGGATAGGGGCAGAAAGTAGAATTTTGTTTCTTCGGTTTTCAGCAGGTTAGGATTAGGAAAATTTTGTTTAATAAAATCAATCTAGCGACAGACTTGATTTTGGGCGGTCGTAATTTTGTTCTCGTTCGTGGACTTATGCAATACAAGTTTAAAGGTGTAAGCCTTTGCAATTAGATATTTAACCGATGAAAAAGTTCATGGAATCTTCGATATCGAACTTTTTTATGTCAAATGTCTTAAAAAAGCGAGATTTGACTAGAGCTAGTGTTATCTCAATGTTTGTCTCCTTATTTAGAATAAATAAAGAAATGTTTAAGATTAAATTCTGGGGTTTTGTTTTTTATCGATGATGACCATAATGACCATTTAATAATAATATGACCATAATGACCATTTAATAATAATATGACCATAATGACCATTTAATAATAATATAATATTATATTAATAATAATATATTAAGAAAAACGAGCATCTCCAATTATTTGAAAGTCATGAGTCTGTTTCACGCATTATTATCTTTCTACGCACATCATAATATGATCATCTTTTCAGCGTTAATTAAGCACTAAGAATTTCTTCTAATACAACAAAAGTAAAAAAACTCTACCTTACTTCGAAAGCCAAGAGCTTAACTTGATAAATCCACCAAAATGATTATGAAACTGATTTTTAAGCCTTCACATAGGCTTTCTATATAAAAACATTGAAAGAAAAGCAAAAAAAAAGTAGGAGGGTGGTATTCAAGACACGACCGCATGACGTTGACTACCGTATTCTTAAAAAAAAAAAAATATTCCATTGAAGCAAATAGTAAAGGGAATTGCAACGCTTCTTTTACAAAACTTCTGTAACAAAATTTCGAGGCTCCAAAAGGTACCAGTTTCCAATTATTCTCGTCCAGAATTCCAGCCATTTTAGTATTTTGCAGTAGCCATTTATTACTAACAGCCACCAGCATAACGGGTGAAACCGGCACGAGATGACCGGTACTATTTTGTCTTTCCTCCTTTCAGCTGCTAACACCTAGCGCTGTCGTGAAATAAACATCAACATAAACATGCATTTTTGCAAGGTTTTTTTCGCTAGCAACAGCAATTGTAAAACATAAAATTCAACTAACCGCTTCTATTATTAAACTGCGAGGCACCAAAAGGTGCCAGTTGCCGATTTCTTGTTTACTGGTTTCCATCCAGAATTCCAGCCATTTTAGTATTTTGCAGTAGCTACCAGCATCACGGGTCAAACCGGCACGAGATGACCGGTACTATTTTGTTTTTCCTCCTTTTAGCTGCTAACACCGAGCGTCCGTATGTACCCGGTACGGTTTAATAATGAAACTGATGGGGTGAAATGTTCGAACGATACGTTTTATACCAAGGCTTCGTCAGATAATTAGAAAGAGGGAGGGGCTACATAGATGATGGAATGGTAGAGACAAATGTTTCTTGAAAGCTGCGCCGGCCGCTGTCATAATATTAACACCAACACAAACATGCATTTTTGCAAGGTTTTTTCCGCTAGCAGCAGCATTTGGTAAAACAGAAAATTCAATTTGCCGCTTCTGTAACAAAATTTCGAGGCACCAACAGGTGCCAGTTGCCGATTACATTGTTGTTTTCTGGTTAATCTACTAAAAGCCACCAGCATTACGGGTGAAACCGGCACGAGATGACCGGTACTATTTTGTCTTTCCTTCTTTCAGCTACTAACACCTAGCGCTGTCGTGAAATTAACATCAACATAAACATGCATTTTTGCAAAGTTTTTTTTCCGCTAGCAACAGCAATTGTAAAACATAAAATTCAACTAACCGCTTCTATTATAAAACTGCTAGGCACCAAAAGGTGCCAGTTGCCGATTTCTTGTTTACTGGTTTCCGTCCAGAATTCCAGCCATTTTAGTATTTTGCAGTAGCCACCAGCATCACGGGTCAAACCGGCACGAGATGACCGGTACTATTTTGTTTTTCCTCCTTTTAGCTGCTAACACCGAGCGTCCGTATGTATCCGGTACGGTTTAATAATGAAACTGATGGGGTGAAATGTTCGAACGATACGTTTATACCAAGGCTTCGTCAGATAATCAGAAAGAGGGAGGGGCTACATAGATGATGGAATGGTAGAGACAAATGTTTCTTGAAAGCTGCGCCGGCCACTGTCATAATATTAACACCAACACAAACATGCATTTTTGCAAGGTTTTTTCCGCTAGCAGCAGCATTTGGTAAAACAGAAAATTCAATTTACCGCTTCTGTAACAAAATTTCGAGGCACCAAAAGGTGCCAGTTGCCGATTACATTGTTGTTTTCTGGTTAATCTACTAAAAGCCACCAGCATAACGGGTGAAACCGGCACGAGATGACCGGTACTATTTTGTCTTTCCTCCTTTCAGCTGCTAACACCTAGCGCTGTCGTGAAATTAACATCAACATAAACATGCACTTTTGCAAGGTTTTTTCCGCTAGCAACAGCAATTGTAAAACATAAAATTCAACTAACCGCTTCTATTATAAAACTGCTAGGCACCAAAAGGTGCCAGTTGCCGATTTCTTGTTTACTGGTTTCCGTCCAGAATTCCAGCCATTTTAGTATTTTGCAGTAGCCACCAGTATCACGGGTCAAACCGGCACGAGATGACCGGTACTATTTTGTTTTTCCTCCTTTTAGCTGCTAACACCGAGCGTCCGTATGTACCCGGTACGGTTTAATAATGAAACTGATGGGGTGAAATGTTCGAACGATACGTTTTATACCAAGGCTTCGTCAGATAATTAGAAAAAGGGAGGGGCTACATAGATGATGGAATGGTAGAGACAAATGTTTCTTGAAAGCTGCGCCGGCCGCTGTCGTTATATTAACACCAACACAAACATGCATTTTTGCAAGGTTTTTTCCGCTAGCAGCAGCATAAACATCGGAAACAGAAAGTGACAACAACAATAACAACAAAGTCAGATCGATTGTATCCGTTAGTGTCGACTGTGCTTGGGAAGAGGGGTAGTGATTGGCTGCGCGGTATGATTTAGACAATCGATATTAATTACCAATTTTTCAATAGTGTATCTCAAACAATAGTTTGTTTTTGTTACATAAATTTAACCGTAAAAGAATTTCTGATCGATTGATGCCAAAACCTCGAAAACCTGATTATAGATGACTGCAAAATAAGCGCTCAAAACCTGACCACTTTTCTCTGGTTTTTCCTGGTTGAATTACTAGATTTTCAAATTCAGGGGCCTAACTTCGATATAGACGTTAGTCAACGTCAAAAGAGCCTATTTCGAGACAAAAACCATTGCAAAGTTTTCAACTTGACAAGTGAGTTTTTTTTATTTTCATAGAACCACATTCATCTGATTACGAATTGAACTAATAAAAATATATTATTTGTCAGCTTTAAAAATGAATATTTCAACAGTTTTAGAAATAATAATAGAAGTTATTTCTATAAATAATAGAAGTTCTGGGGAGCTTCGTAGCCGCAAGGTTACAGAGTCCGCTTTGGTAAGCGGGTGGTCGTGGGTTCGAATCTTTGTAGAATTAGGCCATTTGGTTGTCAAAAGAGTTTAGCATGGGTTTAATCGCTTTCTCCCCACCCCGTACCTTTCCTCCAATCTGAGCTCTAGTACCTGTTGACTCTCCTTCTAACAATGTATGGAAGTTCTCTCCGGGGAATTGTTATTAGGCGATATTGTTAGGATGAACAGAGGCTCGGTATAGTAGAGCAGTTAGCTTGGAACAGAAAGGTAAAACTTACACACAAGCACGAATATAAATGAGACCCTGCGTTTGGTGCTGTCCTTCATTCGTTGCGTGCCGAGTCGAAGACGAGCATCAAACACCGATTGCCCGATGCTCACTTTCGGCTCGGCTTGGTAAAGCACGCACCGCCTTTAAGGGCTGTGCGTGCTTTATTATGTTTGCTGTTACATGTACCAGCATGTTTCCTTTAAGACATAAGGTTTATTAGGATTCTCACAGCGGACCGTCAAATTTTTTGTTGAAGGGGGTTTTTAAAAATTTTCCAGATAAACTCTTTCTTCGAGATATCAAAATAGTCCAAGCTTATGGCAGCAAACCTTAGTTAATTTGTTGGGACAAAAAGATGCTGCCACCTCTTTTACTGATACTGATATAGAGGATATTGTAACAGAAGGTTGGTGTCTGCACGTGGCGTCCATGCTAGGCGTGCTCGCACATGAGTGGTTCGCGAAAACTCAATCTTGAAACTTCTCGTCAATTCTCGCCGCTGAGCTATGAAACAATAATATTAGCTAACATGACACAAAATTGTTCGCGCTCTTTGTAGTGTAGTGCTGACACCAACGCCTGTATAAAAACAGCTTTTTCTCGCTTCCGCATTCGCTTTCTCGAAGACATCCTCCAAATAATTCCGAATTGACACACGAAGTACGTTTTTCGTTTCCACCCGACTGCTAGCGCGGATGGGTATCACGAACAAACAGCATTAGAAAAAGTATTCTGAGAAGTCAGCAAAAAAAAAACTGTACGCTTGGGATGCCTGCACTAGATATAGAGGTTAGGTATGGATACTTTGAATAAACACTCCCGTACATGCAGCCTACTAGCAGGAAACCCAAGGATCTAAGCAGTGGGCTGTATAACGTTCTTCTAATGCACCAAGTAGAGCGAGTCAACACCACTACCCATGGCGCATCGTCTTTCAAGAACAACTGGTACAGATTTCGCACAGCTATCAGGGCGATCGGAATGGAACCACCGATCGGCAGAAACGACTGGTATGGCGGGCAAAGCGAGGCAGCGATGATCGAGGAAACCCAGGCTCGGGCATGTCGACGAGGGAGTACAAGGTCAAAAACAAACGGGCACTTAACGACATGACCATGATTCTTAGATGAAAGAAACGTCAGCAAGAGCATCATGAACATGTGAAGCTCGAGCAGCTGCTCGGTTCTATGAGAAGAAGGTGGGAATTCAGCTTATCAATACCACCTACAAAATATTCTTGCGTTTCCTGTTCCATCATCTCGTTTGTAGGCCAAAACCAAACGAGTTTTACGGGAGCCCACCCCTCGATTAACCAGATTTTTTCAGTGCGACAGATCTTGGAGAAATGTACATCACATTTCATGGACTTCACGGCAGCCTATGATACAGTCGACCGAGAACAACTTTGGCAGGTCATGTACGACAACGGATACCCCGATAGCCTGTCGCGATTGATCAGGGCCACTATTGCCCAAGTGTTTCGCTACTTGCGTGTTTCGGAGATACTTTCAAGTCCATTTGAATCACGTGAAAGGTTAATACAAGGGGAACTTTCCAGTTTGCTGTTCGACATCGCGGGCAATACGAGCTAGAGGCTCCACAGTTTCCCAACTCAAGTCTCTATAGATGTCGATGAGCTTGAGGTGGTAGATATAGGTCCGTGTATTTGGCGCCGGCAGTAACACCAAGAGAATCACTTTCCCGGCGCATCCAGGCTGAAAATCGTGCCTCACTTCAAAAATCTCTTAGACCGACTCGAGTGCGATGACGAACGAAATCGACGCTGTACACGGCCTTGTCACAAATTATCAAAAACTTGGTCGCAGTAGCGAAAAACACAACACGGAGACAAAAATGTCCTGATAATACCGATAGTCCTCTACGGAATCGAGATAACAAGGCTTCTCATGGAGGACTTGGACGCCCTTGGAGTTTTTGAACGGAAGGTACCCTGCTGGCACCTGAAATAGAGAGCCGCTCCTTCACCGTGGACCAGCTCCGAACCGTAATAGCCCAAGTTTAGTCGGTATTAAACTTTCATCCCCTTTCTCTGGATTAACTCGTGGCCACTTTCTCGTTGACGATCCTACCCCGGAACCGAACCTGGAAATCATCAATACAAAATACCTGTCCCGCTTCCAAGAAATGCTGCAGTCGGTCCAGGACCTTTGGTGTCATTGGCAGCGAAAGCGAGCTCAGTCTGGTGCTCGCACTGGTCAATAAGTACTCGTGAAACAGTCAAAACCGCCTTTCCTATGATCGTCGGGACGAATCGAATCCGTAACTTGCAAAGCTGGACAAATCTGGGTTGTCGTGTTCAAGACTGCTCAAGACTTGTACCAATGAGGGATCACGGAGATCATCATATTACCGCTAGACCACGACGAACACGTGCTGGACGATAAGCTATGCTCTCGCACGAGTTTCGCTCAGGTCTTGAGCGTGCGGAAGATGCTTGAAACGGACGGTTTTAAGGGTTGCCCGCATGTTTATGATTTCAAATTGAAATCACATCTGCATGAATTAAAACTAAAATTTACCTCTATTTTATTTTACTTGGAGCCAGTCCGATGGTACTCCCTCACACTCACGCGGATATCAGAAAACAAGTAGTCCAATGAGCAATTCAATTTAATCACACCATTTTGGTATGCCGTACTATTGGTACAATCTCGTGAAATTTTTCCGCCTTGAAATTTCCCTCTCGGTAGTGCAGCCTAACGAGAGGAGCACCAGCTTTGGCTGACTAATCGTGCGTATAAACACTATCCCGTACAACAAAATTCTTAAACACTTGCATAACCGAATAAAATAAATGTCAAATAGATGAGCTGCCTTCCATACCATTAACAAATAAGTTTCAAGATAATCAAAAAACTGTTTCAAGTTTTTGTCTTTAATTTGGCATCTGAGAGCAAAATCTCAAAGCAAAGAATATATACGGAAGGAAGCCACAATAATTTGTTTTATAACAGGGTTCTTTCTTCATCATATCACTATATATTGGAATTGGCATAGTCTCGTTATAATGAGTAGCTATTGCTTCGAGTAAATCCAATATCGTGCAAGTCTGCAATAATATTAATTCTACTTTAAGCACGCCAGTTTAATTTAAAATTGAAGCACGATTTGATATCAGAGATTGACATAAGCAGCGACCATTCGACAATTATCTTTTCTGCATAAATTAATCGAAATCGTAAAACAAAAGAGATAAAAATTCTCTTGAAACATTCCAGCCCGAAGGCATTCCGGTGCCGGCTACACTGGCATCTGACCAACCGCGCGCGAAAACAGTATCCATCGAATACCCCCAGGGGGGGGGGACAGGATATTGAATGCGACGAAATAACTTCCATGCCATTGGACTCCTGGATATCATACTGTGTCCGCTGGTCAAGAACGGATGAGCGCTCCCAATCTCTTGGCAATTGCGCTAACGCAACATCAGCAGTATCCGACAATGGCGACAAGCTGTTTTTTCTGCCTCCGTCATCCCCGGGTATGAATGTTATTGGCTATCATCTACTATCGCTGGACAAGGAATTTTCTGCAACCTCCCCAGTTCCCCTAATTTCCCACAGTATCAGCGATCAGTCAAACGAAGCGTGACTAACAAGTGGAGTGACCGAGCAAATGATGTATACTGATATTGATTGTGAAATGTGATTGCGTTTCGTGTAACTTTATCATCTTTGCCTGCCATGGAATGAAATTGTTGTGGCACTAATTGGGGAAATATAACAAAGCTTTCATTATATTTATTATTGTTGTTATTGGATATTGGAGCCTCCAAGCTTTTTTTGAGAATCTAACTTAGTTTGAGTGAAGAAATAGTTGTGCTGTTTCGAACTAAATGTTATCTCTCTTTGCTGTTGTGCTTCAATTCTGGTTTTGTCTTGCTAATTTCAACCTTCATAATCATGTTTTTTCCCACGTTACGAATAAAGTACCTGTCATCCATCATCCCCTTTAAAATCTCTAAATGTAGATAAAATTTTAATTATCCTAAGCAGGTGTTATAGCCTTCCCTCGCTACGCTGCATTTCGCTCCTTTTCCCACACAGGTAGGACCAGCGCTGTTAATCATCCGGTGCGAGAAGCCCCAAAATTACTTTGCTTCCCGAAACGGATCAGTCGACGGATGGTGACAGTTTTTAATTAGCCTGTCTCGTCCGGAATACCATTTGCGTGTCCCACGTACGCCAAAAAGGAGCCGCCCAGAAGAACGGCACCACACTTTCCGGTTTCCTCCGGGGCGATTATTGTAATTTCATGCTGGTTGAATTTGCGAGTAATTTTCTATGGTCGTAGGTGTAATTTTATTCCTGCAGCGCCTTAGGTGAAGATAAACAATACCGATTGAGGATTGTTATATGTTCCCACGGTAGGTGCAGTTTAGATTTGATTTTTCGCGGGGAAAATACCGCAACATAATCCAGCTAGCGTTGTAAGTTGGGTTTATGTCAGTTAGATGAATCCATAGATTTCCGTTATGGTTTATCATTTGATTCATGAACATTAAATCTGCCTTTGAAAGGTACATTCATCGAGAACAAAATGTAGATTTAACCTTATAAAAACCCTTATAGCCGTCTAGCTTATTTTTAAAGACATGATTTCAAATTCATGCGAGAAATTGTCTTAGTTTATGAAAGGAACAAAAACATGAACATCGATAAAAGTTTCGCTTTTTGTACCCTTGAAAACACGCAATGAATTTTGATGTTGTCTCAAGAATCTCTCGTATTTTAGGATTCAAATATCAAATTACACAGTGCAACAATTTTTTTGCCTTGGCTTCTATGCATGATTTTTTGATGAAGTTTGATGCGAAAATAATTTTCCCCGAGTTTGAACATATTTCAATTTAAGGAGCAATTTTGAATTTTTGAGAAACCGGAAATTTTCGAAGTTTTTTTGAAACCATTTCGTTTTAAGACCAAATTCAAACATTCTAAGAGTTTGTCCACATATTAGCATCTTCTTACCCATCTTTAAAAAAAAACAGATCTTAAATCGGACAAAAACTGAGCTCAAAACGGTGATTCTACGAAACCGGTTTTGGCATGGTTTTAGTATATTTTACAAAGCAAAATAATGTCGGGTATGCCTGAGCATTAACGGTGTGCTAATATCTAAAAGTGATAGTCAAATTATATCTTAAATTGAGTAGATAAGTCTCAGAAATCGATCTACGTAAAATATCAGCAACATGTCGATTTTTCCCCAATTCCCCTACAATACTAAAATAATTGAAATCTGTTCAATGTAATATCAAGAGTGTAGGTGATACTTAAAGATACAATAACAATTGGTCTTCACATAATTCGCTTCTTTCTGCGGAGAGGGGGTCAGGAAGCAGTATTGCTAGTAAAATTCAATGGTGAGCCGTTCGTCAGACATTCAATCAGTTTGAGGGAAATAACTTTTTCTACAAGCATCGTAGCGCCTTACGGTCTTCACAAAAGTTTTTCCCAGGAAAATTTCCTATAACTATCATGTATCGATATATTTTTAGGAGCCAACTGGACATCTCTAAAGAGTTATTTTGAAAAAGTGGATCTTAGTTCCACCGATCGAACTGAAAAGTTACACAGTTATTATAGGACCCATAAGGAACACGAAAAGTGCATGGGAGCGAAACAATAACACCATCGCACAAGTGGTCGGGAAAGGCAATTTGACGAACTTAATTCATTTGTGCTTAAACGGCTGATGTTAGCCAATGACAATGTTCAAAAGAATTGTTCATTAAAACATGACGAAAATATTGATAAGAAAATTTTTTGACCATGGCCTACTATAATAAAAATAAAAAATTTAACTTTTGATACAGCGAAGATACATGAATAGTTTCTACAGCAAAGTTATAGAACTCTCCAAAATATGAAACTTTTCAGAAGATATTAACTTTCTATTACGTCTATTTATTGAAATACAAAGCATTGTCGCTGTCAACCTCATCGAATTTAGTTTTTCTAGCATAACTTTTTAAATATTGTTTTTTCAAGAACATAATGTTCTAGACAAATATGACCAACATAAAAACACAGGTTTCTTTCGAAGACAGCATGTCGCTACAATCGCTCTATACTAAGTTAGAGCTTTTTTTCATTAAATTATTTCCCAGTTTCAAATGCATATAGACCTTGTACTATAAGCTAGTTGAACTTTGATACTTGACAATTCATGAATGAACGAGTAGAGTGATGTTTTTGGTATGTATGTTTCTGGGGTTTTCTATACAAAAATGCACCAACTACCTGATTAATTGACGATAATTTGTGAATTTATGAAACAGATAACTCGCAATACTTTCAAAATTAGTGAGAACACTTCTTAGGTATATTTAATTGTTGATATGTGCATCCATCAGTCATTTGACGTGAGTAAAATGAACACATAACAGCAATGTTTATTGTTAATTATTTATTTCATCTTCATCTGTCTCGTTTTTACTCTCTGTGAAAATTAATATAAACTAAGCATCTTTTAAAAATTCTTGATGCTTCTTTTGCAGTTTGTCCCGCAAGCCGGCAAATACTGGATCTTAAGAAACCAATAGACGACGTATAAGATCACCGTTAGCAACAGTTCGTGAAATTTGTCACACATGGCAAGTAAAACCAAGGATGTATGGACACCAACAAATGAGCAGTTTCCAAACAATAGTGTTTGAATTTTGATGCGTTAATTTCCCGGCCAGATTAAATGACCTGTAGTATTGTAACAAAACGTTGAAATGCATGAAGATCATTTTTTGGTGTCCGTATATCCTTGGTTTTACTTGCCAGCTAACAGTACATATGTTATGTGTTCATTTTATTCACGTCGAATGACTGATGGATGCACCTATCAACAACTGAATATACCTAAGAAGTGTTCTCACTAATTTAAAAGTATTGCGAGTTATCTGTTTATTAAATTCACAAATTATCGTTCATTAATCAGGTAGTTGGTGCATTTTTGTATAGAAAACCCCAGAAACATACATACCTAAAATATCACTCTACTCGTTCATTCATGAATTGCCAAGTATCAAAGTTTAACCAGCTTATAGTACAAGGTCTAAGCTTTAAAAAAAGTATTTGATGATGTGCACCGGTTTGCCTCTTACTCCTCTATATGCATTTGAAACTGAGAAATAATTTAATGAAAAAACGCTCTAACTTAGTATAGAGCGATTGTAGCAATTTGCTGTCTTCGAAAGAAACCTGTGTTTTATGTTACTCATATTTGTCTAGAACATTATGTTCTTGAAAAAACTATATTCGAAAAGTTAAGCTAGAAAAACTAAATCCGAGGGGGTTGACAGCGACAATGCTTTGTATTTCAATAAATAGACGTCATAGAAAGTTAATATCTTCTGCAAAGTTTCATATTTTGAAAAGTTCTACAACTTTGCTGAAGAAACTATTCATGTATCTTCGCTGTATCAAAAGTTGAATTTTTTATTTTTATGATAGAAGGCCATGATCAAAATATTTTCTTACCAACATTTCCGCTATATTTTTGTGAACAATTCATTTAATTATTGTCTTTGGCTAACATCAACCGTTTAGGCACAAATGAATCAAATTGATTTTTCCGACCATTGTGCATCGCTTTTTCCCATATAACCGAGTCCCAGGCTAATGTGTATGTGTGTGTACGTGTGTAAGTGTGTAAGTGTGTATGTGGATATTTGTGTGTGGATGTGTGTATGTATGTGTGTGTATATGTATGTGTGTGTGTGTATGTATGGGTATGTGTGTATGTGTGTGTGTGCATATGTGTGTGAGCATATGTGTGACTCACACATTCTTTTTACCCACATACTGATGCTAACCTCCATTGAAAACAGCTCCTCTATATTGTAACTGTACACATCTATACCTATAAAAATGTCTGTCCGTCTGTCCGTCTGTCTGTCTGTCTGTCTGTCTGTCTGTCTGTCCGTCTGTCTGTCTGTCTGTCTGTCTGTCTGTCTGTCTGTCTGTCTGTCTGTCTGTCTGTCTGTCTGTCTGTCTGTCTGTCTGTCTGTCTGTCTGTCTGTCTGTCTGTCTGTCTGTCTGTCTGTCTGTCTGTCTGTCTGTCTGTCTGTCTGTCTGTCTGTCTGTCTGTCTGTCTGTCTGTCTGTCTGTCTGTCTGTCTGTCTGTCTGTCTGTCTGTCTGTCTGTCTGTCTGTCTGTCTGTCTGTCTGTCTGTCTGTCTGTCTGTCTGTCTGTCTGTCTGTCCGTCTGTCTGTCTGTCTGTCTGTCTGTCTGTCTGTCTGTCTGTCTGTCTGTCTGTCTGTCTGTCTGTCTGTCTGTCTGTCTGTCTGTCTGTCTGTCTGTCTGTCTGTCTGTCTGTCTGTCTGTCTGTCTGTCTGTCTGTCTGTCTGTCTGTCTGTCTGTCTGTCTGTCTGTCTGTCTGTCTGTCTGTCTGTCTGTCTGTCTGTCTGTCTGTCTGTCTGTCTGTCTGTCTGTCTGTCTGTCTGTCTGTCTGTCTGTCTGTCTGTCTGTCTGTCTGTCTGTCTGTCTGTCTGTCTGTCTGTCTGTCTGTCTGTCTGTCTGTCTGTCTGTCTGTCTGTCTGTCTGTCTGTCTGTCTGTCTGTCTGTCTGTCTGTCTGTCTGTCTGTCTGTCTGTCTGTCTGTCTGTCTGTCTGTCTGTCTGTCTGTCTGTCTGTCTGTCTGTCTGTCTGTCTGTCTGTCTGTCTGTCTGTCTGTCTGTCTGTCTGTCTGTCTGTCTGTCTGTCTGTCTGTCTGTCTGTCTGTCTGTCTGTCTGTCTGTCTGTCTGTCTGTCTGTCTGTCTGTCTGTCTGTCTGTCTGTCTGTCTGTCTGTCTGTCTGTCTGTCTGTCTGTCTGTCTGTCTGTCTGTCTGTCTGTCTGTCTGTCTGTCTGTCTGTCTGTCTGTCTGTCTGTCTGTCTGTCTGTCTGTCTGTCTGTCTGTCTGTCTGTCTGTCTGTCTGTCTGTCTGTCTGTCTGTCTGTCTGTCTGTCTGTCTGTCTGTCTGTCTGTCTGTCTGTCTGTCTGTCTGTCTGTCTGTCTGTCTGTCTGTCTGTCTGTCTGTCTGTCTGTCTGTCTGTCTGTCTGTCTGTCTGTCTGTCTGTCTGTCTGTCTGTCTGTCTGTCTGTCTGTCTGTCTGTCTGTCTGTCTGTCTGTCTGTCTGTCTGTCTGTCTGTCTGTCTGTCTGTCTGTCTGTCTGTCTGTCTGTCTGTCTGTCTGTCTGTCTGTCTGTCTGTCTGTCTGTCTGTCTGTCTGTCTGTCTGTCTGTCTGTCTGTCTGTCTGTCTGTCTGTCTGTCTGTCTGTCTGTCTGTCTGTCTGTCTGTCTGTCTGTCTGTCTGTCTGTCTGTCTGTCTGTCTGTCTGTCTGTCTGTCTGTCTGTCTGTCTGTCTGTCTGTCTGTCTGTCTGTCTGTCTGTCTGTCTGTCTGTCTGTCTGTCTGTCTGTCTGTCTGTCTGTCTGTCTGTCTGTCTGTCTGTCTGTCTGTCTGTCTGTCTGTCTGTCTGTCTGTCTGTCTGTCTGTCTGTCTGTCTGTCTGTCTGTCTGTCTGTCTGTCTGTCTGTCTGTCTGTCTGTCTGTCTGTCTGTCTGTCTGTCTGTCTGTCTGTCTGTCTGTCTGTCTGTCTGTCTGTCTGTCTGTCTGTCTGTCTGTCTGTCTGTCTGTCTGTCTGTCTGTCTGTCTGTCTGTCTGTCTGTCTGTCTGTCTGTCTGTCTGTCTGTCTGTCTGTCTGTCTGTCTGTCTGTCTGTCTGTCTGTCTGTCTGTCTGTCTGTCTGTCTGTCTGTCTGTCTGTCTGTCTGTCTGTCTGTCTGTCTGTCTGTCTGTCTGTCTGTCTGTCTGTCTGTCTGTCTGTCTGTCTGTCTGTCTGTCTGTCTGTCTGTCTGTCTGTCTGTCTGTCTGTCTGTCTGTCTGTCTGTCTGTCTGTCTGTCTGTCTGTCTGTCTGTCTGTCTGTCTGTCTGTCTGTCTGTCTGTCTGTCTGTCTGTCTGTCTGTCTGTCTGTCTGTCTGTCTGTCTGTCTGTCTGTCTGTCTGTCTGTCTGTCTGTCTGTCTGTCTGTCTGTCTGTCTGTCTGTCTGTCTGTCTGTCTGTCTGTCTGTCTGTCTGTCTGTCTGTCCTGTCTGTCTGTCTGTCTGTCTGTCTGTCTGTCTGTCTGTCTGTCTGTCTGTCTGTCTGATCTGTCTGTCTGTCTGTCTGTCTGTCTGTCTGTCTGTCTGTCTGTCTGTCTGTCTGTCTGTCTGTCTGTCTGTCTGTCACCCAATATGAGTATCGCCGGAACCAGAATGATGCAAGGAGCTTAAAATTGACCTCAGGCACCAGTTTGAATTGTGAAATGGCAACTTCTGGGAAACAGCTGAAAATAACCGAATACTACTACATCTGGATATTTCCGTAATCGAAATGATGTACAGAAGCCAAGCATTGACCCTGGACACCATTTTGAATTCGAAGATGACCACTTTCAGTTTCCGGAAAACAACGAAAATAACTGAAATGCATTCAATATATTTCCGGAATAAAGGTGATGCACAAAAGCTAAAAGTCGAAGATGTTGTCATTCCGAAATAACCATTTCAAACGATATAAACAAATCGCAAGAAATCAATGAATTGAAAATGTTTACAATTATTTAATTAAACACTAAAATAGGCGGGACCAAGTTTGCCGAGTCAGCTAGTTTTATACAAAAGTTTTAGTAAATTACTCCAAAACAGATTGTGTGCGTGCGACGTCAAATATTTTTTCAGGATAGACACTGTTCCGCAAAAGAGGTGTTGTTGTTACTGTCTCCCGGTTTTCGGGAGATATTTCAATCTATAAGAACGGCCCCTTATTTGTGAACGATGTCTAATATATATATATATATATATATATATATATATATATATATATATATATATATATATATATATATATATATATATATATATATATATATAACCCTTCATTACGCACAATTTAATGAAGAAAACATACGAATTTAAAATGTGTTTGAAAAAGGTGTGCGTAAAATCGATTAAATGTACTTAGAATCGAAGTACGTAAAATCTAGGGTGCATATAATCGGGGGTCTGTATAATGTATCACGAAAACAGCTTTCATAAGAATATTATTTTATTTGTAAAGTTGAAAATAAAAATATAACCTAACAATGTTAAAATGTTAAAAAAAGATTCTGAATATATCTATGTAAATGGACAAAAAATTCATAAGCAATCGCCGGCTCTTACTCTTCTATAAATTAGTGTTTTTAGGAGCTTACTCGTTCGATATTATGTCGGTCACGATTATTTAGTGAATATTGAAGATAAAAAATAAAAAAATATTCAATTCTTGTTGAGTAGTTTATGGATTTTATGGTAATCATATTCATGAGATAAAGTTTCAAAGACCATCAGTTGCAGTTTCGATTGCACGCGAATAGAGTCGTACCCGCAGCAATGGTAGACGACGAGAAATTAGCGGCGCTCTGCTCCCCGTATACTCTACGGTACTGTTGCTTTTATCAGCATGTTTTCTTTCAGGACATCAGTTTCTATTACGTTCTAACAGCAGGTTTAAAAATTGTTCAAGATAAGGGGTTATTTCAAACATTCCAAAAAACCTTTACCTTCGAGACATCAAATTAGTCTAGGTTCATGGGAGCAAACATAAATTGACCTATTGGGACGGGGAGACTCTGTCATTTTTTTTGGATATTGATACAGAGAATATCACGGAATGGTTGGTGTCTATTCATTCATGTCGTCTGTGCTAGGAATGCTTGCATGTGATTGGTTCATTGTTCGCGAAAATTTGTCCCTGACTCTTTTTATCAATTTATACCGCTTTGTAATGAAAAAATAATGATCCGTTTTGTCAAGCAAATGGTCGTGGGTTCGAATCTTAGTAGAATCTGGTCGTTCGATGTCAAAACTGGACTTTATGTAAGGGTTTATTCTCAGACTCCCCACCACTTACCCTTCCTTTACGCTGGAATCTATAACACCTTTGCGTGATTATCTCCTAACAAATACATAAGTCCCTCTTATTAATTAAACTGGCCAAAAAAAGACGCACGATAAAACTTCTCCAGGGAATTATAATTGGTGATATTTGGCAAGAGAACCGAGCATCGGTATAGTAGAACAGCAGTGAGCGTGTAAAAAGGAAGAATATCACTTCACACACAAGCACTGATGAACGATAATAATAGGCATGCCACTTCTCGATAGCGGTATTGCTAATAATAGAAGTGCGGGTACAGCATACACCTGGGCATATCTCACAATAAATCTACGATTCTGGTCGCAGTTAGGAAGTTTTAAAATTTAAATTTAAAAAAGTTGAAGGGTATGTGCCTATGTGCACAAACGTAGGCTTGACAATCATTTCACACATTTTTTGTGCGAAATCAGAGCAATCATCGTGCGTTTTGGAAGGACATGTTTGATGATTAAAGCTTGAACTGTTGCATGTGGAATCAATTAAATATATTTGAAATTACTTAAATAAAAAAAAAAATGGGCGGGACGAATTGCCGGATCAGCTAGTAAACAATAAAAACGGCCCTTTCCAGAGCTACAAGTATTTGTGAACAGTTCGGCCAATAACATTTTGCGTAGTTCTTTGTCAATAATTCCGTCGTGCTTCACATACATTCCACCACTTTTTAGGGAAGTATTTTTCAAATACAAACGTATTGGAGACGCAATCCTCCATTATTTAGGTAATCATTTTCGTTGCTTTTCTTATCCCGAAAATGCATAATAAACACATTTAAGAAAAACAAATCTATCTTTTTGAAGAAAGGAAACAAGTCCCTTCCAAACGTTATTGTTTACTTTTGCATTATTTTGATCTATGTTTTCAAGAATATTTACATATTTCGACAGTTTTAAACATTGGTCTTTGAGGAAAACTTTTTCTCATCCCAGCGAAAAAATAAAGAATATGAATTCTTACAACGTTCTTAAAATGTAGCGCATTCGTTCCAGTTACTTTCTTTCTCACATTTCATGCTAGCATAATTCCGAGAAATTGTTTGCTTTCAAGACGTTCGGTATATTTACATCCACCCGCAAAGCTGACATAATATTCCATCTAATCTCGTAACTCTGCTGCTGCATGATGAATGAATAACAAAATGTTATCCAATAACCTGTTGATATCCATCTCACGCAATCCACTTTCCAGCGGGGAGAAATCTCCACTTCCAGTGGTTGCACGCGCCGTTTCAAGAAACCCCGTGCCAGAGCTGGCCGCATAATCCAGCAGATTCACTCTACGAACGCTACAGAAAACTACCGAAACACAGGCACCTGAGACAATTGTCGAGCTTGAATTCCTTATCGGTATTCAACATGTGTCCGCGCGGTCGTCATTCCGTATCTCTTTAATTATCTACATTCCTTACGAAAGCCACAAACCGTGAGCGTTAGAGCAAGGAGGGGACAAAATAAAGAAAAACCGGGAAGTGATATTTTCTGGGTCACCGTGTCCGATATGCGCGGGGTCAGATTAAGATCACCCTTCGCGTAGTGCTCACCTGTACAAGCCTGTCCTGCGGCGCCGTCTAATAGCAAGATTAACACCCAAACCATGACAAGAATCGCAAATCTTGCCGAGCGACCCGAGGGCAATGACAAACTAAGAGGACAGTCGGGACGCATGTTGTGGGGATTTGATACTTCCGGTCCCTAGACTTTGTTCATCTCCTAAGCATGTCGTCTTCTGAAGGTGACACCTTTCTATCGGATATCTTGGCTCTCTGCTCAAATATCCCTGCAATGCAGGTTGTGCTGAGGATAAGGCCACATTCATCATTTTCTATTCACCTTACACGAGCCTCTATTTTCTCATAGATGCCAGAGCGTCGTTTGATCTCGGCCCTTTTCCCGGTTCAAGGCGGCGTTATGTTTTTTTTTTTTTATTTTGTATTTTTTTCGCTCACGCAGACTGCCACAGCCGGCACTTTTCATCGCTTCCGTGTTGTGCGATGCGGTGCGGTGGGACGGAATGGTGATGTTTACACTGCAGCTATGATAGGGGAAGTCTAAGCAAACGAGGGGCCGCCAGTAGTGTAGCCCCCAATCATGTCCGCGTGTAACAAAAGGAGCGGAAGATAAACATAAACATTGGCAAGCGGCTAGCAGCGGCTGGATATCAACAGTTTTCTCGCCACCAAAACGGCGGCAATAGGCCAAGCTGAGGCCGGTTGGCGAACGGAAAACACGTGTAGGTTTTTCGCAACGAACCGGTTTTCTGCGCAGATTGTTGCGAGCGGAGCCGAAGTGCCGGCGAAGTGGGCTCCGCGTGGATGAACCTACCAATTCGGGGACGGTTCATTTCGGATGCTGTGCGGATCGCAAAATCACACCGCTAGTCAGTTCGAACTGAAACGCGGATACAGATGGTTGTGGAAAACTTACATGTTGTGAGTGAGCAAGAGGTTAAAACCGAGTGAACAGAAAGGGTGGTCAGTTACACAAGATGGGTGGTAGTGTGTGTGTTTGTGAAATTGACTTAATGGAGCAGTGTTGAGATAGCGGGATCAGTGTCAATTAGCAAAATCGGCGGTGAGATTTTCTTTGTCTAGAATCCCAACCAGTGTAGGTGATGAGTGATTGCTTATCTCAGCAGAACCCATTAGATTGAAGATTAAACGAAGTAAAGTGAGTAATAAACAACGTGGTATCTTTCTGCAGACCAGTAAAGAGAAAAATATATATATGCACCTGTCTGGCCGATTTAGGCATCCAAGCAGAACGTTGTAAAAATTACTTATAATGGATTACCGTTGAGTGACGGCAAGCAGGAGAAGCCAAAGTGTGTTATTATTTCGAGGATATTCTATGCTGCTAAGCGGATTCCCAGCCAACAAACTGTCATGGAAACAAGTTAATCCATGGAATTAAAATTTTGCATCCTTTATTGTCGTAGGTAAGTGATGCAAATGAATTACAATTTAATCCTTTCAAGTTGAAGGCGTGTGAGTAAGCAAAAATTGGCGCAAAAGTGACTAACGAATAACGTAACGCAGCGAAAGCATTCCGGAGGTGTTGAAGAAGCGGCAAGATGCTGATCAACACCAGACCCGATTGCTCTCGTGATGATGATTGGGTAATTAAGACAGCGTGAAGTTCGCGGCTCGTAACGATAAAGTGGAGTTAATTATGTGGCTGTGGGGTGATACCTCCTACATCTTTCGCCCGCAGCAGGTAACGCTGCTGCTGAGATGCGTTATACATATGTTCATGATTACCTCGTTAAGATTGAATATTTTACGGTTGTTTAACGGTTGACTATTGTTAATGAGATCGTTTGCCAGTAGTAGGTACTGCTGATACCAGACGGTACTGAATTTCTCAGAAGGTACTTCAATTTAAAACGTGTTTGGAGAAGCTAGATGATGCTCAATAAATCACAGCTAGAGTGTCTTCTTCGTCGTAATGTAATGTTTTCCTTTTGGTATTTACGAAAATATTTCTCAGATAAAAAAATGCTCCTATTTTCCATTTGATCAATCTTGGAACGTCACTCCACACCTACTGGGTATTTTGCATGAGTCAATTCGTGCGACAATAAAAATATTCATTATAGGTGGAAATATTTTTTCAACATTCGAGAGAGCGTATAAATTCCGGGGTGCATTTTATTCAAAAACCCAGGAATAACTCTCGTGGTTTAATTGGGCATTTCTCATCAAAAGGGTTGTGTTTACCAAAATTCCTTCCTGTCACACTAGGCAATCGATTCAAAGCGCGCCATTTATTTTTAATTATAATAGTTGATTGTTTTATGATTTGCACGGAAAAGACAAACCAAGAAGTAATTAATTTGGAAACTGAAGATTTTTGAAGTGCTTATTTAGTGCCTTTAATACGATGACCAAAAAATTAAGTGACATAAATCACTAAACACCATTTACTACACTCAAGGTTATTGAAATCTCCTCTAATAGTTATTTTTCACTAGTTTATCATTAAAAAAAACATTTTGGCATGCAATTTTTCCAATCATTTTGAAAATAAATTTATCGATACGATGCAAATTAACGCATTTGAACCGAGGTATGTTGGAAGCTCAAAATGAAAAGAGTGTGGATTTTTTTTTTTCAAGATTTTGTTTCTGTTCACACTAGAAAGGATCGAACCTATCGCTGATTTTTTCTAAAAATTTAAAACTATGCCCCGAAATCTCATGGAAAATTCTCTGTCTTTATTTTCTTCTTTTTGATTTGCAACTTAAAATATTCCACAAAATAAATCCAAACTTTCGTTTCTACGGTGGAACTTCAGCAAAATCAAATTCTATGCATTAGTTACACAGAAATGTTTCTACCTAAACTTTTCCTATAATTTCGGCCATTCTCAAGTGATGGCAATTTTCAAACTAAAACATATTCATTTGAAATGACATTGATAGCTTCCTCGATGTGAGTTGCGATGTCCATCAACGATATAATTTTTCGTAGAAAAAAAAAACAAACAAGCCATTCTGGTTAAATTTCTCTCTAAGTTTCACATACATATATTCGAGATTTGGTTGAATATCATAATCTTTCTTAAGAAAAGGCATGACATAAACGACTCTTTTTGAAAAATAATTGAATTTTATAATTTTCATTATGATTTTGTTGAGGTTTTTTCAATTTTTTTCAAGTCCACAAATTGCAAGTTATACTAATTATTTTTTTTTAAACATGCCTTTAGGTGATAACAATAAATTAAGTTTAATGGAGAATGAAACTTTAAATATAGTGCGATATACCAGGAAATGACAAAACATGAGTCTTCTGATTTGTATGAAATTTCGTATTTTTATTCGACTAAGAGATGCATGACTATTTCACAAGTGTTTGGAACAGTTTTACTCAAGTGTTAATCTACAGAAGAGCACATCAATAAAGGATAGAAGTTTTTAAAAAATTGTATTTAAAAAACTTTAATTTTTACCAAAACAATGAATGAAAACCAGTGGCGTAGCAAAAAATGCCGTCCGTTTGATGAAAAAAGTGTGTATTTTGAGAGTATTGGAGGTAGACGCAGGTTGAGAGACAGATAGTAATTTAAATCAATTACTATTATGTCACAAAAAGACATTAGAAGAGCACTGGTTTTGAGCACTCACATAACTCATCCTCAATACAGGTTGCGTTACAGAGAGAAATGAGTGCGAGAGAATGTTGAAGAGAGAGGATAGGAGAGAACAACTTAGGAGATGAAGTGTTTGCTATCAGTAGCGATACCGCTTACCGTACAGCGCACGTGCTGTTTAAGTTGACCGTTGCGTAGTTCAGTCAACGATCAATTCGAAAACAACATTCAAATCAACCTCAAAAATTTTGTCTTCTCGAAAAAAGTCCCTATGCGAAGTTCTAGCTCAATCATGCAGCAGCCTTTTTCCCAGAAGTATAGTCACAAAATTCCATTTCCACATACAGACATTTGATGCAACCTTCTGTTGCATAGTCTAAAATAGTATATTTTTCCGACATTCCTACACCAGAACAAAGTGCTGATACTAGACACCGTGTTTTCCAAGCGAGAAACAGCGGCGACCGCATAGCAGCAAAATGAGTAGGCAACAAGAAAAGAATGGCGATAAAATTTTCAAAGCCATAAGTTAAAGAACCCCACAAAAGGACGTCGGTAGGTTTTCGCACTGGAAGATAGAAAATCGATTTTTCCAAAACAAATTTAAATACCATGGAATGGGGTGAAATTGATCAGTGGGGTAAAATTGATTACCTGAAAATTCGTGATAAAAATACTAATCATAAGATTTTGCTCTTACAACACTAGGCAATGTCAACGTGTCCTTAAACGCAACTTTTGCATGATTCACATACCTATCAAAGTTAACCCTTGCATGCCCGGTGAAATTTTCCATATTTTCGAAAAACTCTTCTAACTCAGTCAAAACTCAATCAGATTTAATCAATGAAGTTTCCAAATAACAAAAAAAGTATTGAATTTACTCAAAGAAATCTTAGTTGAGGGTTAATTACGTTAAATTTGGAGAAGTAAGTAAAGTTTGATAAAAGCCCAAAAAATGTAATTTTCAACAATGATAATTCCATACCATTAAAGAAATACTGATGAATTCGCAGGAAAGATTTTATTTTCAGAGCTAGTTTTTGAACTTTTGCAACAAACCGAATTGAAATCGGTCTAACGACGATCAAATAAGAGCAAATTTAGCAACAAACAGCTCGTGAACCAAAATAAACAAATTTTAACCTGAAATAGCGTTATTTTCGTTTCCAAACTAGCTGTAAATGATATTTTTTAGCACAGAAATCATCATACATCTTTAGCATATTGAAAAAAGGCACATTGCCAAAAGAATGTATGGATTTCAATGGTGATCAATTTCACCGCAATTTACCTCATAGTACCTTATAGAATTATCGAATTTATTTGCATGAAGTAGACAATAGAAATTTCACCAATAGCCATAGAGGTTTACTGGAGCACATACCTGTACTTGTTTTAAAATTATACTATTTCGGTAAAAATATACATGAAGCTATTTTATTGGAAATTGTGATAAAAATTGATTAATTTCACCCCGTTCCATGGTACTACAAGGTATATAGCCCTAGCGGTTGTAGGAAATGGTGACGTAGGACTAATATAAATATTGATTTTAACTCTTGTTTAACATATTCCACAACACCTGCTATACATTGTGACCTAACACAGCTATAAGGGCTCCACTTGGTATCGTGTTAAGAACACGAATAAAGTTAAATTTTCTAAACGTAGTTTTTTGTATCGAGTTGAGTGCAGATTTTGCAATGAAGGCGGAGCGACACAGATTCGAGAAAGAGAAATGAAACAAAACACCTTCAATACTACTGAGTTATTGTCATGAGAACCAAAAAAAATGCTTTTCTGATGCGAAAATTACCCTGATTCTAGATCAACCAATCTGCATTATCGATATTGGACCGAGAATGGTGTTCGATTGGGTACAAAGAAACAATTGAACTGGAAAATCGCCCGATTTCGCAGTGAAGTTTTTAAAATCAGGGTTATATCTTTCTGCGATAAACTGGTCATAGGCAACACTACCGTTTATCTTTGGGACAAGCGGATAAGCATACAATGATACCAGTTGCTGTCGTATGCAAAATAGAGGTAAAGCATTTCGCAGTGCCTGAAAGTTGACTCGTGACGAACAAGATTGAAGCTGAATTTTCTACACACAGTCATTTGTATCGAGTTGAGCGTAGATTTTTGCATTGAAGGCGTGGCCACGCAGTCACGAGAAAGAGAAACGAAACAAAACATTTTATTGAGTCAGAATATGTAGGCAGTGAAATTTATTCCGTCCATGTTATTGTTCTCCGTGCTCGGGAAGCAAGGCAATAGCAAGGGAAATATTTGGGAAAGCTTGACCTTGGAAATTTTCACCTATTATCACCATTAAGCAGTGAAGCAACAATGTTAAACATTATTTCAAACAATTGTCACCCAATTTATCTTTCCACTGACATATAAATGACTAAGATGCATTAAGTCTTTCGCTTGCTATAATCGTTTGAAATCTGACGTAACATTTGCCAGTTTAATTTTCAATTTCACAAAATGTAAGGTAGTATAGAAAACAAAGACGTAGTCCTACGTCAAAAAAAACAGATCTCGGAGTGTTATGTAATAGTAAGACATTTGGTTTTAAGGAAAAGCTCGATTTCGATAATTTTATATCGACAATTTGTGTGGGTTTTTTCATCGATCATATTAGTGAGACTTCGGACGTTTCGAAACTACACATTTCGGAGTCCCATTGAGCCGAAATTTTGCATGGGGACTTTTTCCTATGAAACCTGCTGCTAAATTGAGTTAAGTTGTTAATTTTTTTCAATACAATCCACTCCAATAAATCGTAATAATGAACCATAATATTGAAAAAAAATTAAAGTTCAAATGCTCTGGGGGGGGGGGGGGGTTCGAAGCCTAACCCTCCCTCTTCCCTTGGCTACGCCACTGCTATAGACTATTATTTTCTAGACTTGAAAAAAAAAAAGTTGGCTCTATCTCAAGTGTGCACACCTCATGTCAACGACCTTCTCAGATTTGGCTCGAATAATTTTACTATGCAAAATTCCCAATCTTAGTGCCGATTGAATCACCCCTCGCTATATTTCATGAAAAATGCTTATTCCCATCTAATTATGGTTACAACTACGCAATTTCTAGAAATAAACTGATACATTATTTCGCATGAAAACTATTCAAAGAATCTAGAACACAAAATAGGGTGGCCGTTATACTAGATTTATTCCGTTGGCGTTTATTTAAGAAAAATTCATTTTTCGGCAAATGGGTAGAGTGCTCCTGAGAAAATTTTGCAGAAAAAAATACTCATCACCTCGAGATTATACAGGCCATGTTCGGTTTTGGCAACACGTTCAAATTTAACTTTCTTATGATGCCTACCGGACTGAGACGATTTGATTTTTTTTTATTCTTTGATTAATTTTCTCCAAATTGCAAATATCCGGAGATATTAGAACAACTTAGAAGAGAAAATAGCTTAAAACCAGGGAAATTTTTCTCCAGGTAAATATTTATCGTGTAAAAATTTTCTCAGAAGCACGATGAAATTATTAAATTTGAAACCAAAACATGCTTACTTGCTGAAAATTGCAGTTTAATTTTTCAAGTGTAAATAAAATAGATCGGGTAACATTTATCTTTTGCCATTATGTATTTGTTACCACAATTGAAAGAAAATAAAAGTTTTTGACAAAAAATGAATCTTTTATAAAAAAATGATGTCGCGGAGCGAAGAGTGATCCAATTGGCACTTAGGTCGGGATTTTTATATTGTGACCTTATATTGTGAAATGGTCGTTGACACGTTTGTGTTTTTTTTTTGCGCTTTTGAGAAGGAATAACCCAAACATATCTTTAAAAATGCAAAAAATTAACTATACCTACCTTCGAAAGAAGCATACGTATTAAAGTTTTTATTTATTTATTAAAAAAGCATCTCTAAATTAAAAACTTTTATTGAAATTATTATAAGATGGTGGAATAAATTCGTGAGGGTTTCTAAAAGCTGTTGAATAATG
Source organism: Wyeomyia smithii (assembly GCF_029784165.1). NCBI lineage: Eukaryota > Metazoa > Arthropoda > Insecta > Diptera > Culicidae > Wyeomyia > Wyeomyia smithii. The sequence continues at coordinate 16,968,949 of NC_073696.1, forward strand.
AGGTAAATTCTCCAGAACTTCTGTCGTTGTTGAATTTTCGTGAGCCACAAAGAGCCCTACGAACGACTATTCTCACTTTCAAAAAAATCACTCTCATCGTATGAACTTTCGTCACAATAAACCCGTTGCTTCGTGTTTTGATATGTTTAGTCTTATAAAAGAATATTCAGAATTGGATGAACCTTTGCAAAAATTGAAGAAAAGCTACCCAAATAAACGAGTAATCAAAATATGACAGTATTTTTGAATCCGAAATAGAGACTGCGGGTTTTATGGAAAGCTGGGTAAAATTGAGGAAAGAGCTTAACCCTAGAAAGATAGTCTGCGTCAATTTGACTTCTCGCTTTAAGGGATATTACCCCTTTTATTTTTCAATTAGTTTGAATCCGTTTTCGTTTTTAAAAAATCTTAATTTTAGTATTTGTTATGTATCGATTTACTAACACCGTAATGATCATCCGTAATAGGCTATTTCCGAAACGAAACGTCGCCAAGAAACTGAAAATTCACATCTGCTACCATTTTCAAAAATCCAATAAGTGAGTTCAATTTTCTACACAGCTTCGTAAAACTAAGGACCAACAGTGCTTGTTTTGATTCATTAGGCACTATAAAACTTTGATATAACTAATTTTGGTGTTTGGGAATAGTGATATTTCTAGAACCAGGGCTATGCCCAGAAACTGAAAATTGGTTCTCGTTGCAATTCGACATTCAAAACATATCTCAGAATGCAATACAAGTGTGAAGAAAATATTCGAATACTACCAAATAGTAGTGTTTCCAGCACCGGGATGACGTCTTGAAACCAGAAAAAATGGTGTCCAGCCCCATTTTTAGCCTCAAAACGGTAAATTACTCTATATGGAAAGCTATAAACGCTCAAATATCGGTATTTTCGTGAGCAGGTTGACGAACAGTACACTTTAAACTACTTCTACCCAAATTTTCAAAATACCCAACGGGTAATTTTCAACAGAGTTTTTTTTTTCGTGATAAAATTTAAGGGGTTAAATACCTTTTTTGTCGAGATAAATAAAGGAAGTCGCGCCGTGGCGAGGCGCGTTGCAAATCGCTCTAACTTTCTTCCTATTGCTCAGATCTTTATGAAAATTTGTGGAAATGTTCTCAAGATGTTGTATTTGAAGATTATGTAATAAAAAATTTTCCGGTTTTTTGAAAACAAAAGAGGTATATAGCCCCTTAATGTGAAACGCCCATTAATCATCTCAAGTAGTATTTTGGGCTGTTTCCCAGAATTCATAAGTTACCATCCTGGATTCAAAAATGGCTTTTGGGGTTGATTTCTGACCTTAAGATATCATTCCAGTTCCGAAAATACCCACATTGGATGGTATTAGATCGTGCCTGCAGCTCTGATATGCGAAATCTGCGTCTTGAACATTACACGACATTTTCAAAAAATACAATAATTTTTCGTATTTTGACGTCAATGCTCATGTTTATGCTCATGCTCATTACAATTTTTCGTATTTTGATCCGTTGAAAACAAACCGAGTTATAAGCATTTGAAATTAGACACCCTCTCTCACCGGAAAGCTGTAGTTCTACGTCAAAATTTTTTTTTTCAATTGTTTTACCTTCAAGTGTGACAATAAGAGAACTATTTAAGCTAAGAGAAAATCATTCAACATTTTTTCTTACGTGAAACTAACTGCTGAAAAAGTGAAATCCCATCAAAATGCAGGATGCAGATTCCCAAACCTTGAAAATTAACTAGGACCCAGCTTGGGAGCCCTTGTGCCGTCCAGCAAAGTTGAAAACGATGTTTTTTTCTTAATTTGTAATTTTTTCTTATGCTTCATCTTCTTATTTCCAACTTTGAGGCCACTTAACCACACATTTTTCGGAAAGTCTAATGAATCCCGTTTATGAGAATATAATACACTTAAAAGCTAGTTATTCTGTTGTCATGATCAAAAAAAAATTTTTTTTCTGATTTTGTAATTTTCTTATGAAATTCAAAAATTTTCAAAACGGTTTTAAACGCTTAGTCGAAGTTGATCGTAGCAAGATTCATTTGAAATTGTAAGTAAACAACTAAAACTTGAAAAAAGGGATCCCATCCGGGAACTCCCAAAAGTAAAAAAATGCGTACCAACTAACTTTAAATTTATGACATTTTCTCTTTTTCTTATTTTTCTATGCTTATATTTTCTTGTATTCATGAAGCCACAAAACCACATGTTTTTCTGAAAGCCTGATTATGAGAATATAATACCTAATAGTAATACTGTTAAGATCAAATTTTTTAAACTTTTACTTTTTCTCGAAAAAAATGCATTGTTTTAACCATTTTTTATCTTCTTATCTCGATATCTCAAGTATACCTGCTACAGTCCTGAAATTTGGAACTTTTCTTAGTTGAAGTGTCTTCTTTCTGTAAAAAATATAGAGAAACAAATCGGTCCCAGTCACTTTTTCGATTTTTGTTCGCCTTGAATCCTACAGCGGACTGCTACGCTCTTGATAGCTGCTTCCATACGACACGAGAAGAATTTGATTGTCCTTTTTCTAGACCGCAACATGATACAACGTATTTTTTGTTGCATGACTGAAAGCTCCATCCGGTTCCACTATTCGCTTAAATGAAATGAAATTACTGTACTCATTCTAAGCTGCAACACGATACAGCGTATTATTTTGTTGCACGACTGAATGATTTATCATCATTCCGGTTCCACTGTTTGCCGCTTTTCGTGTTGCGAAACCGGGAAAATGACATAACTTGAAAAAAGGTGGAGACACTTACAACATAGGCCCAAAATAAACATCGATTTGTTAACTTCTGATTTTCTGACTGATTTTTAATTCAATATTTTCTCTGGTTCACCTCTTAAACTTCAGCTATCGCTTAAAATATCAGTGTTCAAGATCTATTTTGTGAAAATAACATTACATGCATTCGTAACGATATATGGCACGAACTATTCTATATAATATTTTTGTTACACTTTCCACAGCATGACACCCTATTAAAATAAGACGTAGTCCTACGTCAAAAGGGTAATATTTTACGAACTAATTACATGACACATGACCTACAATTTTAGTTCAGTAAAGTAGGCAATGTATGTTTTTTTTTTTTCGAGGATGCGAAAAATAAATATGGACAGAAGGTAAATAATTTTCCGATGACATCGGAGATTGCTGATCCAAAACTTGAAAACTTTTATAAGTCACACCTTCTGTCCTTGTTCATTTTTCGCATCCTCGAAAAAGTTACATATACATTGCCTACTTGAGCATTTTTTGTCACAAACGAAATTGGCCACGAATAACGAGTTGCGGAATATATCGTTTTGTGACCATTTTGAAGTTTGCAGTTCACGTCCAGCAGAATACATTAATTTACTTCTTAGGTAGAGTGAAAATTGGCCGAAACATATTTGATTCAGCCAAAATTTATGCGGTTTTTAGGGTGTTGAAGAAAACATCCAGCAAAACAGTTAAAATATTATTCCTCTATGGGAACTTTTATTGATTATGTATTTTCAAATATCAGATTTTCAATCTGAAGACAAGTGCTTACATTGAAAAAGATGGTAAACAAATTTCACCACTTATACCACAAAAGATCAAAACAATGGTCGCAGTGGTCCAAATCTTACAAAAAAAAAACAAATTACAAATTACAAAAAAAAAAAAAAATCACCTTACACATTTCTAGTGTGGAGGCTATAGGGGAGCAGCGTGGCCTCAAAGTTAAAGAGTCTACTTTGACAAGCGGATACTGATGAGTGTGAATCTTAGTAGAATAAAGTCGTTCGATGTCAAAACAATATCGCACGCTAGCCTGGGGGCCAATGCGGTCTCGATCAACTAGATTAGTTGAGAGAATTCGTTATCGATATTGTTCTCGGCACATTTTGCATGTTGTAGGATAAGTACAATGATACACCGTGCCCCAGTGCTGAGTCGAGAAAATTTCCAGCTCGAAAAGTTCCTTGACCTGATCGGGAATCGAACCCGATATCACAACCGTGTGGGAGAGCTAGCCGACCGACATCGCTAACCACAGAATCACGGGGACCACCGTTCGATGTCAAAGGGACCTTTAATCATGGGTTAAGTTCCAGACCCCCATCCCCACTTTGACCCTTTCCTCGCTCTAAAGCTTGCAAAAAATGTCAGAGCGTCACACGGTTGAGAGAAGTCTCTCCTGGCAATTATAGTTGTTGATACGTGGTAGGAATAACTGAAACGAAGCTCGGTACAGAACACGTATAACGAAGGGCAGGAGTGTAAAAATCCATCACTTACCACGGTGACAGATATACCTTCCTTTCCATCACAGTCATGAGAAATGCAGAGGTAAACTCGGTCTTCGACAGCAACGATTGTTACTCTTCATTTTCTTCCTTATCTATTCGCGGCCGGAGGACCACCTACGTAATGTGCGGTCGTCTACCTCAACCTCAAACTCAATGCACATGAGACTGCATAAGTTGCTCAAAATTGCTTCCTTTATCGCACTTAACAATCCTGGTTTCTTACCTCGTAGAATATCTTCCAGCTAACTTGCAACTCATTTAGTGGGGCGTTACGGTCATCGACTCCAGCAGTACTTTAATGAGTTCGTAGAACCGATCACAGCCGAAACAGAAAGTTTCCCACGAAAAAAACCCGCTCACTTACTCACTTTTTTCAATACCTCGCAATATCTTCTGATACTTCCAGTCTGAAGAAGGATGTTGCATCCCAAATTGCCAACAGCCAAAAGCAATTCTAAATTGAATCTTATAAATATAAACGAAAGTGAACTTTCAAAAGTTATAACCAATTACCAGAGAGAAACGTTTCAGATAAAAATGATGCGAATAAAAACACTTTACGACACCCAAATGACAACACCACCAGCGAAGAAAACAACTCGCTCGGAACGCTATTTTAGTAGCTTGCATCGTATCCTTCCACTCCTAGTACTTCAGATGGTTGCTGTTATAATTTTATAACTATAGCATCGATACGATACATTAAGGCGCCATGACTAGACCGACAAGCAGGCAATTGAAGCCACAATAAAACTCACGTCTTCGAGGCTGTAGAAGGGGTGTGGAATAAAAACCACGACCGCTAGCTTTACAGTCGGTTCCGCATGCACAGGATGTTGTTTACTTCCCTTCGTGAGATGAGTAGCCAATTTTAGCACCCATGAATCATTTATGCTCCATTTTTTTTAAATGTTTTACATCGATTTTTTGCTTTTTTATCATCAATGAGGACGATGACAATGAATTTGTTTATCAACAAGCAACAAAAGCTAACACATATTTTATCTTCTACTAGAATACAACTTCGATTATCTCTGCTAGAAATCTTTGATAACGATGATGAGCTCCACAAAAGCATACAATAACAAGTCCAAAGTTACGATAGCTTTCCGCAGCGACTTAAACATAATCGCACCAAAATGCACGTCATAGATAGCCTTCCCATTTGTCCCCAAACTTCTCGGTACTTTCTAAAATTGAACTTGCATCATAGACCCAATCAAATTAGACCCGAGCGGTTGCCGGTCTGCCAGTTGTCGGCTGGTACCGGTGTTCCTTCTCAAGTAACACATGAAGGCGAGCACCTTTTTTTGCTCGCCTTTCTTCTTCGGGGAAGGCCAAGATGATAAGCGAAAAATGAAAAATTACGGCAGCTTAATATTCTTCTTCGGGTTCTCCACTTGCGTGAACCCGTCAAACAGTGAAAATCCTCTTTTCAATCCTTCAGTGTGCTTTCAGTCGAAAATATTATGCGTACTTTTGTACGCTCTCGAACCGACGTTTGAACAAAAATGAAAAGCATCTCTCCATCATTATATCCGTATCCTGTCCTAACTTAATTTAACGAGCTCTGAGAGAAGCAGGTATTTTTTCCAGTTCGGATTTTAGGGTCAGAAAAGATCAGAGTGTTTTTGACGTTGGATTAACGTCTATATCGAAGTTAGGCACCTGAATTTGAAAATCTAGTAATTCAACCGGGGAAAACCAGGGAAAAGTGGTCAGGTTTTGAGCGCTTATACATCAGTCATTTCTTTTCAGAATTTCGAGGTTTTGGCATCAACCGATCAGAAATTCTTTTACGGTTGAATTTATGTAACAAAAATAACCTATTGTTCGAGATACACTATTGAAAAATTGATAAATCACATCGATTGTCTAAATCATACCGAGCAAACAATCACCACCTCTCTTCACAAGCACAGTCGGCACTAACGGATACAACCGATCTGACTTTGTAAACAGTCTCACAGCTTTCAACCAATAACGAGCTCGCTTTCGGTAGCTGCAACAGGTGTTTCAACACCGTTTTAAAATGCTTCTTTCATCATTACCACTGAACAGATTCTAAACACCAATGGCTTGATTGATAGGGGAAATATCGCGCAAGATTGACATATAATAATTTAAATATGTTTTCGATACTAAACTAGCTGAAAGTTGTGTTAAAAGTCGTGCACATTCAACCAATCACAAGCTCGCTTCTTGTTTGCTCGCGGATGGATTTTTGCTTTGGGCTATATAATAGCCTGTGTCGTCTCATAGCAGTCATCAGTTAACAAGTGAAAGGCCACCAGGCCGGTCTTGTATAATCAGCAGCGGTAGCTGATTCCAGCGGCCAAACTGAACTGCAGCAGAACCAGAGCGGGGTGGTATCAGGCAGCAGCGGCGGAGGTAGTGGGAAGCTGCATTTCTCCATTCAGTTCGGTGCTCCTTCGATCTGAGTTGGACCCCACCAGCGGTAATCCAATTCAGATATCGTTGGGTGAAAACGTTGGGTGTGTGTGCAGTGTGCACATATAGCGTATGTGCATCTGTATTGCTATGACATTTGCGATGATAGGGATGGCGCTGTTGCGTGTGTATGGCTAGCTATAGCGTGTGTAAGATACTAGCATGTGTAGCATATTATGGCTATTGCGTGTATATCTTCAGCGTGTGTACGGATAGTTATAGCTTGTGTGTGGATAGCTGCTGCGTGTGTAATGATTAGTTATAGCGTATGTATGGATAGTAATAGCACATGGTTGGATAGCTTATGCGTGTGTATAGATAGTTGTATCGAATGTATGGAAAGGAATAGCGTGTGTATGGATAGCTATAGCTACAGCGTGTGTATGAATAGTTTTAACGCGTGTTTAGATAGTTATAGCATGTGTGTGAATAACTATAGCGGGAGTTTATCGAAGATTATTATTCTTCAGCCAGTCTTTATTCATCGAGGAAAAATTACTACCTATGAATGATCAACACTTATTTACTAGAAATTTAATTTAGATCAAAACGGGTTCTCTTGAGTATCATAAATTATTGGTAAAAAGAGTTGCAAGTTTTCTCAACGAGCATTCATTAAATTTTCGTTTTTGTTTCCCGGTGCGCGGTTTTGATTTTGTTTCTCGCACACAGAGAAAGAAACAAACTTGTCGCTATCGTGAAAAATAACAAAACAATTAGAAATGCTCTCATCATTCCGCGTCGAACACCCGACAGAAACGGACGTGCAAAGTGGTCGTTCTATTACAATCCGGTCCGTGTGTACGAATAGCCAAACAAAAGAGTGTATTATTCAAGGCCATCAGTTGACAGTCGAGTCGTGCGCTGTGCTGAGTGATCTCACACCCGGCTCACTGCTGCTGGCTGTATTGGTGCTGCTGTACTGGTGCTGCTGGCTGCTTTGGGTGCAGCTTCGAACGATCGGACAACCACTGCTGGAAGGAAGAAGTAAAGAGGTACGTGTTCTTGTCGGCGCAAGTGCGCTAGTGCGCTACATTTAGCGCGATGGATATAGATCCCTCGCCTCCCGTGCCACCATCCCCGAACCCTCCTGACCCTGACCCTTCTGTTACCCCCTCCCCTGTTCATTCTCCAGTCCCCCCTAGCCCCAGGCTTTACCCGGACGGATCTCAACAGGGCAGCTATACTGTTTATTTTCGTCCAAAGGCAGGAGTGAATTCAAAGCGTTTTAACATACTGCAAATTGCTAAAGACCTGACGAAGGGGTACAAGGCCGTGACCGAAATTTCCAAGGTCCGACCTAACAAGCTCCGTGTCGTGGTCAGTGATCTGGCACAGGCCAATGCTATCGCTTGCTCTGAGCTCTTCACACGCGAGTATCGCGTCTACATACCCGCACGAGACGTGGAGATCGACGGTGTCATAACCGATTCGAGTCTGTCTGTCGAGTGTATCCTAAAAAGCGCAACCGGTTGCTTCAAAAACACCGAAACACAGGCGAAGATTTTGGATTGTAAGCAATTGCGGTCCATGTCTCTCGTCGGCGGTAAAAAAGTTTACACTACGTCAGACTCGTTTCGCGTTACGTTTGCCGGATCTGCACTCCCTAGCCACGTCTCGATCGACCGGGTTCGTCTGCCTGTGCGATTGTATGTACCCCGTGTTATGAATTGCACCAATTGCAAGCAGTTAGGCCACACAGCCGCCTACTGCTGCAATAAGGCACGATGTAGCAAGTGTGGGGAGACTCATGCGGAAGATTCTTGCAGTGTTAATGCTGAAAAATGTATTCACTGTGGGGAAAACCAGCATGAGCTCTCCACATGCCCGGTGTACATGCAGCGCAGAGATAAAATCAAGCGGTCACTTAAGGAGCGTTCAAAGTGTTCTTACGCTGAGATGCTGAAGAAGACCGTGACCACTTCTACCATAACATCGAACCCCTCTGATCTGTTGCCCTCCGATGAAACCGATTCTGACGATTCATCAGCGGGAACATCTTATGCCAATCCTGGGGAGTCTAGGAAGAGGAAAAATGTTTCTTCTCCTAAACTTCCCCGTAAAGGTCCTAAGATTTCCCAAAGTGTAATGAAAAGTACGAACAAACCAAACAGTGCTGCGGAAAAACCGAAGCAAACTCCTCCTGGGCTTGCAAATTTAAAGTCCCAGAAGGAGTTCCCAGCACTGCCAGGAACATCTAAAACCCCAGTTGTTCCTTTTGCACATCCAGTTGATGAAATAAACTCTGGATTAGTGAAATTTTCTGATATTGTGGACTGGATTTTTGAAACTTTCAATGTACCCGATCCAATTAAAATTTTTCTTACAGCATTTCTCCCAACAGTCAGATCATTTTTGAAGCAGTTGACTGCCCAATGGCCCCTCCTTGCAGCGATTGTATCCTTCGATGCCTAATTCAACTGCGTATATGAAGGATTCTATCTCTGTCTTACAGTGGAATTGTAGAAGTATTTTACCAAAAATTGATTCGTTTAAAGTTTTGATAAATAAAAACAAATACGATGCATTTTCCCTTTGTGAAACTTGGCTTACTTCAAATATTGATCTCAACTTCCATGATTTTAATATTATTCGCCTTGATCGAGACACCCCATATGGAGGAGTACTTTTAGGGATTAAAAAGTGCTATTCTTTCTATCGTATCAACCTCCCCTCGATTCCAGGCATCGAAGTTGTCGCATGTCAAATGACAATACAAGGTAAAGAGCTTTGTATTGCCTCAATATATATTCCTCCCAGAGCACAGGTTGGGCAACGGCTGCTCTTTGATTTAATAGAACTTCTTCCCTCGCCACGTTTGATTTTGGGAGACTTCAACTCTCATGGTGTGGCTTGGGGTTCCCCTTACCATGATAACCGCTCCTCTTTAATCTATAACCTTTGCGATGACTTCGACATGACTATTTTAAACAACGGTGAAATGACACGCTTAATACCAAGCTTAAAAGCCTGGCTAAAGCAAAGAAACGCGGATATTGGCGTCGGTTCGTGAACGAGACGTCGAGGGAGACATCGATGAGCACTCTTTGGAACACAGCCCGAAGAATGCGGAATCGCGTAACGGTCAACGAAAGCGAGGAGTCTTCAAGTAGGTGGATATTTGATTTTGCCAGGAAAGTATGTCCGGACTCTGTTCCTGAGCAAAACATTGTTCGCGATGCGTCTCCGGGCCACGACGCGATAGAATCACCTTTTACGATGGCAGAATTTTCAGTTGCCCTCCTGTCCTGTAACAATAACGCGCCTGGGTTAGATAGAATCAAATTCAACTTGTTGAAAAATCTACCCGGCAATGCCAAGAGGCGCTTGTTGAACTTGTTCAATAAGTTCCTGGAGCAAAATATTGTACCGCAGGATTGGAGGCAAGTGAAGGTGATCGCCATCCAAAAACCAGGGAAACCAGCTTCTGATCACAACTCTTATAGGCCGATTGCAATGCTATCCTGTATCCGGAAATTGATGGAAAAATGATACTCCGTCGTTTAGACCATTGGGTCGAATCAAATGGTCTACTATCAGATACTCAATTTGGCTTCCGCCGTGCCAAAGGGACGAATGATTGTCTTGCGTTGCTTTCAACAGATATTCAGCTGGCGTATGCTCGCAAAGAACAAATGGCGTCTGCGCTCTTGGACATTAAGGGGGCTTTTGATTCCGTTTCTATTGACATTCTTTCGGGCAAACTTCACCGACAAGGGTTTTCTCCAATTTTGAACAATTTTTTGCACAATTTGTTGTCCGAAAAGCACATGCATTTTACGCACGGCGATTTGGCAACTTTTCGCATTAGCTACATGGGTCTTCCCCAGGGCTCATGTTTAAGCCCCCTTCTTTACAACTTTTATGTAAATGACATCGACGAATGTCTGGCAAATTCATGCACGATAAGACAACTTGCAGACGACAGTGTAATCTCTGTTACAGGAGCCAAAGCTGCCGATTTGCAAGGACCATTGCAAGATACCTTGGACAATTTGTCTGCTTGGGCTTTACAGCTAGGTATCGAATTCTCTCCGGAGAAGACTGAGATAGTAGTTTTTTCTAGGAAGCATGAACCTGCTCAGCTTCAAACACAATTAATGGGTAAAACGATTTCTCAGGTTTTGGTACACAAATATCTTGGTGTCTGGTTCGACTCTAAAGGCACCTGGGGTTGTCACGTGAGGTATCTGATGAAAAAATGTCAACAAAGAGTGAATTTTCTTCGTACAATAACCGGACAATGGTGGGAAGCCCACCCAGGAGACCTTATAAGGCTCTACCAAACAACGATATTGTCTGTCATTGAGTACGGGTGTTTCTGCTTCCGCTCCGCAGCAAACACACATTTGATCAAACTGGAGCGAATACAATATCGTTGTTTGCGTATCGCCTTGGGTTGCATGCAATCGACCCATACGATGAGTTTGGAGGTCTTAGCTGGAGTACTACCATTGAAAAACCGCTTCTGGAGCCTGTCTTCTCGCATTCTTATCAAATGTGAGGTCTTGAACCGTCCTGTGATTGAAAATTTTTAAAGGTTAATCGAACTTAACTCTCAAACCCGTTTTATGACATTGTTTTTCAATCACATGTCCCAAAATATTAACCCTTCTTCGAATATTCCAAATCGTGTCGACTTATCAAATACTTCTGATTCTACTGTGTTTTTCGATACATCCTAATAGAAGAAACTCGAGGAATCCTGGATCATTTACGCGTGCAGCAGATCCCTAAAATTTTTTCCAATAAATATCGACACATCAACTGTAACAATATGTACTACACTGACGGATCACTTCTTGATGGGTCCACTGGCTTCGGTATTTTCAATAACAATTTAACCGTCTCCCATAAGCTCGATAATCCTGCTTCTGTTTACGTCGCAGAATTAGCTGCAATTCAGTACACCCTAGGGATTATCGAAAAAATGCCCACGGACCATTATTTCATCTTTACGGACAGTCTCAGTTCCATTGAGGCTCTCCGATCGATGAAAGATGTTAAGCACTCTCCGTATTTCCTGGGGAAGTTACGGGAACATCTGAGTGCTTTATCCGAAAAATCTACTCAGGTTACCTTAGCGTGGGTCCCTTCTCACTGCTCGATACCGGGCAATGAGAAAGCGGACTCTTTGGCTAAGGTGGGCGCAACAAACGGTGATATTTATGAAAGACCAATTGCTTTTAATGAATTTTCCGCACTTGTACGTCCGAATACGATCATCAGTTGGCAAAATGCTTGGACCAGAGGGGAATTGGGAAGGTGGTTACATTCCATAATCCCCAAAGTATCGACGAACCCGTGGTTCAAGGGGTTGGATGTAGGTCGGGATTTCATTTGCGTGATGTCCCGGCTTATGTCCAATCACTATAGATTTGACGCGCATCTCCGTCGTGTTGGGCTCGGGGAGAGTGGTATCTGTGCCTGTGGTGAAGGTTATCACGACATAGAGCACGTTGTTTGGTCATGCCCTGTACACCGTGACGCCAGGTCTAGATTAATAGCTTCCCTGCAGGCCGAAGGTAGGCAGCCGGCTGTTCCTGTTCGTGATGTCTTGGCGAGCCGTGACCTATCCTACATGTCCCTTATATACGTTTTCGTGAAATCCATCCACGCCCCAGTTTAGTCCTATCCCCTTCCGCCTACATCCAACCAAACGACAAGAACACGTTAAGACCCCGGATCCGGAAACAGCAATCAGACCCGCACGATACTCTCAAGGCCCGATGGAAACAACCCAATATGCCAGTCCATAATATCTTGGCCCAGCAGCGGAACAAATTTAATATGCTGCTTACCTATGGCAATGAAAACCATCAAACAGCAAACCTGTGCTTTTAATGCAAAATATTCTAGCTTTAAGTTAGATTTAGTTTCAGCTCGTAGTCGGCAGCGAGGATAAAAAATTTGCTTTTAGTTATTAAGATACTTTAGAAAGTAAGCTACCTGATATAATTGGCACCGTTAAACATTGAATTGTATTTGGTCCGTGTCAAATAAACTATAGATGAAGAAAAAAAAAATTAGAAATGCTCTAAATCACAACTGAAGAAGTTAAGATATTTTCCTGTCACTCGCCCAAACCTTGACAACAACTACCGAAAAACGTGTGATTGAGCTCTTGCTATATTGAGTTATTGAACCAAACGTTTTTTTTTTTTCAAATACATGAAGTTATATGCTGGGCTGGAACTAATTTAGCATGAGTTTTATCGATTAAATGTCAAACAATTTTCAAATTTTCGGTTGAATCGTTCTGGGCTCCAATTTCAGATAGTTTCGTAAAGTTTGCTTTTTGCTTAGATAGGAAAATTTTACCAATTCGCTCAATTAAATGATTGTCTTGGTAGTGCAGCAAACAAAGGGTTGATTCGAATATGTGTGAAATGACAGCGATTAAATAAAAGATATCCATTCTTTTAGTATATATTATTATTTATAACGTTTTAACGTCTCAGCATCCAGAAATACACTGTTAGATAAAATTGCAGCAAATACTAGAGTTGCAATTCTCTCTATTATTTGTTTTAATGGAATATAAGAATACCGTAGTCCAACGTCATGCGGTCGTGTCTTGAATACCACCCTCCTACTTTTTCTTTCAACTGCTAGTCGAAAAATCCACCTTAAGTTTTAAGCTGAAATCTTGCATCTTTTCCGAGTTGAAACTTAAATATCAATATTCTATTCGATTTCATCAATTAGTTACTTTTTTCCCTTAACATAATAAAAACATTTTTCTAAGCGGCAAATAAACGCACCATTTGTTGCAATTTCGCTCTGCTTTCGCCTTCAACAAAGAAATAGGAAGCACGCTGAACTAATTAGGAATTCATGACGGCATGCCTTCATGAATATGAATGGGCTTCTGGTTAAGATAACGATTCCCGGAATCAAGCATTGAATAATATACGGCAAGTGTCGTCCCATGAGATTGCTTTCGTGGCATCGGTAATATTTTTTTGTTTGCATTGTACCGAAACACAAGTGTGAGTCGCTTCGTGCTTTGAGGGCTACGGTCCACTTCGCACCTGTAGGCTGAGATTGGCTTAGCACAGTGAGGTAAGGATTGCGAGATGTGCTTGAGTAGTTCCTCGAAGGAATCAAATTTCCGAACGAATGCTCCTCCGTCATCGACCGTAACGTTGTTGGCGAAATGCGCTACAAAAGAGAAACATTGCCTTCGCTAATGGAATAACGAGCCATAATCCTGCTTTGCCTCGTGTTGCGTTGCGACGAAGGCTGCTGAAAGCGCAATCTTTGATGATCTAGATAAATAAATAATTTCGGAAATCAATTTGGTGAGCTGGAATATTTGAGCAGGAATTTATTGGATTTCCCGTTCGGATGGGGGGAAAAACGCTATGGAAAGTGAATACGGAAAACGTAAATCAGCTTTTCACCAACCAAAGTGTGAGTCTTTGTTCTGTGCGGATGATGAATAGTTCACAGTCAAGAAAAAAAGAGAGAGAGAGAACAATGTTTTAAAAGGAATATTCATCACGACTTGGCAGTAAAGTACAACATTAAATATGCCGTTTGGTGCCATAAATATAACAGAGGGCATTTCGCTATATTATCTGTACTGGTCAGAGGACAGTAGCAGCGACGCCGAGCCAATAAGAAAAAACCAAGGCCAGCTCAAATAGCGGAAAGTCGATTCTGAAAGCCTGAAAACTTCGAAAAACAATAGCTTGACGACCGCACATCTCGTAGTTGCTCGTAGTTGTGATAGATTTGAGCTAATGAAGTTGCACAGAGAAACACGTGTATGGCTTTTTTAGATTAGTTTACCTTCGTCAATGTAGCAATGCAATCATTAGCTTTCGGTTTGTATAGAGCGATAACGACGCCGGCGTTAGAATGAGAAAGGATCGTTGTAAGAAAGCAGGCGTGACAGTCGTTGTTTTCGGACGCCAAGTGTACCTCTGCAACTTCACGACTGCAACGGAAAAGAAAGGTTGTGTCACCGTGTTGAATGACGAAAACGAACAAGGTTGCGCGCGAAGTTAACTCCGATTCGCTTTTAGTTGCTGATGCAAGAGTTCTCTATTAAGCATTGGCAAGGTCCAATACATTTCAAACCATAAGAATTCAGAACATGCAGATACACATATTCTCCAGAACAATTTTCAATTCCCCATAGAGTGCTCTGATGGAAAATAAAAATATTTCTACAGCCATAACGGTTTGTTTGATTGGCATAGTGTCTTCGGCAAAAATGTAGATAATAATTTTGTCCTTTCATAAAAAATGTACGCTGTGAAAAAAATAGAACTTTTCTTTAAAAATTTATAACTTTTGTTATCTTGATTTCTCCATGATCGGACTGGTTTCATTGTTTAGGATACCTTTTGTATTTTTACCTTTGTTATACTAAACAAAGGTTATGAAATCGGTCGAAAAACGCAAAATAGATCCAAGGCCCGGAGAGCCGAACCGTATGGTTCGACTCAGCTCGACGAACTGAGAAATGTCTGTTCGTGTGTATGTGTGTGTGTATGTGTGTTGTCTGTATGTATGTGACGCAAAATACTAACGCACCTTTCTTATAGAACGCAATATTCGTGTCCGCGCCAGGACACTCTCTCCGATAGTCAGAAAACCAAACTGACTCCAAGATGTGGACTGTATAAAAAATTCAAACTCTTCCAGTCTTGACAAAGACTTTTTCAATTAACTCTTCGCTGGCTACTGCTTGGCTGTTCGGTGAAATAAGGAACACTGTGCGTCTCGAGTAGATTGTTTATTCCATCGCAGAGGAGTTATTGTTGGGAACTGATAACTTCTAATGAAGACGGCAGTGAAGCTGCGCCTTTTATATAGGTGAACCGATGCCGAATTAATTTGTCAAGAAGAAGAAAAAAAGTACAATTTTTGTTGTAATTATTATTTTGCTGCTTGCGTACGCAACAATTCGATTTTGATGATTTTATGTGCAAATGAAAGCTACTTTGCTCTCCCAGAATGCTACCAAATGGATTTTCGATTAGTGGCTTAGATTTAGAGATATTGACCGAAGAGTATTTTCTACATAGCATATTTAACTTTAAACACCAAATGAATCTGTTGAGGGCCAAGTATTGTATACCAATTGACTCAGTTCAACTAAATGAACACTGGCTGTATATATGTGTATGTTTGTATGTACGTGTGTAGGTGAAAATATGTTGTTTATCTGTGTGGTATCTAAATGTGGTAAATCGAACAAAGAAAAACAAAAAAAAAATCTCGCCTTTCTTACAGAACGCATTATCCGATTTTGGTGTATACAAGTGCAAATGGAAGCTCCAAAGCTCTTTAAAAATCATAATGAGCGAGTTTTTTCATCAGTTGCTTGAATGTTAGAATATTTCAATCAGTATGTATAAACATAAGATATTTTAAATTTTGGATCATTTCTCTCTCCTTCTTTTTTTTTTCTATCTCCCTTTCTATTTTTTTTCTCTCGCTCTCTCTTTTTTCAGTCGCTATTCATTTCTCAAAAGAAACTAAGAGTAAAAGACGTCTGTGCTGTGTTTCATACTCTGTGTAGTGCGTTCTAACTGGTGTAAATTAATGAACCTATAGCTCTTTACTAACAGTTTTCAATATATTTTAGAGAAAACCGGAATGTTCATTTGAGTCCGCTTTCTACTCACCTGATACACTACGCTTTTGTGTATTATAAATATTGCTTTCTAATTTGAAAGTCAGTGCAAACAGAGTATCGATATTATCCCACTTCTCGTTGTCGCAGTAAGTTTTATAAAGTTCTGAAATTGTTTTGGATTTTACCATACAGCCTAGGCCTTGAAAAAGAGTAACGTTCTCGAATACACTTTGAAAAGCCAAAATCCTTAAGTCTTGCGAAAAACCTTCATTTCAAATTATACATTTGGAATATAATTAAACTGACAACTTTCAACAGCAGTTATATGAATTTCAATGCAATCTTTTAGCATTTTATCCTCACAGATTTTATCAAGATTTTTATTGATTTCTTGAAATAATCACACGCATGATTAAAGTAACTTTTAAACGGTAACAAAGCATTCAACGCGTTCCTGTATAATTATGATCTATAATTTCTTAAGAGCAAGTTTATAGAACTATACTGCAATTCGTAGGAAATATTCGATGCTAATTCATAATCTACAATCATTAGGTTCTTTTCTAGATTTTGTGATTTTTGAAAACGAAGCCATTGTGGTATTTAAGCTTGGATTATGAGAAATTATTTCAATAGTATTGCAATGAACTGACAAACATATTTGCTGATCTAGAATGAAATCTGCATCACTGTTATCTTTATTGTTTCTGAGCGTTCGATTATTTAAAAAATTCATATATTGTTTCTATCCTAGACAGCTTAAAAAATGGTTTGGAGTCGAAAAAATATAACCCAGACTCCAGTGATGACATTCACAATATTTGTGAAAACCACGTCGAGGTTTGATTCAATGTGTTTGGTTCATCCTCTGGAAAACTATCTTTTAAATTAAATTTTAAACGATTTATGGTTTACTGGCATAAATAGTTTATGTATAGTAATAGTTAGTATAACAAAGGTTTCTGCACTGCTAGGTGGATCGATTCAGGTTTTTATAAAATAAATCAGATTTAAGAAAATGAGCCTTTTCAGATAATTAATTTTAAATTTTTCTTTTGACTTTTTCTAAAATAAATAAACAATCTTTTATTAAAGTGAATATTTTTTCGAAGAGATAAAATTATTATCTACAACTTTGCAGAAGACGTCATACCGATCAAACAAACCGTTATTTGTAATCATCAATACCTTTCCAATACCAGGTATTGAGGATTACAAATAACGGTTCGTTTGAATAACATTTTCAATAGCTTCTCAAAAATGAGTCGTGTTCCAAAAAATGGAACAAATTGCACAAAATGACATCTTTTGCCTATAGAAACGTCTATGCAAAGTTTCAGCCAAATCAAAAATGGTCTATTAAGTTGGTTGCCTGTTTTTTGTGGAATTGCTCAATAACGAAAAATAGAATTAAAAGCCAAAAGTGGCTCAACTTGAAATAGATCTCAGTTCCTAGAGTTTGGGAACTTCTACGGCCGCAAATTTCGTACTTACTCCACTGTAATGGATCTGGGCTAGTGAACTTGCACAGAGAACAATCGTAAGATGGCTAGTTTAGGATTCATTTTTTTCAATATAACGTTTGCGGTAAAAAAATTTACTTTGTCAGATGGTGATGAAAAAAAAAATTAAGACAGATAATTGAGTTGGATAAATTTCCCATGGAAGGTAATCATGTTAGCTTCCTCGCAAAAAAATATTACGTCCTTGCGTGCGACCTTCTGGCAGTTAACCGGAACATTCGCCATGCGTGTTGGCATATTTTAAAGCCTTTTTTTCGTTTTTTTAACAATTACTCCTCCGTTTTCGCGACAAAATTGTTGGAATAGATCTTGCGCTTCAAGTTTGCCGACTTCAGAACAACATCGATATTCAGCCGCTCTAACTCCCCCACCGATCGCTTCGAGTAGTCGGCTGACGCCAAATCTAGCCAGAACACCGTGTTTTCGCCCTTATGGTATTTCTTGATGAACAACACAACTTCTGGCAGGCACCTTGTACTATAAATTTCCCCGTTCATGGCCAGCCCGGAGTAAAAGAAGAGCGGCTTTGACATCCCCCTCTCGCTGATTGTCAGCCACAGCATCACCTTCTTGGGGAACTTGGTGTGTAAAATAAATTTCACCTCGGAGCTCACTTCCTACGTGGGAGAAGTGAAATACGAAGTACCCTGCCAGTCGTTGGGTACCGTTCTTTGAACGCGTACACTTCTGAACGGAGTATCTTCACTTTTTTCGCCTTCACAGTCAATATTTTTAGCTAGCTCATGGGTTACTATGATTGATGATGCATGAGTAGTTTTGTCAGTACGATTGAAAAATCGGCAATTTTTGTCCATTTTTTTACCGCAAACGTTACAACAATTCAGTAGGTTATGCTTTCCTAAAGATCGAGAACGGCGCCGGCTATGCTCTTACGGTCAATTGGGGTGAGAAGGAAGAAAATGTAACAACTGTTGCTGTCGGAGACCGATTTTGCTTCTGCATCTCCAGCAACTGTGACGGAAAGGAAGGTACATAACTGTCACGTGGTAAGTGACCGATTCTTATACCTTTACCCTTATTTCTACGCCTAATACTGCTTCCCTTTACTGACTCTCGTTAGTTACTCCTGTCAAGTGCCGGCAATTATAATTTCCTGAACTGTGTGTCGCTATGATTTTCTTTCAGAATTCAGTGAGAGTGTAGGGACAAAGTGCGGATCGGTTGGGACTCCTCACTAAGGAGCCTGAGAAATACCCCTGGTTTTAAAGTACCTCTAAAACGTATAACCTGGCTTGTTGTAAAAAAAGGAGGAGGTTGTATCCAAGACACGACCGCATAACTGACGTAGAACTACGCACACTATTAACAAATGCATTGTTGTAGGTGTTTCATTATTGAGTCATAAAGTCTTCTAATGCTTGCTTTGTGCTGCCTCAACAGTGGGGTAATAAAGACACTGAAAACAGGAGCTGTAAAAGCTGTTTCACATTCTGTAAATTAGACGGCTGCTACAGACTTTAACTGCTACTATCCAGCACAGATTGCTCGCTTAAGTTGTCAGAAATTATTAACTTTCAATGACCTGTTTATTTGCCTTGAAAAAGGCATTTTGCTGTTCAAAATTGGATTAGCTGATGGCAATATTTATGCTGCCCCATCAGTGTGGGAATAATGGCAGTCTGGCGAGACACGCTAAGAAGAACCGCGCTGCTCCTAAGACATGGTGACCAATCCGCTGCATTCCGCTGTTACTGCTGAGTGTCGATATCTGCTGCTACTGCTGTCAACGATGTGGACGGTCCATCCAGCTCACCTTCCGACTAATGAATGTAGCTAGTTTTCCCAGAAACACTCTTTTATAGCCGAAGGGTGCTACGAGATAGGCCACGCCCTTCTGTTCAGTTGTCACATTCTCTAATGTTCTTTAGACGAATTATTCCACAATTCGCATTTGATTTTGTATCAAGCTAGTAAACACCGATGGTGCTCTCACACACGCAACGATATTACCCCTATCGTATTACGGCTTGCAATATCAAGCAAGCGATTTCATTTGTCGCTGTTGCGTGTTGCATCATGTTGCAACTGAGCATACAGAATTTGACTGCTAGGATCCCGCGAAGAATGTTTAATTGTGTTGATGCTAGAAAAGTTTCAATCTTCAATAATTACTTGTTTATTTGCCTTGAAAAAGGCATTTTGATGTTCAAAATCGGTTGCTGATCGCAACCTTTGTGCTGCCCTAACAGTGGGGGAGTTAAGATACACGGACAACATGCACTGTGGAAGCTCTTTCACCTTCTGAAAATTAGACGGCCGCGACAGATGTAACTGCTAGAATCCACACAGAATGCTTGCTTACGTTGTCAAAAATTATTAACTTTCAATGACTTGTTTATTTGCCTTGAAAAAAGGCATTTTGCTGTTCAAAATTGGATTTGGTGATGACGATGTTCATGCTGCCCTAACACGGGGGAATAATGGCAGTTTGGCGACACACGCTGAGAAGAACCGCGCTGCTCCTGAGACGTGGTGACTAGGGTTGTTGATATTTTATCAATATTTGATATTATCGATATTCGCTCGTCACAATATCGATATTCTTGACCGATATTGGCGCACTTGATATTATCGATATTTCGATATTGCGACTCGATATTGCTGTTCGATATTCTTGGGGAGTGCTGCTGGCAAAATTTTGCCTACCGATCATAAATTCATCATGGCATCAAATTTAAATTTGAAATGCTTACACACAATATAAGATATTCATTGAAAGTGTATATTATATTGAAAACAAAGGTTAAGCAGGGTATCCATTCAAAAGTCGATATTCAATTCCCGGTTTTTCCCGGTTCGTTTAAATATTTCCCGGTTATTTTTACTTCAGAATTCTGCTTTTTTTCATACAGTTAAGGATTAAAAAAGCGTGACTGTCGATTTACATCCCACTATCGAATTACATTCTAATATAGTCACTTTTTAAGCGTGTTCAGGCTTATTATAATCCAGAGATATTGTTGCAGAAATTCGAAAAATGTGACGGACGTCATCCTTTCCAAGAGGATAACGTTTGCGGTAAAAAAATGGTACCCCGCCACGTCAAAAACGGACATCGTGCGGCACTTTGTAGACGCCGGGTATGCCCGTTCCGGCATCTACAATATCTTGACACAATTGGACAACGATCAAAGCATCGAAAGAAAGCCCAGTTCCGGACGGCAAACGACCCTGAAGGACAAGTGGCTAAATCGCTGCGTGCACTTGGCCGGGAGGTTGGTGCATGCGGTAAAACAGTGAAAAAGTTTTTGGAAAACATGAAAATACATGTCAGGAAGCGGCAGTCCCGTCCACTGGTGCTAGTCTCGGAGCTGCAGGCAATGACGCAGCGACAGCGGCTTAAGATGATCAAATCTATTTCGCCGGTAAATCGCGATGTGGCAGTGGTGATGGACGACGAGACCTATCTAACCCTAGATGACAACGATTAGTAGGGCAATTCGTATTCTACCTCCCCTACGAAGAAAGTGAGCACCGAGGTGAAGTATATTTCACAGACCAAGTTCTCCAAGAAGATGCGGCTGTGGTTGACAATCAGCGAGAAAGGGATGTCAAAGTTGCTCTTCTTTTACTCCGGGCTGGCCGTGAACGAGGAAATTTATAGTACGAAGTTCCTGCCAGAAGTTGCGTCGTTTATCAAGAAATACCATAAGGGCGAAGATACGGTGTTCTGGCCAGTTTTGGCGTCGGCCCACTACTCGAAGCGTTCGTTGGAGGAGATGGAGTGGCTAAATATCGATGTGGTACCGAAGTCGGCGAATTCGCCCAACGTCCCCCAGCTGCGTCCCATCGAGAATTTCTGGGCAAACGTCCGCCATGGCGAATGTTCCGGTTAACTGCCGGAAGGTCACTCGCAAGGGCGTAGAATTTCTAAAACTTATAAACAACGCATATAATACTCATTACCGGGGACTCCTAGGCCAAATTGAGTTTGTAGGAACCGTTTTTACCTCAACCACCTAAGATTCAATATATAAAAGAATTACACTTAAACACATTAGCTTCAAGAGCATTCTTCTTTCTGGCTTCTTCATCTTGATCTGAATTCTCCTGCTTCTTTGTCTTCAACAATTCAACATATCGGCTATGTGAAACGCGAGCGTAATAGATTAACAACTTGGTGATATCAATTTTGTCTTTACCACCGGCATCCTGTACTGCATCGTACACCAACCGCTGGATTAAAATCTCCCTAATTAACACGGTCAAGTTAGGACGTTTCTTGCCTAAACCAGCTATCAGATCTCTACAGAAAGTATCAAGGCGTTTTTCATTACGGCGGTAGGAAGTCAGCAATATCTCCGTCGAATGCATACTCAACAGTTGTGAGTATTCTTGGCGCAATCTGTCAACTACAGTTACCACAAGATTATCTTTGTGAACCATTTGCTCTAGGCAAAATTCGAGCCATTTGACAGCTACTTACCGTGGTCAAGTTAGCTTCCAAGTGAAAGATGAATAAAAACAAAACTGATATAAGCACTGTGAGAAATGAGTCGAATATACTGGCAGCCGGGGTGAGATTGTGCCATCCAGCCCGTGACCTGTCAGCCATCTCTTCCGGGTCAGAAGACCAGTCTTTCTTGGTCGTTTTCGAGAAAACTTATTCAAGAAATTTTAGTGATCGCCACGAGATAGCTGACTATCTCACCACGGCTTGTAATATTCAGTGAAATTCTCGGTTTTTCCCGGTTCCAAACAATTCCAGGTTTTTTTCCGGTTCTCTCGGTTTTCCTGGTTAAGGTTTGGTTTCTCCATTGATAAATATATTTTTTCGAAAATAGATCAATAGCAATTAAAGGATGTTTACTCTATTTCAGCTATTTTAGGGCGAACCAACTAAAAAGTAGGTACCAGAATTGTTGGTATTAGAATCAATAAGTGGTAGATGGAAAATGTAAGCAGTTGGACAGAAATATGGTTGCCATATTTCCATTTTTATTGACAGCATGTATAGAGCGAATTTCCAGAAATTTGGGTGTGGAGCTTCTCGGGGCAATAACCACCACATTAAACCGATCAAATGCGATGCCTTGGTGTTGCATTGGGATGGCAGAATCGATGAATTTTAGTAAAGAATCGGTGTTACATGAGCGATAACATGAATGTTCAGGTAGGATGCTTCAGTAACTGGCTGGTGATTAGTCAATGGATCAGTGACGATTGGGAGACGCGGCTCACGAAACGTCGGTTTAATCTGATTGGAAACTGCACCTTGCGTAAAGCGATCAGCAATCGGCCCGCTGTCCTAACGGACGAGATGAAATAGCAAACACTTCGCCGGAATATGCAATACTAAGGCATGAAACATGCTGAACGCCAACGCGACCGATCGGGTGAGATTCTCATCTATTTTTTTTTTTTGTTCATCTATTGGGTGAGATTCTCGCCGTAGGTTAATAAACAACTCTACTCACGGCTGTTTATTAAACTTCGGCAAAAATCTCGCCCGATCGCTCACGTTGGCGTTCATTTGTTTCAGGCCTAACTGAAAGCCAAACAAAAAATATATGAAGAAAAATATCAATAAAATATCGATATGGGCTCGTAACATCGATTTCAATATCGATGCCGCTCCTAATATCGATAAAACGAATATTGATATTTTATTATTAATATCAACCCGGTGGCATCACTGACGTTTACGTACAACATAAGTGAAGCCAGCATTAGCTGGATCACTGGATCAATTTCACATGCAATTTGACAGCTGATTCATCGAAACACGGGAAAAAGCAGTGTTCAGCTGCAGTGTGTTTATGTGTTGTTTTCGGGTGATGTATTTATTGCACATAACGTCGAGTGCTTCGCTTGATGAAACAAAAAATTAATGCGTTGCATTATTATAGAATGTACACAACGTTTATTCTTGCCGATTTCGAACAGCGGTGTTTCTTTCAGGCGGCTGACATCGCGCGATGAGTTAGGGATTAACATCTCAACGTATGTGTAAATGAGATAGTATATCAACGCTACCTTCAAACGTTAACATAGTTAAGCTAAGCTTTTATTTAAATGAATAAATTGATTCGAGCGCTAACTCTGTTCAACATATATTTTGCTTCGTTCGTCATGCTCACTGTGCTGTGTGAACAAACCTTCAAAAACATAGATGAGACTAGCGCCACTGTCTTTCACGGCAGCTTCAGGAAACAAGGCCGATGCCACCGGGTTGATTAATATCGACAACCCTAGTGGTGACCAACCACAGGGCTAGTGCTGCTGCTAAGGAAGGGCGACTGCTGTTGACAACTTGTCGCTGTCCAGAACTATTAAGAGCGGTTTCGGCTGAAACAGGCTCTTATATAGGCCAAATAGCATGTTTTCAATTACAAGGTATATGATTCTGTCGACCGTGCTGGGGAAGCAATCATATAACGACCAATCAGAGGACGTAATTTTCGTTTAAACAAGGCTTGACAATTATCAATAGTACAATAGTTTGCATAATTAATCAACAATTTTCTACATTCGGGTGGATGCGTGTATAATTTTCCAAACAATTGCTGCAAAAATGAAGGAAATCGGTTGAAAACAAACCAATTTATAAGCATTTAAAAAGGGACATATTTCGTCCCCTTTTCGTTAATAGTTTTCCTATTTACATCCCTATGTGGTGTGCTAAAGAAAAACGTAGTTCTACGTCAAAAAACGAATAATTTGATTCTATCAAGATTCTCAAAGAGGACTCTCTAATCTTGAGACTACGCAGCTTCCCAATTCCTTCCTCAAGAGAAATAATAAAAAAAGACTAACAAATAACCTCTGACTGAGCTAAAGGTATCCAAAAAAAATTCAAACATCATATCTCAAAATGAGCTCATATTTTTTGTTTTGTTTTGTTAAATATTAACATGATTCCAAATTGAATACAGAATCATGAGCAAGAGCTACATAAAATCGAAAATGAATTAAATTCGAAACGAAACTCAGAATTTTCTAAAAAATAATTTCGAGATAAAATTTAGTTCTAACTCATGACCATTCGCTTGTCAAAACAGACTCTGTAACCTTGAGGCTACGTAGCTCCCTCTAATATATATCTCATTTTCTTGCTCAGATAAAACGCTATCGAGGTCCAGCAAAATCCATAAGCCAAAAACACAAAAAAAAGAAGAAAAAATAATGTCAGATTGAGTTAAAGTTGTCCAATAAAAGGAGAAATCACTCCTATATTCATCTTAACGCTTTTATTTCCAATTAATTCCCAATGAATTGTAAAATTTTACTATTTTTGCACAGTTAAAGTAATTTTAATTCTACCTCTCTTTGTAGTCGAGGAAGTTTTACTAAAAAAAAAACGGGAAAACTGACGGAAAATTGGACAAATAAGAGCGATGAGATGAATATAGGAGTAACTCACAAATATTCCAAAAATCTAATCTCAAAACGCGCTCACAAATATTTTGACTCTACAGACAGGGAAAAGTAAATAATGGAATTCTAAAGCTACCGAGAACCCAAAAAAGGTAAATGATCCCAAATCCAGCTTAGAGTTGCGAAAAATAGGTTGAAAGAGACAAAGGAAATGACACAAAAATGATGCCAAATTGACCTCAGGCTAGCCATGATGAAACCTGCTTCTAGATTCCAGGAAGGATTTAAGGGAGAATAACCCAAATTTCTCTTAGAATAGCAGAAAAAACAAGCTTCTAGAAACAGTAAATAAAGGTATTTATATTTGATCTTAGGATTGCGAAAAAATTCTTCAGAAAACCGTGCGTCTTAGTTGAACTTGAAATAACAAAATGAACACCTTTAGAGGACAACAAAAATGTGATTCCCATTTATTCTCCAAGTGAAAAATACGACGTGTTAAAAGTCCTTAACCAATGAATGGAAAATGATCCCAAATTAGAGTGAGGATACGAAAAATTTTCCTTAGAGCTAGTAGCTAGATTCGAAAAAATTCATCCAAAAATTTGAAATAGCTGAAAACGCACTGAAAGACTAAAAAATCATCAATAAGAATAGTGATCCCAATTTGGACTAAGAATAACAAAAAAACTCATTTAAGGTCAAAGAAAGTTCAAAAAATAGATCCCAAAAAAAATAAAGAAATTGATCTCACGAAAAAAAAGAGGTTGTTTAAAAGACACGACCGCAGAGTTAACGTAGAATACGACAGCCTGTCTTATGTCAATGTATTTCTTGGATGTTTGGGAATACACTCAATCGGGGTTAATTAATTTACCTCTATAGCCGGCACCGGTAACGACAATGAACAATAGCAGAAGCTATGTGCAGCTATGCGGTTTCACTTGCTGCCGTGTCCACACACGTAAGAAACATACACCCACGCTAGCCACACATCTTATATAGCTAGCGACACACGCTATAGATATTCACACACGTTATTTGCACACACCCTATACATATACATACGCTAGATGATGGTGGTTTTTCAAATCACCTGACGGTGCGAGTCTCTTTCAGTTTCGGGTTTTATTCACTCAACGATATCTGAATTGGATTACCGCTGGTGGGGTCCAACTCAGATCGAAAGGAAGCCGAACTGAAAGAGGTAGGCACTGCAGCTAACCACTACCACCGCCGCTGATCCACGCCGCCTTCGCCTACTGCCATCGATGTTAATGCCCGCTGCTGCTGCTAGTAAACTGATTTGATTGAGAAGAAACAGTCTCTTATATAGCCCAAAGAGTGCATTCCCGGCTAACTAGGTACTCCATTCTGTCGTCCTTTTGAGGGAAAGGCAACAAGCGACCAACCGAAAGTCGACATTTGTGTTTCGACAATGTTCAACAAATTTCAATATTACAAAAGTTCGAACAATCAGATTACAATTTCCTGCATTTAGACGGGTGCTTAAATGATTTTTAATCGATTGCTGTAAAAGTAACAGAAATCGGTTGGAAACTGACTGAGTTTAGAACGTTTGAAATTGGACAATTTTCGTGACGCTCTCGATGTTTTCGGTTTCGAAATTGAATCCCTGTATTGAAGTTGGGTCCCTGTATATGTTGCCGTAAGACGTATTCTACGTCAAAAGTATAAAAAAGTAGGAGGTTGTATCCACGTTACGATAGTATGGCGTAGGACTATGCATACTGTAAACACACGTATTATTGAGAGTGTTTCATCAATGTGTCATAAAGCCTACTATTGCTTGCATAAATCAAGAAACTATTTATTAAATAAACGCTAGGAGTCTGTTGTACGAGAATACTTCAAAGTAATATTGTAAAATCATATCTCACAATATTTTTCGGGTGTCTTACGTCTATAAATTGTAAAAAAAATTACGAAATTTATTTCGTAAAAATATTATATCTCGAGATTGATTCATATTACCTCGATATGATAGTTGTTTCTTACGTGAAATCTTCCAAGGAACACGATGAAATTATCAAATTTAAAATAAAAAAGGCTGCATTTGCCAAAAAAAAGCAAATTTAGTTTTCAAATGGTCGGCGTGCGACCAGACCGAACCAAGCGCCATTTTTTTGAAAATTGAGTTTTTAACACTAGTGGATGTTAAAATTGATAATCTATCTTTCATGAAAAAACGAAATCATTTGAACAGTTTGAAATGGTATTATAACAAAGGTTCTCTGCAGCAGTTTGCAGGAAGCATACGGGGTGAGTAAACTTCGATCGCCGATTACTCGAAATAATGTCTTTGGCGCTTGGTTCGGTCTGGTCACACGCCGACCAAATACAAAAATAATCTATCTGACAACACTTCCGGTCAAAAACAATATTTTATCTGGATTCCTTGGTTTGTTTTCTTCGAAAATCATCTATCAGTATTTTTCTGATGAATTCGCAGGAAGAGATTTTGAACAAAAAATGTGTGACTTTGCAATAAGCATAGGGGTCCCACAGAACGAGGGGTATTCCAATCGACATCAAATTTGGGATTTTTGCAAAGTGACAGTAGATGAATAATTCTCCCAACTTTGAATAAAATCTGTGATGGTCGTGTCCAAGTTTGTGCCTTTTCGTGGTCACTTCGTATGGAATGACCCATATGATGCTGATCGCAACTTTTGTGTTACTTCGACAGTGGAGGACAACACACGTTAAAAAATACAGCGCTGATGCTGAGATATGTGCACAAGTGATTTGTTTAAGCCGTAAGCAAATTCAGAAAGCCAGCTGATACTGGTGCAACCCGCTACGCTATTGCTAATATAGAATCGTTCGTCCGTCCCACCATTTACCAAAAGAATGTACCGTGGAATGGGGTGAAATTGATCAGTGGGGTGAAATTGATCATCTGAAAATTCGTGATAAAAATACTAATCAAAAGATATTGCACTTACAATACTAGGCAATGTTAACGTGTCCTTGAACGCAACTTTTGCATGTTTCACATACCTGTCAAAGTTAACCCTTGCATGCCCGGTGCAATTTTCCATATTTTCGAAAAATTCTTCTAACTCAGTCAAAACTCAATCAAATTTGATCAAACAAGTTTCCAAATAACAAAAAAAGTATTGAATTTCCTTATTCTATACAATTAAAGAAATGCTGATGAATTCGCAGGAAACCACACAGATTTTATTTTCAGAGCTAGTTTTTGAGCTTTTGCAACAAACCAAATTGAAATCGATCTAATGACGATCAAATAAGAGCGAATTTAGCAAAAAGCAGCTCGTGAACCAAAATAAACAAATTTTAACCTGAAATATCGTTATTTTCGTTTCCAAAGTAGCTGTAAATGATGTTTTTTTAGTACAGAAATCATCATTTATCTTTAGCATATCGGAAAAAGCACATTGCCAAAAGAATGTATGAATTGCAATGGTGATCAATTTCACCCCAATTTACCTCATAGTACCTTATAGAATTATCTAATTTATTTCATGAAGTAGACGATAGAAATTTCACCAATAGCCATAGAGGTTTACTGCAGCACATACCAGTACTTGTTTTAAAATTATACTATTTCGGGAAAAATGTACATGAAACTAGTTAATTGGAAATTGTTATAAAAATTGATCAATTTTACCCCGTTCCATGGTAATTAGTTAGACAAAAAGTATATTCCCGGCTAACTAGGTATACAATTATGTCGACCTTTTTAGGGAAAGCCAGCAAGTGACCAGACAAGACTTGACAATTTTCGATAGCACCATAGTTCGCAAAATCAAACAATATTTTTCTGCATTTGGGCGGTTGCGTGTGGGTTTGAATATGAACCGACTAATAATCATTAAAAAGGTCAAATTCCGTACTTATTCCGTTGATAGATTTTCAATGTACACCCTCGTGTGGTAGGCTAAAAAAACGTAGGTCTACGTCAAAAAATTCAAAGGCCTGTACGGAAAATTGGAAAATTTAGGCAAAGACAGCGATGTATTTTGAAAAGATTAAAAAATATGATCCAAAATAAAGCTCAGCGTAGCCGAAAACTGCGATCGAAGACCATAGAAAATGGCAGCGAAAATGGTCATGTAAAATTTCCAAAACCGACCAGTTACATTTTGCTTATTAACCCGAAAAAATAATTTGTGCAATCGGACATGAGTTAGGGGTGCCTCAAAGTGCTCAATGTTTTGTTGTTTTGACCCTGGAAAAACGATATCCCTAAACATCATAGTTCAGGATGCCTAAAAAATGATTAAAATGATTCACCAAACCACATGCAAATCATTTTAATGTCTATTAGGCATCTTAATCATAATTTTCTGTTAGGAATGTTAATTTTCGAGGGTCAAAACACTGAAATTTTTAACGCTTTGAGGCACTACCTAAATCATTTCTGATTAAGCTGAAATTTTGCACCAGCTATTATTTTGTACAAATAAACAAAATATTCGGTTTTTTATATGTGATGATAATATTTTTTCAATACATATTAAGCAATAGTGATCCCAAATCGAATATCGAAATAAAGTTTTCTAGGACTGGAAATGGAAAAACAAAAAACTGATATCATATTGAACTCAGAATAGCAACAACAGAAATTCATTTTTCAAATACCAGAAATTGATCTTGTATTAGAAAATTTTTCAAATACCAGAAATTGATCTGAAAATGAACTCATAATTTCTTCAGCCTACAAGCAAAGTTTTCATGCAAAATTTTGAAGAATGCGCAGATAATTGTTTATGATATTTTTGAAATCGGTTTCGATGCTAAGAGTCTTAGAAATGCATGAAACGTTAAAATCTGGTTCTCTCGAAATTTTTATTGGTCTTAGAAAGTCGATTTCAAAAAAATCAAGAGAACACCAGATTGTGACGTTTCATGTATTTCTAAGACATTTGGCATTAAAAAACATGGTTTCGATTTCGAAAATTCATTCCATCAACTACCTACTGTGCTTTTTTTATCATCTCTGACTGCTTTGAAGCTCCTCTCCCTGAAATCCGATAGAGTCAAAGGTCAAAATAACCTTATACATTCCGTTAGCATTCTAAGGAGCATATTAATGGACAAACAGTGAAAAAGATGACTCATACTGTTCAGGGCCCACTTTCAGGGTTTTAAAGAGCGAAAAAATATTTCAATGGCCAGAAAAGAATAAGAAACCAACAAAAGACCCACAAGAAAACGCTCTTCAATTGTGTAGTAGCAGCAAAGACCGCTTCTAAGGGACAAAAAGTGTTCCCAATTCAAAATACAAATAACAAAATTGAAATTTTCAAAATCTTGAAGAGGACAAAAGAAATATTTTCTAAATCGATATGAGACTAGCCAAAAAATATTGTAAAGGCAAAAAAAAATACAAAACAATATGATCCTCAACCGAGCTCAGGATAGTTAAATACGCATTCGAAGGCCAGAAAAAACGCAACAACAAGAGTTTTTTGAAGTAAACAGCGCGTGTAGTTTGGAAAGCGAAGAAGAAACGAATTGGAAATATATGATATGGACATGGTAAATCAGTAATAACTAGTTAAAACAAGGAAACAGTTTTAAATTGAGCTAAGAATAGCTAAAGTCTAATTCTGAAGGTCAGAAAATGCTAAAATTTTTCCCTAATTGAGCTCCACATAGCGAAAAAAAAGTACTTCGAAAACAAGAAAACAGTGAAAAAATAAAATAAAAATAAAACTAAAATTATCGAGTTAAAAACTTCAAAAATTAGAAATTGAACCAGGTCTCACCGCCATTTACTCATCCACAAACTAAAAAAAATTAATTTTAAATCAAAGATTGAGCAAAGGTTATCGGAAAAATATTTCACAAGTCAGAAATTGATCTCAGACTTAGCTCAGAGTAGCGGAATAGACGCTTCTACAGAGTAGAAAAGTAAAGTGATGAATCAGCTTAGAATAATAAACAAAGACCACAGGAAGCAAAAAAGAATCAAAATGAGCTCAAAATATTGAAAAATCGCTTCCAAAGGCCAAAAATCAGATGATTCTAAATTGAACTAAAAATTGTGTTAATGCTTACAAAGGCCATAGAAAACGCAAGCTGGGTATGATCCCATAATGAAGCTTAGAATTGGGGAATTATTTTAAAAAGTCCAAAAAAATTTTCACAACCTTTTACCTAAGAAAGGCCAGATGTCACAAACAATGATTCCATTTAAATCACAAACGAAGTGAAATACAACACTTCCAACGGTCAGAAAATGCCAAAAATGGAAACGAATGACGATTAAAATACTTGTCATAAAAGGTGGTCAAATTAAGCTTATAACGGTGGAAAAACTCTTCTGCTCTGCTTCCTAAAAAAAAGGAAATATTCCTTAATTGGGCTCAAAATATTAAAAAACGCTATTAAAGGCCAAAAATAAAGTGATTCCAATATGAGCTCTCAACAAGAAAAAAAACGTGTCCAATTGCCAGTTTGGTGGTGTGTTTTCTTTTTCTTCCTAATACCCCAATTAAATGGTGGCATTTGATGGAAAGTGAGGTCTTCTAGTCGAAGTGCATTCTTTTCCTGCTTCCAGTTGGACACTGCACTTTGAATGAAGTTTTATTATCCCAGCACCAGTGCACTAATTGATTTTTACCTAAAAAAACATTTCGTCGGACAGTAGTCTGCTCAGACCAAACCTACGTACACCACCTACGTGAGAGATGTGCAATAAAATGAAGCGCAATAACATTTTACGAGTACATCCAGCTACTACTAATATTTGGAATAAATCATCACAAGATCAACAGGAACCGTTTGATGACTGTTTATTACGTCAATATGATAACGGTGCCTCTAGGAAAAGCTCCAATCGTTTATCGGTAATTATTTACCACATGCGACCACGGCACTGCTATCCCACTGCAGTGCACTCCTACCACTAATGGTACCTAATTTTCCGGACTATTTCAGCTAAGCTGTGCTTTGATACTGGCCAGTTTCACCATCATGGCTCATCCGAGTAACCAAAACTGGTGGTTCATATTCAGTGTTTTCAGTGGGCCACGATGCTTCTCATGGGAAGGGCCAACGACCCGCTCACGGGATGGAAAAACAGTTTTGCTAAAAAAAAAAATATTTCGTTGAATTTTTCTGTTCGCCTTCATTTCGTGTTTTCCCACTCAAAAAAAAAATCCCGTGCAACGCAATTTTTGTCCAACTCTATTGTTCGATTCGACGAAAAACACTCCATTCCGACTGCCGCTCGCTCGTTCTGCTGGGTTATTCAACGGGATGGGAAGCGGTAATGGAATATCCATTGAGGTAGCTCACAATGAATAGATCAATCTGGAGCAGCAGTGGATCGGTATCCACTTGCTCAAACTCGTGCGGTTAGAGCGTGCCCGCCCCCACGCCGCGATGAACTGTCCGATTCTGGTGTCTATTTACTATCTCAAATAGCTCATAAATAAATTGAACGCCAACAGATTCACGGTTTAGTCCGTGGCAGACCAGCCACCGACCGACACGGCTGGAAAGTGTGACTTTTAGCTACACCATCGTTCTTGGACCGAGAGGGAGAGAGGGAGAGAGGAGGCAGGTAGGTTCGGTTATCTCTATCGTTGTGGGCAGACTTCCTGTGGATATTGTATTCCATGAATCGCAATTACATGCACCGCGTTTTGTTCCGCTGCTCTGGTGGCGGTTATATAGCAATAAAGACAACGAGAAGTCATTTCAACGTGAATCGTTACTTGGAATTGGAACTGGTCCGCTTCGCCGCGGAGGCGGCGGCGGTGATGATTGTCAAAGCTTAAACAGTCGAAAATGACTGGTATTACAATTGCGCCGCCCGTTATCGAAGTCCTATTTGTGCTACAGCGCGCGCTAATGCTACGAAGGCCATAACGAGAAAGTGGAAGGAATTGTTATTTCCTATTTTGAAGTCATGTGAATAAGCATTATTTTCTGTGCTTTCCTCTAATCAAGGAAAAAACTTCTTCAATTACCAGGGACTAAAGATATTTGCGAAGGGGAGATAGAAAATTTAATTATTGTTACGCACGAAGCATTGTGTACGCTGGCCGTTTGGAGGGTGATTTTAAATGACAAACACAGAAAATTGGTTTTATTTTGGGTATATTTTTCTGAGAATGCCTTGGCAGACACAAAAAAAAAATATCAGACACACAACTTTTGCAATAAGACTGTAAAAATAATCAGCGCCCCAGTATCAACATTGTATAAGTTTCCGAGTGTAACTTACTGATTCTGAGCACCCCTCAAATCAACATATTTTAGTATTGGTGCCTCATAATAGTTCACAATTAATTAAAACTGATACAGATTTGCCGTTTTTTTTTACAATAGGGGAAAGTATGTAGTAGTTTAATTATTTACTAATATTTATTCAGGATTTGAAAGCCAATGTACTTCATTCGTGCTAAACCAGGGAGGACGCTTCAAAATCATTTCCAAAAGTTTATTCTGAATCCTTTGAAGCATCTTCTTCCTGGTTGGACAAAAACTTGTCCATATGGGAACTGCATATAACATTGCTGGTCTAAATATTTGTTTGTAAATTAACAGTCTATTCTCGAGACAAAGCTTCGAATTCCTGTTGATAAGAGGATATAAAGATTTAATATATTTATTGCACTTTGATTGGATATGCTTGATGTGGTTCTTGAAAATAAGAGTCTTATCAATAATGAGTCCGAAGTATTTAACTCACAACGTGACTCATTTGCAAAAATTGAGTTCCCAACAACATGTGTTTTCAATCAATTAATTGTTATTCCTTGAAAAGTTTGGTTATTTAATTAAAGGGACTTTAACATTTCTAATTTTGCGAGAAAATTTGCCACCTTAAAGCATCCAGGCTTGTAATTCCCTTCAATATGTGGAAATAGCAGTGTTAATATTCACTGCTCACTTCTTGCCCAGCATGAGCGCGGCGTGTAGAATTTTTCGCGCCAAAGTTCTTTCTTCTGCTTTGTGCTGTGTTTCTGTCGCTCGCAGAAAAATTAATACGCTTCCTCAGATAAATTTCTTTTAGAGCGTCTTTGTAGAATGAAACTGATTATTGAGAATAGGTTGTGTTTCCATTTAATTCTACTACAAAAGTAGAAGTAGTTTTGTAGTAGAATTAAATGGAAACATAACCTATTCTCAATAATCAATACACTTCCTGCCTACACCATCCCTCCCTCCCAGTTGGTCTCGAGGTACGATGCTGGCCTAGCAAGTCAGTCGTCGTAGGTTCGTGTCTCGGCTCGGAGAGACTGTTAGTGTCAGTAGGATCGTAGCGCAAGCCGCGCAATTGTCTTGTTCACTTAACAGTTGGCTGCGAAGACTCTGTATAATAAACAAAAGGTCGTTTTCCGAATCGGAATGTAGCACTAAGGCTTTGGTTTTCTGCCTACATCATAACAGAGCAAAACAAGAGTGGTAAATCACTCTTGTTTGAAAACAAATTCGAATTTTTAAATTATGATATGCAAAGTAAAAAACGCAATCTACTTTCCTACCTAGATGCTCCGTTCATTTGACATACGCCTAGAGCCACACAGTAAAAGCACTGTTCAGAGAGATATTCCAGAATTCACCGTTTGTTTTATTCGCAAGCTTTCAAGAACAAACGATTCACTGCTTTCTTTAGTAAGTGCGTCACTTTACCCGCTAGTGTGAGTTCTCCCAGTCCACAGTGGGGAATCGCTGGCCATCAACCTAAAAACTTTTTTTACGTAAGCTGGTTCATAATATTTTTCCTTTCTTGCTATAACATTAGTAGTACTCCTCAAACCCAAAATTTGGGCGCAACATTATGAAATCTGATTTTCTATGACTTTTCGAAACTCGGCAAACTGGCGTTTTTTGACACAATTTTTTAAAAAAGTACACTCTACAGCCTCAATGATGGCTTCGATTTTCTTGGTGTCAAAGAAAAAGTTGTTCGAAATACTGTGCAAAACAAATTCCATTCATTAGGTATTAAAAAAATTTATTATAGTAGGCCTGACACTGAAAAAAATATTAAAAGAGTGTTTTTTTGAAGAAAAGCTTAAAAGTTTTGTTGCCGCAGTTTGCCACGGTTGTAACTACATCCAAAATTTAGGTAAAAAACATAAGCTTTCAAATACATACTGTCCACTGTAGCGGAAAAATGTCATTTTATGATAATAAATGTGGCCATTGTTTCTTTCTTATTATTTCTTACAGTGGTTGATGAAAATGCGTCAATTCCTTAACAAATACAACTTCTTCTCAGCGCTGTTTTGCTCGTAAAGCTATAATATTGGAGTTCAAGAACATTGAAAAAATGCGAACATTGAACGTAAACGAAGATTGCTTGAATTACGAAATATTCTCGCTTCATGATTGGATACGTTGTTTTGAGTGCATGATTTATATTTCATATCTACTGGGATTCCAGCGCTGACAAAAATCTGGGTTCAAAACACAGTAAAAAGCCACCAAGAAAAAAAATCGGGTTAAACCAAATCGATGTTTCAGGTCAGCAATATCAATCAGACCGCAATACTATCTATAGGAAGGATGATCGACGAGGATCAAGAGAAGAGTAGCTAAATAACTAAATATACCCGAGAGCATTACACTCGCAAAAATAGTCGAAAAATCACTAATCATGATAATTTAAATCATTATATTATTTCCACAGATCGAATTGCTAACACTTATTTTGAAAAGATGAAAAGTAATTGTAAAAAACTTCCTGATGAAGTCATATTTCTATTGAAGAAAACCATTGTTGAATCGAGGAGAGCTGATGATGAATCTGAACACAGTAATAAAGATGAAGAGAAAGAAGAGGAAGATGATGATTGCTTTGATTTGTAAATACTTCGCATTACCTCAGTTTTTTTTTTAATTTTAGTAAAAAAATCATTCAAATTTAACCAAATTTGGTTTATTTGAGTAGTCGTTTATTCGAGTAGTCGCACACATGATCATAAGTGAAAAATTCAAAGTAAATAAACTTTGTATTGTAGTGTTCCATTTTGAAGTGTGATGCATGCTTGATCACTTGACAGCTTATCAACATCCAAAAGTTATGCTTACGGTCTTAACGAGAGGTTCGAACCGACCGCAATTCAACAGTTTTTTGTGCATGATAATGACGCTTTGATACCATGAGCTAAAATATAACGTTCCGAAGATAAACAAGTGATTTTTAAATTAAACAACGATGGAGATTGTTAAAGAATGTTAATCGATCAGAAATGTGTACTTAGCAAGTATGCTAGTCTCTCCAAATACCCAGGTGTTTGTCAAAATCAATATAATAAAACCCAAAATATTTGTTTTTATAAGTCAACTCAAAATGGGATAAGTTATGTTTCCGGCAAAATCCGGTTGAACGGCTTATATTACGTGAAAGTGCTAATATTTTTGGTTATAATGGTGAAGAAAAACCTTCCGGATGCTTCCGGTCTCGTGTTTTATCGCTATGTGAAAATAATCAAGAAATTCTTATTTTTTCGCTTCTTGGATAGTTGTAGCCTTGGTTACCCAAATGAAAATTTGTCAAACGACTGAAATGTGTACTGAAAAGTCATTTCATGATAAATTCCAGTATTTGGATGAATTTTGACCCGACTATGACTGAATTTAAATTTCATTATAAGAAATTTCATCCATCACTTTAAGGTGGGTTACTCCATGAAAAAAATCATCCAAATCCAATTATTTATTTTTATTATCCCAAAATGAAACGTTTTCAGGGCAAATTTTTTTTTTAAATAATTATGATCAGGTTTGATGTTTTAAGTGTTTCACTGTGAGTCGTCTAAAAACTACGTAACTTTTTTTAGTGAGGAGGACGCCCAGTGGCGTTGCTTGTGATTAAAGATCATATAACACTATTTAATAAAAAATTAAAGGAAAAAGTGTCAAAAAGTCGCTTAAATTTGATTACGTGCTTTATGGACGGCCCCAAATAAAAAAATGGATGCCAGATTCATGTTTAGCACTACAAAAACTATGTGAATACCATGTTTCCGTCGCATATATCGACACTTTTTTTGCTTGGCCAGCCTTTGTATGAAGTTGCCCCACTGTGCAGTCCTGTCCTCGCAGTGAAAGATATTCTCCTACACTCTAGTGATTCTCTGAGAAAAAATGACTAACCTGAAAGCCTCAGTTGGAAATTCTCACCAAGAATTTCAAAGAGTTTTCGGTTTTTCTATCTCTGAAAATAGAAAATAAAATTTGGGGGGCTTATTTCACTATATAGGGTATCAGGTC
The DNA here is from genome assembly GCF_029784165.1 of Wyeomyia smithii. NCBI lineage: Eukaryota > Metazoa > Arthropoda > Insecta > Diptera > Culicidae > Wyeomyia > Wyeomyia smithii. Next base: position 17,006,382 of record NC_073696.1, read on the forward strand.
TATTACTGTCACGTTTTACCTTTTATCGTCAGGGGGGTAAATTATGCCCAAAATAGTTAATTTCTTGTATAATGGTTCTTCGTAATGCAGAGCACCTTTCTGCAAAAGATTATTTCTCTACGACTTCATTTACCCCCGGACGATAATTTCACAAACCTGACGATAATAAATCCAATACCCTATATGAAAGATATTTTAAATTATGTTATTTTTGCATTTGATTAAAATCAAATTTGAAAACATGACAAAAGTTAATAGTTAATAATTTCTACGTTTGAAAAAAATATTCTTGAGGCTAGAAATAATTGCTTTTATTTTGATACAAAGAGATCGAAAGATTCGAAAGATATGAATTTTCGAACGTAAAAAGTATCGTATAAAACCATTTTTATAGTTACCATATTATAGTTACCCTACAAAAATACAGGCTCAGTTATTTTCGACGAAGATCAATCCCTGCAATTTTGAGCATAATTGTAGCAATTTAGGTGACCAGTTCCGGAATAGCATGATCATAAAAAACCGGCTTTGTTCAGGGCCGAGTTTAGGTGGTGGAGAGCCCGGGGCAGATATTTTCGTGATACCCTTTTGTCAGAAAAAAAAAAAATTAGAGGAAAGAAAATTTTATATTTTAAAATGACTCTGACTTTTTAAATGGCTTCTCTGGAAGGTGACGAGCAAAAAAAAGGGGTAAGTACTCTGTCTTCACGTCTGGCCAATGACTCGAAAAGCCACTTTGTTGGAAGGCCCGGGGAATTTGTCCTCCTCTTCTTTCATGCAAAGGCGTGAAAGTTTCAACAAACTGTCAACTTTATTTTTCAAGGTATTATCAAAATATTGGGAAAGAAGCCAGTCCTCTAAAAGGTTTAAGGTTTCATTCACTGGAACGCTAGGAAATAAGGCCGTAACGTCAAATGAAACCATTATCTCAGATTGGATGTTACCCGAGGATCTTAAATTTCCAACGAAATCTCCGGTGCTCTTTACTGATCGACTTGGAAATTTATGGGGCATGGCTTGAAATTCTTTTACCAGCCATTTAGCCAATTTTTCTGTGGGAGCCCCTACCGCTGAGATAATTTCTCTCATTTCATTTCCAGGTTTGTGAATTTTAGGGAGACCCTTTATTCTTGGAAGAACTGGATTTGAAACACGAAGATTTTGTAACGCATTACCCAAAACGGGTTTGCATTCTTTTATTGTATTTTCTACACGTTTTACCATATCAGATAATACTTGGAAAAAGAAAGTTGACAGTTTGTTGAAACTTTCACGCCTTTGCATGAAAGAAAACTACTTCACATTTCGTGGTAAATTTTACAAACAGACTCAAGGGGCACCAATGGGGAATCCTCTTTCTCCCTTTCTATGTGAGCTCTTCATGGCAAATATAGAAAGTACATTAGAGAAGAGGAACATCTTACCGATTCGATGGTGGAGGTATGTGGATGATATTTTTTGTATTTTGAAAAGGGCGGATCTTCAAACTATTTTCATATCCCTTAATAATACCCATAAAAATATAAACTTCACAATTGAAAAAGAACTTAACAACAGACTCCCTTTCTTGGACGTCGTTGTAGTCAGAAAGTCTACGGACTTGGAATTTGAAATTTATCAAAAACCCACGAATACAAAACGGGTAATACCTAACACTTCAAACCATCCCTTCCAGCATAAAATGGCATCCTTCCATCATATGATCCACCCATGGAAACTTTACCTCTAAGTGAAATAGCCAAGCAAAAGGAACTGGAATATATTTTCGAAATTGCTAAACTTAATGGCTACAATGAAAATATCATTCAAGCCATTGTTGATAAAAAGAAGCGTGCTCAAATTCGGAAATCTTTTACAACAATTACCCCAATAACAGAAGATCTAAAAAGGGTAGCCGTTGAATATGACGTTAACTTGACACGCCAACTTCGTTCAAAATTTAGAAAATTTGGGATGGATATTGTCTACACTAGTAGAAATACCCAACTCAAAACAAAATTAGGGTCTACCAAAGACCCTATTGATACCCTGAACAAAGCTGGAATTTATAAAATTGCATGCAGTCACTGTGACATGGTTTACATTGGACAAACTAAACGTAACCTAGGGATACGTTCCAAAGAACATTTCGCAGAAGTGACCAAAGCAAGTAAAGTTTCAACAAATGCCCCACCACACCATTTCAAATCAAAAGGGGCTGAACATATTTTTAACGAGGAACATCCACTAGCTTCGGATAACATTCAACTTCTCCGCCCCGTAAATAATTTATGGAAATTAGTTTAGAAATTTATAAACAACACTCATGCACGCTTCTCAATAAAGACGCAGGTAATCACCCCTCATGGCTATTCAATCTGCTTCCCAAAAACCCCAGACATGGTACGGTAAACAATCGACCGCATAATTCCCTACCTAACTCCAATTAAGGGTGCTAAATTTTCAATTTTACCTACTACAAATAAGAAAAAAACAGGATTTACGCTTTGCTCTTTACGAGTCCACATAAGCACTGAGGAAGACTGTACGTCACAGTCGAAATATATATTTGCGGACTGAATTTCAATATTTATTTCCAAAAAATTTAGTAGAGTATAACGGAAACCGATAACTATTTCTTTGATTGATCGCAATCACTCTGCTAAGACGCTCGTTATAGATTTTCTAGATTTGACATTCTACATTCAAAAATTCATAACTTTTGATACCGTTAATCGATTTTAGAAGTTTTTGGATCAAATTAAACAGAAATATTTCTATATTTGAGCAGATCCAAAAAAATGTCCCAATTTTTTTTTTTTTTTAGTTGTAATTTTTGATTTCGCTGAAACTTTGCATAGACGTTTCTATGGGCTAAAGATGCCATTCTATGATATTGGTTCAATTTTTTGGAACACGACTCTGTTTTGACAAGCTTCAATAGTTTTCTTGGGAAGGTATTGATGATTACAAATATTTTCAGAACCAACACAGTTTGTGTGATCGGTGTGACTGCTTCGGCAGAGTTGTAGATATTATTTGTTCTTACCAAAAAAAAACACCATAAAAGAAACTATTTTTTTTTTTTTGAAAAGAGATCAAAGAAAAATCAAAAGGTATTATCTATAAAAGCTCATTTTTCAAAAATCCAAAAAAATAAAAAACTCATTTCTTAAAAATCTACAATAAATAAAAACTACAAAACTACTACTACAGTTTACCTTAAGAACGGAAACGGTCCGATTATGGAGAAATCTGCGAAAAAATGTTTTGATATTTTGAAAAAAAAAATCTTCATAGGGTACATTTTTATGGAAGGATAAAATTATTATCTACAGTTTTGTCGTAGGGTAGGGAACATATTCTAAGCAGCTTTAGGAACCACCTGTGTATTCAGACGAAATACTCGAAATGTGTTGAGTGAAATTCAAACAGTAGTATATCTATCTGTTCGCTATCGTTTTCTCTGTCAGAACTTGTTTTCAGACTGTAAAACTAAGTTAGCAAACTTCAACAATCATCAATTAAAGTTACCAATCGAGGGACACTATCGCAGGCGTTTTTTTTTCAGCACCCGAAGTGGCTCCTGAATGGCTGCAATATAGGTCGATTTGTTTCTAATGGTAATTTCTTTGATCAACGGTATTTCTTATATTCGTAAGACTGCTAGACAATCAAAGTCTTCGTTTCCATCATTGAAAATGTCGATGTTGATCAAAATGCAGGAGTTTGAGGCCTGTTTTCTTCGACTGATTAAAATAGGCGCTACTGCTTAAGCCGTTCCTTACCCTAGATACTGTGCAATCAAACAAATCGTTTCGACTGTAAAAATATTTTTTGTTTCCCCTTAGAGTGCTATATTGGAAATTAAAAATATTTCTACAGCCAAAACGGTTTGTTTGATTGGCATAGTGTCTTCGTAAAAGTTTAAGATAACAATTATGTCCTTGCCACCCGAAAAAAAATTTTTTTTCGGAAAATCATATTTTTTTTGCCTTGATTTTTGATCGAACCTGTTTCATTATTTAGGTAATCTTTTGTAGTTTTTATAAAAAAAAGTAGATTTTTAAAAATTAGCTGTTTTAGATAATTATTTTTAATTTTTCTTTTAACTTTTTTTCAAAAAATAATATTTTTTGGAGTGGATATGTGTGGATAGAACAAATATTATCTAGGGGAACTGCTCCATCATTCATCTCAGCCCATATATTCATCTCATACAACATGAAAACACAATTGAAAACAGGAAAAAACACATATTTTCATACTAAACCAATCTGATAATCCATGGAATGGATTTTCTTAGTTCACTCTAGATTTCACATAAAGTAGAATCCTCAAAAACTCACTAAAAAGCTCCAAATTTGATATTATAGTCGGACATCTGCACTCGAAAACTCATTTAATTCTATCACCTACCTCAAAAAACAAAATCCGCGCATTGATCTATACCGCTACAACGGGACTCGTTTGGCAGCCAAGCAATTTTTTTTCATCATTAGCAGATCACTTTTTATTTTAATCACTAAACAAAATCACTCACTACACTAAGAATACGTTAATCTTTGAAATGTTCACCTCAAATTTCTCAAAACAAGCAATAATTAGCAGAAATATATGAGATGAATTTCTACAATTCCTAAATTTTAACTGTATGTATTTTCATCTGTTTTCACTGCGTTGAAGAAAATCAAAAGTTGCCAAATCAGTTTCAGTCAATACAAAAATATCATACTGAAAATGTTGAATTATTCCTAAATAATTGACATAAATCGACAGCACTGCAGTGGTTACCTAGGCTACCAATTTTGCACGTAAACAACTACAGTGGATATCTAGGTAAACTACTACGACGGGCTGCGGCTACGTTAACTCATGATAATGTGATTCATTCAATATTAATTCAAGATTCAAGATTCAAGTTTTGAGATGGATATGGAAGCGTTGTAAAAAATAGTTTGTTTCACAAAATTCAGGATAAATTCAGCTATGTTTACTAAATATACAATGCTGAACGATTCCATAAGAGCACGTAAGCGTATTTTGTTTATTTGTTCAATGATTTCGTGGAAATTCGGTGTTTAATCCGTGCATTCTTCGTGAATATCGGTTTAATGAGATGAATAATGGAGCAGCTCCCCTACAACTTTGCCGAAGACGTCACACCGAATAAACGAACCGTTTTGACCCTAAAAATATTTGTAATTATCAATGCCTTCCCTAAAGAGCATTTTTTAATACCTACCCAAAAATAAGTCGTGTTCCAATAAATTAAACCAATAGCACAAAATGGCATCTTTTGCCCTTACAAACATCTATCCAAATCAAAAAGGGTCGATTAAATTAGATACCCGTTTTTTGCAGAAATGTTCTTTTGAGAAAAAAATATGGAAAAATCAAATCTGCGTGTGCTTTTAACAACTTATTTTAATTTCCGTCATGTTTTCGAATTTTTTTTTTTTTTGTTCATCTATAATTTATTTGACACGGCACAAATCCAATTAAATGTTTAACGGAGCCAATTATATCTGGTAGCTTACTTTCTAAAGTATCTTAATAACTAAAAGCAAATTTTTTATCCTCGCCGCCGACTACGAGCTGAAACTAAATGTAACTTAAAGCTAGAATATTTTGCATTAAAAGCACTGGTTTACTGTATGATGGTTTTCATTGCCATAGGTAAGCACATGTTCCGCTGCTGGGCCAAGATATTACGGACTGGCTTATTGGGTTGTCTCCCTCGGGCCTTGAGAGTATCGTGCGGGTCTGATTGCTGTTTCCGGATCCGGGGTCTTAACGTGTTCTTGATGCAGGCGGAAGGGGGTAGGACTAAACTGGAGCGTGGATGGATTTCAGGAAAACGTATATAAGGGACATGTGGGATAGGTCACGGCTTGCCAAGACATCATGTTTTCGAATTGAATATATCCGAATTTCAAAAATAACAATTTTTTTTTCTTCATTTCTCCATGCATATAGCCAAATTTTTCCATCAAATTAGAACCAGAAGGTATTTTTTATTTTTGCCCTAAGAACGACAAACAAATGGAAAAGGCATATTATTTGATGAAAAATATCTATAACTTCGAGCAGATCTGAGATACTCACAATATCAGCTTTGCAAAATATTTGTCTCAAAAAGTCTTGAAAGTTGTTCGAAGACAGTTTTAATGTAGAAATTTAAATGAAAAAATTAGAACAAAGAATTTTTTTAAATAAAGACCAATAGGGCTGATACAAATTTTGAATAGTTTTTATGTCCACAGTTATCAAAGTTAGCTAAGGGGAGGGCAAATAAATAACAGTGAGAAAAAAAAAACAATAGCTTTCATAAAAAAAAATGCGTGCAAGTTACGACGTTTGTAACTTGCATGCAAAAGTGTGTTGAAAAATATCACATTATTATCATTATCAATCACTTGGCTTGCCTTTTGATGACACTCTCACTGTCACTGGACTTGTTTGTTGCTAAATTAAGCATATACGCTGTCGAAAAGTCAATAATATTAACAAAACGGCTTGAACTTTTTTTTCTTCCCCTTTCAATTTTCGTTCACATTTTTGAAGGAAGGGAAGTTACATAAAATGAAAATGAAATTTGTATCGGCCTAATTGCGATTTAAAATTTCCAGATAGGTCTTTTTTATATGCGGTAATTCCTACAAGTCTATAACTGATTATTACTGGTGTCTTTTCAGTTCAGCTAACTGATAAGAGAAGCACAATTAGCTCATTTATATTTGGTATCAATTTACACCAACAGGCAAAATGAATGCTGTTGGGGCTACGCACAAATGTGTGCGTTCTATTTCAATAGAGTAGACCATGGTTTAGCTTCCAGATTTGGGCATTAATTGAGCCAACTGACGATACAATACTATATGAGTTAAACCGACATATCATAAGAAGGCTGTTGGGGTTACAAAATCCAAAATTGAAGAAAATCTGAATTACTTCAGGTTATCGAACCATTTCCTCCGGATATTTGAGCCTCTAATATTCGAACCTACGAATCGCGCCTCTCCGGAAGCGGGTCAGCAGCGAAGCAAACTACTTTCCATAAAAATGTATAAACAAGAACTTTAAAAATCATAATATTTTATATCTTCTATATCTATAAATGAGAATGTCTGTCTGTCTGTTCCCTATAGACTCAAAAACTACTGGACCGATTACCGTGAAGATTTGTTCATAGGGGTTTGCGAGCACGGGGAGTAATCCTAAAATATTAGTTTTGTTCCTTCTCATAAGCGTAGGCAAAGGGGGGTGAATTTGTGTTTCATGAACGAGAAAACTTTCTCTACGATAACCGTGCAAACTTATATACAGATGTTTTTGAGTCTGAGATGTATTCTTGCGTCGTTACTGGCCGACGACTTTTTTGTTTTTCAGAGGCGTTGTAAGGATGAGAGGGCGGAGGGGGTTAACATGTCAACCTTTGATGATTTTGAAACTGCTGGACCCATCAGTATTAAATTCGGTATGTAGAATCTACAGTAGCTGATATATTTCATGGATTTGAATTTTACTTTTTACTTTAGCTAATATTTGTTATTTGAAAACACCTAAACATATAAATTGATCACCGTTCCAATTTGTATTTATTTATTTATTTATTTATTTATTTATTTCACAATCTATATTCATCTGACAATGATGAGTCTTAATGAATTATTAAATTGAGAATATAGTCAGGTTGTTCGTAAAACATCAATAACTCGCTGACGAAAAGCGTTGATCGGCATATTGAAGTCAAAAAACTCATAAAACTCATTAAAGCGGTGGGATATGGCGCGAATCGGATCGTGGGAACCATAAAGTCGACTGCGCGGTTCCAAATAAAAAAAGTTTCTGTTACGCAGTGGTCTTTCAGGAGCGTATAGATTGAGCTGGGTCAAAATACTTGGGCAGTCGATGTGGCCAGTCAATAGTTTAGCAGCAAAGACGGCCTGTGCGATTTGTCGTCGATGTTCTAATGGTTGAATACCAAGAAGTCGGCAGCGGTTTTCGTATGGTGGTAGGTTCTGTGGATCCCGCCAAGGGAGAAAGCGGAGAGCATAGCGGATGTATTTTTTCTGCACCATTTCCATTCTGTGTGACCAATTTGCATGGAGAGGACTCCATACCACAGAACTGGTCTCTAGGATTGATCTCACAGGGGAACAGTACAATGATTTGAAGCGTAACGGATCACGAAATTCATCAGCAATCTTGAATATAAACCCAAGTTGTCGGTTTGTCTTAGCGATAATGCTGTCATAATGGGTTTTAAATGTCAGTTCGCGGTCGAAAATTACTCCGAGGTCTTTCACACACTCCACACGGAGAAGATGTTGATTTTCAATAGAATATGTAAATTCGATTTGCGTACGCTTCCTATTAAAAGAGATCGTGTTGCATTTATCTATGCTCAGCGTTAAGCAGTTCGTTCCACACCAACTCGCAAACGTGTCCAGGTAGTTCTGTAGCTCCATACAATCACGCAAACACTTAATTTTTTAAACAGTTTCGTGTCGTCAGCATAAAACAGCCGGCAGCCTGGTGGCAGCAGAAGAGCAGCGTCATTGATGAAGATAGAGAAGAGTAGCGGACCCAGGTTACTACCCTGAGGAACTCCTGACATATTGGAAAAGCGGTTTGAAACAACAGATCCTACTTTCACACAAACTCTACGCTCAGTCAAATACGACTCAAACCAGCGTACGGAATCCAATGTTATACCGAGCCTAAGCATTTTACCAAGCAGTATCCCGTGGTCCACTTTATCGAACGCAGCCTTCAAGTCCAGATAAATTGCATCAGTTTGAAAACCACAATCCATGGTTTGTACACAGCGAGACACGAACTGCATTAAGTTTGTGGTTACTGACCGTTAAGGAAAAAATCCGTGCTGCTCGGTGTCAATATAATGTTTACAGCTAGCGAATAAAGCGTCGTTAATAATTATCTCGAACAACTTAGAGCAAGCGCACAAGGATGTGATGCCACGATAATTAGAGATGTTGCGTTTATCACCTTTCTTGTGAATTGGAAACAAATACGAGAATTTCCAACGGTCAGGAAATTTACATTGCTGCACAGATAAATTAAATAGCTTAGCGATTGGCGAACAGAGAACTTCTCCACATCGCTTGAGAACCGCTGAAGGAATACCATCAGGTCCAGCGGTATACGAAGCTTTCAGCTTACTCAGGGCAATGACAACATCCAAGCATGGAAAAGTTCACTCACTAGCAATATTTCATGCAAATGTGTTCTTTGATTTATCAGTTATCGTTCAACTATTTCCACTCGCGTACAAGTTTTCCATAGAAACGCTGCTGATTGTTTTTCGCTTCTAACAGTTCCGAATACCATAGAAGGAGACTGAATGATTCAAACACGATAGTATTTATTGTATCCAAGTTCACTTGCACTCAACATTATCGCGAGAAGCTTTGAGATATTATCGCCAGTGATACAAAACTATGAATCCAAATGAACGTTAGATTGCGTTCAATTGTTTGCTTGCCGGAGCAAATAGGTATCATCAATGCTTACGGAAATTGTAGCATGATGCATTAGCGTCTGATACTTGAAATCACCAAGAATCATCGTGGTATATCACGGTGAAAGCACGATGTGGAGTAGCCGAATTACGCCTACAAGCAACCAACATTTGAAAGAATCATTGCGATCGCTTGAGTGCAATCGTTTACGATTCTTTCGTGAAACACTCGCTGTATGTTGCTCGCTCCACCTAAAGCAGGCAATACTGAAACAAAATCATCATAGAAAGCTACCATATATTTCTTTGCTCTAAGTTGTCTCTTGCAAGCTTGAAAATGTAACTTTTAATAGCGATGGTTTGCTAGGATTGAAAACTTATAATAGCACGTTCAGAAATGACACCCGAATGATTATTATGCGATACGAGTTTTTCCATCCTTGTCAACATCCTCTGTATTAATAAGCGGCAGTCGAAATGAAAACACGTCTCGGGGAGCTGCATTGCTGGCTATACTGACTTGTTCGGGAGAGGCAACAAAACCGTTGAAAACCTAAGTGAAGTATGTTTCTATAACATTGATTTTCCTGTATCTCAGTGGCGTAGTCAGGAGGAGGGTGTATCTATATCTATAAATGCGAATGTCTGTCTGTTCCCCATAGACTCAAAAACTACTGAACCGATTACCGTGAAAATTTGTACATAAGGGTTTTCGAGTACGGGGAGTAACTTCAAAATATTAGTTTCGCTTTATCTCATAAGCGCAGGCAAGGAGGAGTCAATTTGTACTCTGTTAACATGCAAACGTTTTCTACAATAACCGTGCAACTTAAAACACAGAGATTTTTTGGTATGAAGCGTATTTCTGTGGTATTGCTGTGTCATTTGAGAGATTTCTGTATTTCATTCGCGTAGTAAGGGGGGAGGGGTGATGACATCACCGTTTAACGATTTTAAAACCACTGAGCCGATCATCATTAAATTCGATGTTTGGAAGCTATAGCGGGTGGAATATTTCAACGACTTTAAATTTAATGTATTTCATAAGCGTAAAAAGGGGGCGGGGGGTAAACTCTTCAAAACCTTACTTGATTACCGTGTCAATATGTATAGGTCAATTTCCAAGAAAGTATCTATGACATAGACTTCTCTGTTTGTTCTCAGTGGCGTAGTCAAGAGGGGAGGGGTATTTCGAACTGCACTATATGCAAACTATTGAGAAATTTATCATGAAAATTTATATACAGGCGTTTCTGAGTATGATGCGTGGTATTTACATTACTCTGTCATTTAAGAGCGGAAGGAAGTGGATGAATGTTGTCAATCTTTATTAAATTTGAAACCGCCTCATCGAATATCATATAATTCGGTACACATAAGTCATACAGCAGCGTATTTTTTTCAAATAATTTTAATTTTATTTTCTCATCAGCGTGGTCAGGGAGGAGGGTAGCAATAGCGAATTTGTTATTTGTATAGTCCTAAATCAAACACGATCATCGTATCATTCTGTATACTTGAGTTCTCAAATAAAGGGTAAATGCTGTGATATTGATTTTTTGTATCTTAGTGGCGCAGCTAAATCATTATTCCTATCATCATTTCAATTTATTCCTATCATTATTTTAATTTAATTGTGAGAGTTTTTAAGGCTCAAAAGTGTTATCATAACATTGAACACTGGAAAAAAATGAACCTAAATACCCACTTATTACAAGCTGCTGGGCTGGCCTAAAATATAGCCATTTTTGTTGAATTGACCAATAAATCGATTGGTGATATTCTCATTCTGTGCAGGGCACGGGAAAAGATCTATATTTCCGAAAATACGCAAATATAGGGTGAAAAAGACAAAATCGATTATTTCCCCTGCACAAAATAATACCAACACCAATCGATTTGTTGACCAATTTTACATGAGAAATACTATATTTCAGGCTGCCAGTCTAGCGACGATTAATTGGTGCCAACAACCTGGAATATAGATTTTTTATGTAGAATAGGTCAACAAGTCGATTTGTGATGGCTTAATTCTGTGCAGGGCACGGGAAATGCTCTTTTTTGCCCCTGTTTTGCGGTTTTTGCGGGGAGTTCTGAATCCGAGGTTATATCTAGAGACCGGAAATCAACCTAAGATGTCAAGATGATGTTCTCCGGTTGAATATTTCTTAAACCAGAATAGCACCAAGACCGGGGATCAAATCCAGACGATATTTTGAAATCCAATACGGCGACTCCCGGTTCCAGAAAATAATCAAATATCATCCATTATGGTTTATTTTTGGAACCAAAATGATATTCAGAGGCCGAAAATCGACTCCATTTGAAATCCAGGATGACAATCTCCGGATTCCAGAAAACTGGCCCAATATGACCAAATATCACCTAATATGGGTATTTTTGGAATCGAGATAATGCCCAGAGACCTGAGATCAACTCTAGATAGCATTTTGAAATCCAAGATGGCGACTTCCGGTTTCCGAAAATGGCCAAATATCACCCAATATGGGCATTTTTGTAATCGAGATGATGTACATAGGCCAAAAATCGTCCCCAGATGCCATTTTGAAATACGAAGTGGCAATATCCGGTTGCTTGAAAACAGCCAATATAGTTATTCGAGAACCAAGATGATGCCCGGAGACCGGAAATCAAATCCAGACGCTATTTAGAAACACAATAGCGACATCCGGTATTTTTGGAATCAAATAATAGCCAGCAGCCGAAAATCGACTGCAAAGACCATACACAGACGACTTCCGGTTTCCGAAAAACAACCAATAATGACCGAACAGCACCAAATATGGGTATTTCTGCAATCGAAATGATGCCAAGAGACCTGGAATCAACTCAAGACGCTGTTTTGAAAACCAAGATGGTGACTTCCGGTTTACAGATATGACCAAATACTACCTAAAATTGGTATTTTTGTAATCGAAATGATGCACATAGGCCAAAAATTGACCCCTGACGACATTTTCATTCCGAAGTGGCAACTTAAATTGCAACATCCAGTTGTTGAAATTGCAATGTCGAGTTGTTGGTAAACAGCCGAAAATGGTCATTCCAGAATCGTTATGATACCCAGAGATCAGAAATCAGATCCAGGCATCATTTTAAAATCCAAAATGGCGATATCCGCACTCCGAAATTGAGCGAAAACCACCCAATATGGTTGTTTTTGAAACTCAAATGATACCCAGAGGTTGGAAATCGACCCCAGACGCCAAATCCAAAATAATGATTTCCACTTTCTGGAAAACAACCAAAAATGATTGGTGAAAGTTATATTGATACAAGATAGTCCATTGTGTATTGATACAAGATATTCCAAACCAAATCCAAACACCATTTTGAAATCCAAGATTGTGATTTCGGGTTTAAGAAATACAACCAAAATGGCGAAGTACCAGTCAATATGAAATAACGAGAGAATGAAAAATTTTCATTCAATTCTACTATCAAAGTTGATAGTTTAATTTAATTTTAATTTAAATTTGATATCATTCTACTAATACGCTCAAAATGATATCTTCAAAAAATCAGTCAATTTGGTTATTTCCGGAATCAAAATAATGTTCAGAGTCCAGAAATCGGTCCCATTCCTGAAATCCAAGGTAGCAACTCCCAGTATTTAAGGAACAGCCAGGTATGGTCAAATACCACCTAATATAAATATTTCCAAAACCAGGAAGATATCAAGAGGCTGGAAATCGACTCCAGATGTATTTTTTAATTTTTTCAGGGACACTACACAATTTTTAGAGAGTTATTTTATTAGATTTTGGAGTGAGAATTTTACTTTGAGCTTATTCTTAGCGATCATGCTCGAATGCAATAATGCGAGCAATGTAACAAATAGCATGTTGTTTAGGTAGTTAACAACATGGATGGATACCTTTTTCATTTGTAAAACACATACATTTTTCAAATTATTTTGAACCGAAATAACAAATTTCTATTTGCTTACGTTTACGTTTGGTTGAAGTTTAGGACAATACCTCAGCTAATTTGTATGAACAAAAAAAATACTTCAGCTATTCCTAGCCAAAATAATAAACTTAGTAACGTCATGTTTCTAACATTTTTGACTATTGCTATTTTCCCGAATGTATTCGTTAGAGTTTTAATAGAAATTAGAACATTGGAGAAACATGATTCAGAAATACATATTTTTGGACAGAATACATACAGCCTTATAGATATACATGGTAATGTTAATATTTGTTCGAAATTATGTACATTTGAAAGATATGCGGTTGTCGTCGTTAACTTAATGGCTTAACTTAATTAACTTAATCAGCTAGTAGTTTAATAAAATAAACATCGATTGAATATTGATGGTGATTATCGGCGATACTAATCGATTGTTATACCGACTAAACGTGAATGATTGAAATATTGATCATCGTTGCCGCTGATCAACCATAATGCCAATTAGTTTTGAAGCTGATTAAAGATGATACAAAGCAACTATATGGTAATCAAAGTGTATACTGATCAATTCCAATTGGAACTTAGTGACCAAGGTCTGATAATTTTCAATAGTATAATAGTTCGAATAATTGAATTACAATGTTTTGCATTTGAACATAGATGATATTCCAATCCATTGCTGCAAGAACGAAGGAAATCCATTAGAAACAAACCGACTTATAAACATTTGAAATTGGACATATTTTTCTAATTTTCTGCATTGGTGCGAACGTAGCTAATAATCCAATCGATTGCTACAAAAAATGGAACGAATGTGTTAAAAACTGATCGAGTCATAAACATTTATAATTTTACAAATTCTGTTTCATGTCATTTTACACCCCTATAGTGGACCTTTTTTGAATTTGTGGCTCTACTAAAAAACAAAACAAAAATATTTTCCGGTACGAATGTTGGTGATAAGCTTTGAAGATTATAATCTTTGAAATCTTTACTCGGATTGATGCTGATTTATTATGCTGAATATTCAGACATTCAGAATGTATTGCTGTCCTATTCTTATTGATCAGTAATTCATGGCAGTGCATAGGTACAAATACTCTTTCATATTCCAAGTTGATCACGTGAAGAGTGAGTATTTAGTTTTACTAGTTCACAGACTCTAGCTCTCATGGAGTAATAAACGAGCCTGAGTTTTCGAAGGAAGTTTTTCCATTTTGATAACAACAATAGAAATTTATTTTACTTTGAACTTACAATTTCCTTTGAATTGCAAAAACTTTCTGCAAACCTTTTCCGGTTGGAGACCTTCGTCAGCAACAGCACCGAGTGACATCGACATTAACATAGCACAGAAAATAATTGTGAAACTGTTTACTGTTCAAAATTAAGTCAAACAAGCGACGACTCTAGCAAGCGACAGGCAAAGACAGAGTCGTTGCTCTGCCAGTAGTCTTTTCGATTTAAGAGCAAATAACTTTTTCCGAAGAATTCCGTCCCCGAACCCGGGAGCAACCTTTCGACGCACGAGCCGAAGGTTTATTCATTGCTTCCCAAGGGAGCAGCAATTTGTGTACCTTTCCAATTTTGCGATACGCTGAAACGAGTGAATAATGTAGACTTACCGAGTCGGCAATATGGCTCATTTCGTTAATACCCTGAGACTTGATGAACCTTGAGAACATTGGTGTTATCGGTGTTACTGTTGAGCTTTCACGATACGGAGTCGACTTTATATTTCTTGTTTTTTTGTCTGTGATGATTGCCTCCTAGCTACTACGTCAATACACTCGAGAGTTTCGAGAGTGCCTTTTCAGCAGCACCGTAATTTTCCGACCGCGCGAGTGCCGTGCTCACTCCCTGTCTGTCAACATCAGTTCGTAGAAATTGAAATACAAACCCCTTAAAAGGAACAGTAATTGAACGATCCCTAACTTCAATTGTTTCGCAGTTTTTTCGTTTTTTTTTTGTTCCAACAGGCTGTTCATTCGCCGGTGCCGCATAGCAGACAAAGACCTTAAATTTAAATAAATATATGCTATCATGACTTTGGCGCACCCTTCGCGATGCTAGGAATCGATGGTAACCTTCTGTGCGCGAAAGCAGCGTCCTACCCTCCTCCCCCTTTTAGAGTTTGGGCACGTATGTAAATGAAGGTGAAATTGATCTCAACTGAGTGGGTGGTTGGAGAGTCGTAGAAATTTTCCATGTGGTTCACATGTCATTGCCGATATGCAAATTAACCGGGTTCGGTTGCACTGATAAAGACATTTGCTAGCGGAATCTTCGAGCGAGTTTGACTGGGTAATTTCCTAGCAGTGCTAATATTTAAATGTTAAAGCTTAAAGAACCCGACTTGGATTGCTCACTGCAGTAGCAATCAATTTTAAGTGATTGAAAGAAATTGCGGCGAATTATACCGAACGTATTTCAAGGGCAGTGTAATACCAAACAAAAAATAAATCACTGCGCAAAATTGTGAGAAAACATCCCATGCATCCGACACAACAATCGAGCTAATCTGTTCGCTTTCTATCGATTGGTTCCGACAACCAGTGCTATAAATATTCCCAGAACAAAATAAAATAAAACAATTAAGCCCCATTGAACGATGTTCGTGTCCTGCAGAGAGAAACGACTCATCCCTCTGACCCAGATTCGGAAATCGCACCCCGTAAAATAAAGTGGAAAGCTCGTTATCTTGCCACCTTGCGGCACAATTCTTCCGTTCGCCAGAACACTCGATAGGAATATAATTAATCAATTATCCCTTTTCAATTGGGTATGCGCACTAGGAAACAGTCGGAGAATACTTTAACCCCGAGTGGGAACGGACATGGATGGAATGAATCCATTTCATGCACTAACGACCTTCCCTCCGCTTCGATTCGATTTCTCCTGTTGTCCATTAAAAGCAGAATGTGAAGAAAAAAAAACAGTTCCGGCCCGCAAATCATAAAATCCACAGGTTTATTGTTTTATAGATCCAGCAGATTCTTAGGAAGGGACTGCTTGGGAGCGGAACATTTTTAACTTGCTGTCGGATGGGTTGGAGCGAAAAAATCGTCCGATGAAAATAGGCCGGGAATCGATTACTGTAATCCACTGCTGTCGTACCCGGATCAACGGATTTCAAGTGCGATCGGTGATTTTCGACAATCGGTTCGAAGTCAATTGAACAAAGTTTGATGGCGTGAGGTGGGTTTTTTCTCGGTTATTAAATTCAATGGGTTTCATCGGCTTTTTGTTTTCTCTCGCGAAACGGTTTATAGGTTTTTAAATATAAAAAAATTAACTGCTCCAACAGCATTCTTTACGAGATCACAAATAACAAATAATATTAGCACTACAGATTTCGTTGAAGAAGATATAGAATTTAGTATTATTGAAACGCTCCGCGTTCAGTTATTTATATCTGAGGCAAATTCATTCATTTTATGATGAAGTAACATTTTTATAATTATTAAAGGGAAACACAAACAGTGCTACTAGAACTGTCTTGCAGAACAGTCGCCAACAGCTCGAGGGAGCAAAATTTATCACTGTCAAAACCGTTATTAATGTTAAAGCTAATCAGCAATAGGGTAGATTAGAATCGCAGCATATCAGTATCAAAGTCAGTCAGTATCAAATTTAATTAGCAACAATAATGATTAGCAATTAAAATGATTTATACCAAAGTTATAATTTTGTTCAACAGCAACAATGAGAAATGTTTCAGAGATTCACACTTCGTCGGTATAAAAAACTGATTAGTGTCAAAGATGACCACCATTGAAACTAAACAGTATAGAATAGTCTTGAATCAGCTTACTTCAACCGTTATTCAGCATTTAAGTCGATCAGCATAGGAGTGCAACAAAATTATGTAGCATCAACTCTAGTAACAACATTCGTTTTGTCAAAGTTTTATGACGCCTAATACAGCCAAAACAGCACTATACAACTTTTATAAAGCCAGTTTTGTTATTTGTGAAGGGCAGTAGTAGCCCGTATCACAGTTTTTAAGCATACAAATTTATCACCATCTACAGGGTGACAAAAAAGTCCGGTCACACAGGAAAATCTCAATATTTCAAAGAATGAGAAAAAATTCTGAATCTGGCTTTCATAGCTTTATTCAGTAACTCATGAAGATACTTTAAAAACGATATCTCGGAATTACACCACCTTTCTCTGATCGAACCAGCTTCAGACGTCTCGGAAAGTCGTCGCAAGCGGCGCGCACGTGCTCCATCGGTATCTCGTCCCAGATTTTCGTGATATCTCGCTTGAATTGCTCCAAATTTATTATTTTATAGTCGTTCAGCTCTGACATCATATATCCCCACACGAAATAATCCAATGGATTCAGATCCGGAGACGACGGAGGCCATTCATTCTTCGAAATGAAATCGGTCAAGTTTTCCTCACACCACGCCTGAACAACCTTTGCGGTGTGGGATGGGGCGCCATCTTGCTGGAAGCAGTAGTAATCGTCTTCAAACAATAGTTTAGCTTGAGGCAGAACATTTTCATTCAAAACCGTGTCCAGGTAGTACGATGCGTTAATTTTGACCCCTTTATCGATAAAAATAGAAGGCAGTTTACCTCTCCTGCAAATGGCTCCCCAAACCATCACTGACGTCTTATTTTGAAACCGGGAAACGTTCAGCTTGTCCGCAGAAGCTTGCTGGAGGCTCACACTCCAAACTCGATCATTTTGGCTCCAAAACGAACAGCTTCTCGTCCGAACAAATAATCTCGTCATCTGCGCGCCAACCGAGCAACTCCCGCGACCATTGGTACCTCTTGTCCTTTTTAGCTTTGGTAACCCCATGAACCACCTGTTTTTTGTACGATGTAAGTTTTAAATCCTTGCGCAGAAGCAGGCGGATTGATTCTCGGTTCATTTTAAGGTTTCTGACCAGCTTCCGTGCAGATTGGGCGGGATTCCGGCGAATCCGGTCTCGTATAATCTTTTTCAGCCTTGGAGTTCTCACAGACCTTGGTCGTCAAGATCGTGCCTTGTCCTCGGTGCCTCCGGTCTCTAGGTACCGATTTATGGTCCGGTACACGAATTTCCGGTTGATTCCGAGCGGTTTTAGGTGTTTGAATATGTGTCCGGGTTTGCACCTTTTCACATATTCAGCGATAACAGCTGCACTTAACTCTGGCATGGCTCACAACTCAATGTAAACAAACTGCACAGAAACGAAACTCTGCCACTTTGGGCAGCAAAGTTAACCCTTTTCATTTGACATATAGATGGCACCAGAGAGATGCAACGTGTAGGCTACAGGCGACCCCAAAAAAGGGTGACCGGACTTTTTTGTCATCGTGTACTTTTTCAGTTTTGAAAGATATGCAGGATAGAAGTTGGTTAGCGCCTCAGTGAATTAGCATCAAAACTAATCGAAATTAGCATATTTATTCCAACCGATAAAGGATAAAAAATTTCAGTTATTGATTGTTCAGTTAATGATTGACAGTTGCTGTCACGATTACATTAAAAGAAATTTGCAGCTTTCTTCAAAGAAGTAGGGCCTTGTCAATAGAACAAGAACCAAAATCGAAATATTAGGTTTGTGACCTTATAATGAACACTATGGTCCTTCATTTTTCTGTTTTCGAGCAGTTTTTGCTACTTTACCTCAAACGTCAAATTTATATGCAAATTCAGGGCGGACTTGACTATCCGGAGGCATGATACGCCGATTCAAGAATTCGAAGCTCGATTGCCGGAGAAACTGGTTCATTATCCAGAGTACTGTATTTTCTATGATATCTTGGTTTGAATCTGGTTAGTTTGAAATATGCATTCCACTGAAATATACCATAGTAATCTTAGCATGGCCTGGATTCTCTAGTTAGTTGGTTTTAATCGGTTTCAAATCAAAAAGGAAAATAATTTCGTGCTCTGTTGAAATAAACCGCAGACACTTGTGCGCGGCCCCAACAACATTTTTACTACTCGTTGATCTAAACCGGTACCAAATATAAACAAGCTATCTGGGCTTTCTTTTATCATTCGGCTGAATTGAGAATAAACAAGAAATAACAAAATAGAGACTTGTAAGAATAATATAAATAAACAAAAAATCCATGCAAAAAAGACTTTTTAGCTCCCATCATTCTCAAAATCGCTATAATTGTTCTATTGTGAAAAATTTTAGACCCACCCTTAATGTGACACTTTATGCAGGGCCGGATATAGACAGGGGAGGAGGGGGCCACGGCAGATACTTTCGAGGGGCCCTCTATTCGAGAAAAAAATTGAGGCAAGAAAATCTTAAATTTTGAAATGACACAACGCTTTGCTGGAAGGTGACGAGCGCAAAAAATAAGCCACCATTCTTTCTTCCCGCGTAGCCCAGGACTAGGGGGCTCCATGTGTCGAAAGGCCTGACCTTATGTCAAAGGGGTGTAAAAATTGACTTAAAAAAAAAAAATTCCAAAGATTTTAAATTAAAAAATTGAGTAATAATAAATTTTTAATTGAAATTGAATTAATTGACCTTTCAGTTTGAGCTCGAGTTTGAGCTTGACGACCGCACATTTCGTAACTGCACTGCGTGGTCGATCTGAGCTAGTGAAAGAACCACGAAGAACTACGGATATAAATACTTGGGATTAGTTCGTCAACTTCAGTGTACAACAGTTCAGTAGCTACCGCTTTGTATAGATCGATAACGGCGGCGCCCACGTCCTTACGATCGTTAGAGAAGGATGTTGTACAGAAGGAAGTGTAGTAGTCGTTGTTGTCGGAGACCGAGTTTACCTCTGCATCTCCACGACGGCGATGGAGAAGTAAGGTGTGTGTCACCTGGCAAGTGATCAAATCGAAGTAAACTCATTACGAAGGCGAAACTTGTCAAACACCAAGAATCTAGGCGAGGGACGCGCCCAAAAGCCATTTGGCACCAGGAGCATCTAAGTGCTTGATATCTGCCTATTACCAATAACACAATATTGCTCGAGAAAGTAAACGCACTAAGGTGAAGGTAGATCTTTAAAAAGTATACATTGTGTAGTCATTAGCTTATTCACGATATTTATCAACCGGACGAGCCTATTCCAATTTGCGATACGCTATAAAATTGCTATAAAAGCAACGCTTGTGGAATACAGCAGACATCCGGACATGTATCACAATAGATCAACGATTCTGGTCGCAGCGTGGAAGTCCATACAGAAAAAAAGCAACACGTGGGCAATCTCCGGCTCAACCATTAAACCGAACCGAGTACAGCTCTGCATCTCCACGACTGCGATGGAATGGAGGGTTTGTGTTATTTTGTCACCTTTCTCGTCGAACGACGCGATCCTAGGCGAACAACGCACGCGAGAAAACCATCAACCACACTTTCAACTTTCTTCCAGAAATCAAACGCATTTCGGCGGATGCGGTTCTTTTGTAGTCATTAGTTTATTCACGATATTTATCGACCGTTTAAAATTTACTCCGATATGACTAAACAGCCATCGTGAGACACGAAGCAAACCTCACCCGGGCTGAAGACGCGTTTACATCGAAGCATTATGCGCGACCGCTTTTTTCCTTCCAAGAGTTACCTATAAGATAGAAAAACTGGCAAAGTTCTACGCATATAAAGCCATGGGAATTTAAAAAATGCAGATTCACTTTTTCGCCAAAACAATGTGCATAAATGTATTTAAAACCGAACAGAGTTCTAAATCTGAAAGCAATGAGGCATATTCAACTATCAGATTAGAAATTTATGCGTACCTATTACCTATAATGAGGAAGCGTGTACGTTCAAAAATTTATTGTACACAACACTTTACAACAACCCAATTCATCTATTCCATCCACTCTAATGAAGAACACTATTCCACATAACCACGCGATACAAGTCTTCAGAATGGCATACTGATTGCACTGTTTTCCTATTTGGACCATCAATACAATTATACAAGTGGATTATCAATAATGGAGTAATAACCTCTGATAACACAGTGCAACAAAAATTTACTTTTCTTCTGCCTTGTATTCTATGTATGATTTTTCCATGTATTCAAAATAGAAACAAATTTCCCCGAGTTCGAACACATTTCGCCTTAACCCATTCTCCGTGGGTGATGCCGTACGGCATCACCTGACATATAAACTTTGATAACAATTTAACAACTATACTTGAAATTTCTAACGATTAAAATATTTTAAGCAGTCAGAGAACAGATTGATCTTCAACATGCAACATAGTGTGTGCCAATTATGCATGCATTTTCGATGTGAAAACTGATGTCTCTCCGCGAGGATAGGAGTAAGGGGCAACAGTAGCGCCATTTTGAGTTTTTTTTTTAAATCAGAAATTTTCGATGTTTTTTCGACGCCATTTTGTTTTAAAGCCAAATATCAAAATTCTAAGAAATTGACCACATATTAGCACTTTCTTACCCATCTTTAAAAAAACAGAAACAGAAACAGAAACGGTTTTGGCATGGTTTGAGTATATTTTACAGAGCGAAATAATATCGAGTATCGAGTGGCCATAGCACCAGTTTTGCCCATGATAGAATAAAATTGATAATTGTGAAAAAGTATCTTAAATTACTTCTATTTTAAAGTCTCCTATTCAAACTGCTGATATTATTCGACAAAATTATCACTTATTGTAGCAAATAAATATGCGTATTTTACTTTTAATAAAGGAACTAATTATACATTCCCCAGTTTACTATACAGTCTAACGTTTAGGTAATTTGCACGCTATTACGCATAGAGCATAATTTTGTTTATGTTTGTCCATTTCTATAATAAATTTTATCACCAGCATCAGGCACAACTTACTACAGCACATAGATAAGAAATAGTAGGAGGGTGGTATTCAAGACACGACCGCATGACGTTGACTACCGTATCCTTATATTCCATTAAAACAAATAGTAGAGGGAAATGCAACGCTTCTTTTACAAAACTTCAAGGCACCAAAAGGTGCCAGTTGCCCATTATTCTTGTTTACTGGTTATTCCGTCCTGAATTCCAGTCATTTTAGTATTTTGCAGTAACCATGTATTACTAACAGCCACCAGCATTACGGGTGAAATCGGCACGAGATGACCGGTACTATTTTTTTTCTCCTCCTTTCAGCTGCTAACACCTAGCGTCCGTATGTAACCGGTACGGTTTAGTAATGAAACTGATGGGGTGAAATTGATTGATTGATTGATTTCTTTTGAAGGGACTTTAACCCCAAATGGTCATTCGTACCTTGGTGGGGTGAAATGTTCGAACGGTACGTTCTATACCAAGGCTTCGTCAGATAATTAGAAAGAAGGAGGAGCTAAGTAGATGATGGAATGGTAAGGAAAAATTTTTTCTTGAAAGCTGCGCCGGCCGCTGTCGTAATATTAATACCAACACAAACATGCATTTTTGCAAGGTTTTTTCCGCTAGCAAAAGCATTTGGTAAGACAGAAAATTCAATTAGCCGCTTCTGTAACAAAATTTCGAGGCACCAAAAGGTACCAGTTGCCGATTATTCTCGTTTACTGGTAGTCCGTCCAGAATTCCAGCCATTTTAGTATTTTGCAGTGCCATTTATTACTAACAGCCACCGAGATGATCGGTACTTTTTTGTCTTTCCTCCTTTCAGCTGCTAACACCTAGCGTCCACATGTCACTGGTGTGGTTTTGGAATCAAAATGATGGGGCGCCGGCCGCTGTCGTAAAATTGACACCAACAAAAAGATGCATATTTGCAACGTTTTATCCACCAGCAGCAGCATTTTGTTAACCAGAAAATTCAATTAGCCGCTTCTATTACACAATTTCGAGGCACCAAAAGGTGCCAGTTGCCGAATATATCCTTGTTTTCTGGTTAGTCCGTCCAGAATTTTTTCAAGATAGCGTCCGTATGTAACCGGTACGGTTTAGTAATAAAACTGATGGGGTGAAATGTTCAAACGATACGTTTTATACCAAGGCTTCGTCAGATAATTAGAAAGAAGGAGGGGATACATAGATGATGAAATGGTAGAGACAAATGTTTCTTGAAAGCTGCGCCGGCCGCTGTCGTAATATTAACACCAACACAAACATGCATTTTTGCAAGGTTTTTCCCGCTAGCAGCAGCATAAACATCGGAAACAGAAAGTGACAACAACAATAACAACAAAGTCAGATCGATTGTATCCGTTAGTGTCGACTGTGCTTGGGAAGAGAGGTATTGATTGGCTGCGCGGTATGATTTAGACAATCGATATTGATTACCAATTTTTCAGTAGTGTATCTCAAAAAATAGTTTGTTTTTGTTACATAAATTTAACCGTAAAAGAATTTCTGATTGATTGATGCCAAAACCTCGAAAACCTGATTATAGATGACTACAAAATAAGCGCTCAAAACCTGACCACTTTTCCCTGGTTTTTCCCTGGTTGAGTTACTAGATTTTCAAGTTTAGGGGCCTAACTTCGATATAGACGTTAGTCAACGTCAAAATAAACAGTTTGGTCTGATATTTCTCTGCAATATCAAAAATAATAAAAGCTTTCAAATACGTTCAGTGATCTCTTCTTGACAACATATCAAAGCACTTCCATAAATCATAATCCTGATTCATTCAGTAGGGAAAGCGAAAAATATGCGAATATGTGAAAAATATACCGCATCCCGACGGGACATGAACCCGCAAGAACCCGATTCCTCTCTCCGGCATGGTTTTTTGACCAATTAAACTACGGGGGACGGTAGTACTGTTCCACAATCTATATCGTATCACATTCCACTGCCGACTTATTCTATTACTCATCCCTAACTACACACACTGCTGTGCAAGCGTTAGTTATAGACTGAACGGAATGTCTCATCACACACAGAAGAGTCAGCTGATGCT
Source organism: Wyeomyia smithii (assembly GCF_029784165.1). Classification (NCBI taxonomy): domain Eukaryota; kingdom Metazoa; phylum Arthropoda; class Insecta; order Diptera; family Culicidae; genus Wyeomyia; species Wyeomyia smithii. The sequence continues at coordinate 17,030,622 of NC_073696.1, forward strand.
AATAACTCTTATAGACTTGTGTGGTCGTGACCAAAGTCAGTCTGAGTCGTGCTTGCTGGTGCGACACAACAACGGAAGGGGCTCCGTAGGGCTAAATTTTTCGAACTAAATTTCTATTTTTAACTACGGCATTTACCCGTTAACACACAAGTTCATTAAGCAGACAAATGTGCAGTAGGGAAAGTGAAAAATAAGCGAACTGGAAATAGGGTAAACGCTCCTATATTCATCTCATGCAACATAGGAACTCAAATGAAAACTGGAAAAAAGCTGATTTTATGGAATGAGTTCCTCATAGTCTACTTTGAATAACTAATGAAGTAGAAATCTCAAAAAGAAGCTTAAAGACTCTAAATTCGAGATAATAATCTGACATCTTCACTCAAACATTCATTTATTTCAATCACCTACCTCGGAAAACAAATTCGTCGTCTTGCTCCATACGTCGACTACGGGATTCGTCTAACAGCCGACAAAAATTTTACCATCAACAGCTAATCACTTTTCACATCAATGACTCAACAATTCCTCTCACCACACTACGAATACTTTAATCTTTGAAATCCACACCTCAAACTTTCGAAAAATCACTTTTAATAGTAGAAATGTATGAGATGAAATTTTACAAATTTTTAATTCCAATTGTATATATTCTCATCTGTTTGTACTGCGTTGAAGATATTCAAGAGTTCCCAAATCCGTTTTTATTCACACAAAAAATCATGTTGAAATTTCGGAATTTACTCGGCTTTATTGGCACAATTTGGTATATTTTAAGACGCTGTGTATAATTTCTTCATTCCTATAAATAACTCACGCTATCTTTGCGAATAATGCTGATAATTGCTTAAGGGTATACATCAAAATCAAATCTTTTTGTTATGATGAGCAAACAAATATTATTGGATTCGACAGCACTGCAATAATGGTACGATTACGTATACGGACACCGGCGCGATTCCGTAACGGTAACCTTGGTTACAACTATGAAAATATAAACAAAGTGTTTGAGAGCTGTTGGACCTATGCAAGCATTGTAAGCAAGTAAGTTATTAAGAATATTCTCGCGTTTTTTAAATAAAATGAACGATAATAATTTTTCAGTTTTACTTTAAAGATGTAAGGAAACAAAACTGGTTCTCCGGTACAGGAAATGACCGTGAAATCGTGAAGAACAAAGATGTGAAGACTGCTCCATTCCAGCTTTCTACTGGGGATTTGACAAAGTAAAATTACCTACCTATATTTGTAAAAACCAAGTTAATATTACGAATTCAAATCGTCTAGCATCGTTCCCAAGAATCTGAGCAGTGGATTGCAAAATAAAGTCTACAAATCGTTCTTCCGAAAGCGAACGTCACCGTACACGGAAAAATTTTTGCAAAAAATGTTAAAGAAAGTTCAAGCGGGTGTAGTATCAATGTACCACGTAGAGAAATATCATGGAATACCAAGGGCAATGCTCCAATACAGATTAGAGAAAAAAATCAAAAATAAAGAACGTAGATTGTGACTTCGGATGAGGAATCGGTGATCGTAGAATGGCTTGAAACCATGGAGAAAAGGGGTTTTCCGATTACTCGCCACGCATTGATCGCACGAGTTGCTGCTTTTATGCGCAAAAATCCGCGTAAAAAAGCTAAACAGATATTAAATGATGGATCCAACCATCTCTGCTTATGTTTCGGAAGCACCAGCAAAAATATAAAATACTTTACCCACTCCATTATGTATTACGTATTTATCGAAAGGCTCAATAGCACAAGACATTAACCACCCATAAGAAGTAAATTGCTTTTTAGATTTCAAGTTATCTTTTCAAGTATACTTTCCGAAAAACTATTATCCCGGCCCACTGTCTTTGCTTATTGTTCTGACGTTTCGCCGAACACAGTAGTATTAGTGAGAATCTCTTGCAGCTGTAAAATAGTAGTATGAATATTGGAGCGTTGAGAGATGCATTTTGGAGCAATCATTTGAGTGGTGAGATTAATATGAGAGCGTAGTGAAAATTTCAACATTTAACAAAATATCGGATAAATTTCGCCAACTTTACTATATATTAGTAGCCGGTCGATCCCCTAAAGGCAGGCAAGCCTATTTCGTATTTGTTTTCAATTATTTCGTGGAAAATTGGTGTATAATACGCACATTTTCCTCGAACGTCGGCTTAATTAGATGAATAATGGAGCAGTTCCCCTATGATACAGATTTGGAAAAATATACCGCATCCCGACGGGACATAAACCTGATATTGGTCTCAGGTAAACAAAACCATGGTAACGTATTAACGTTGATGAAAAACATGAAAAGTACGGAGTACGGGCTGTTATAAGATATCGCATGGGCATGTGATATAAGGAAACACAAAACTGGTTTTGGATAAGAAAGATTATTTTATTACAGCACCATTATTTGATATAATATATCCGTTCCTTATAATATATCCGTTCTCCATTTGTTCAGATTATTTTCTAAACTGTAACTTCAGTTGTATTCACCAAAACTAACGCTTCGGACTCTTAACCTAGTGATTATAATAAATGACACTCGAGTTTCCTGAATGTTAGCAAATAATACGAAGAAGTTTTCATGTGAAAAAAAAAGCAAAACTAGTTAAAATCTGTCTTATATCGAGTATCGATTGGTAGGCGTCTGATCCACGTAAAATATCAGCAACATGTCAATTTTGCCCCAATTCCCCTACAATACCAATATTATATTATATAAGATTTATCTCGACGTAGGATTCACTTAATTAAAATACGTTTAATGTAATATCAAGAGTGTAAGAGATACTCAAAGTTACAATAACAATTTGTCTTCACATGATGCTCCCCTTTTTGCGGAGTGGGGGTCGCATTTAACTTTATCGAAGATGCGATGATTCAGTCTCATAGCTGAAGCAAGATTTTCATGTTATGACCGATCCTGGTCGAAAATGCGAACCTAGCAATAATTTGCACAATCTGAGGTTCTTTAAATTAGGGGTAAGTGGGAAAAAAGCGCTTCAAAATCTAATCAGCTTGCTTAAGCTTAAGCAACAACGATCGTACATTTCGTAGTTGCTTCTCTGTGATGGTTCCAAGCTAGCGAAGATGCACAAAAAACACCATCAAATGGCCAAATTGTGGCTAATTTACCATTTTCAATGTACAACAATTCAGTAGCTTCCGCTTTGTAAAGATCGATAACGGCGCCGGCTACGTCCGTACGGTCAATTTGAGAATGAAAGAAGGAAATGTTACAATTTTTGTTCCCAGGGGTCGAGGTTACTTTGTTAGCGTGGTCAGTGACGGATTCTTTTACTGTTACCCTTACCTCAACACGTTTATATATAGAGCACTGCTTTACCGAGCCTCGTTAGTAATTCTGATCAAGTATCGGCTACCTGGAGAGGTATTGCATTCGATTCTGTGTGACTTTATTTCTTCTGGAATTTAGCGTGACGCAAGAGTCAGCTAGGGGGATGGGAGGGAGCCTGAGAATAAACCGATGCGTGAAAGTCCCTCTTATTCTACTAAGACTCGAACTCCCGACTGCGATTGGTCAGGACATTGTAACCCTTAAAAAAACCCAACAAAATTTAATATTCAAAATTGGTAGAATGACAATATTGCTATAATTTTTAGTAAAATATATAATTTTTACTAAAAATTTGTATACTTATCTTACCATATAAATAATTTAAAATGCTGGTTTCACAAGAGTATAGATTACTTATGTTAACCAACTTACGGCATCGAGGTTTAAGGCATAAGTAAAGTCTCAGACTACTCCATAAGAATTTTCGCTAGTGTGGAACATTCGATAATTTCCTCGACCATAGAAGCCACATGCAGGAAAGGTATCTTATCTTCCTATTTGCAAAAGTGTAAAAATTTTTCCAATGCTTTTTAAACTTAATTGATTATTTTCCCTCATAAGCCTAGAGCTTATTTTCTTCAACCTAATAGTAACTACGTTAACAACAACAAACCCTGGGAGTTTCAACCCTATCAGAGAACCTTGATACAAGACCTATTCACGGTCGTCGTAGGCTGGTTTATAAACTCTCACCAATTTTCTATATGTTTTGTATTGATCTCCAACGAACTCTTTGAGCTGAGACAATTAGTCTTAAAATCAGTTTTGAAAAACTATGTTCCCGACTCAATTGTGGGTGCAATTAAAATTGTTTTGAATAGAACTCAATAAACAATATATCCTCATAGAATGAAAAATAGCGTTCCTGGTTGCAGTTTTTTTTTCTAAATCGTCACAGAAAAACATAATTAGAGAAGAATTGCAATTAAAGAACTTCCATGACGACCAAATTCAAAACCGAATTAGTTAATTCCTTTTTTACTCTCTAACTTGCAATAGACTTATTTGCGCTAGCTCGACCAGATGTTAGAAATACCCTCTCAAAATTCAATAAAACATTTAAGGTGTCCAACTAAACTAAGCAGCTTTATATACTTTTTATTCAAAAAATAAATTCAAAAAGAGGGCTAAAACGCGGAAACGCGTTTTCATCAATCGATATATATAAACTATGACGAGAGATAGAGAAAAGTTGTCAATGGATGACCACTAGAGAATTATCTTAACTTTTATTTGAAAATATTGACAAAAATTTTTATTTTTTATTTTTAAATATTGACAACAGTTCTATAGGAACGAAAAATTTTTTTTTTCCAAAAATCGGTCATCCAAAACATATTTAAAATTTAATTTTTTAGATAGACAAATCAGTTACCCAAAACTTTCTGAACAAATCAAAGTGCGCCCCTTAAGCCGAGCACTGCCACAATACGAGCAGAGGCACGGAAAAATTATTCTATTGTATGACAACGCTCGGCCTTATACTGCCGAAGTAGGTAATACTTACATATAAACGCTCAAATGGGAAGTTCTATCTCATCCGTCATATTCCCTAGATATTGCACCGTCCAATTATTTCTGGTTCCGTTCGATGACAAATGACTTGATTCGTGGATACTTCTATAACAAAAAACAGCGAGAACGTAGATGCGCACCTATTAAAAAGCAAAGCCTTGGAGCTACATTCCGATTTGGAACACGACCTTCTGTTCATTATACAGAGGCTTCGCAGCCAACTGTTAAGTGTACAGGACAATTGCGGGGCTAGCGCTACGATCCTATTGACACTAACAGTCTCTCCCGAGCCGAGACTCGAATCTACGACGATTGGCTTGTTAGGCCAGTATTCTACCTCGAGACCAACTGGGAGGGTTAATGCACACCTATTACGACAAAAGGACTGAAAGTAACAAAAAAGACTCAATTCAATAACAAGCTTAAAACCACAGATCAAATATTTTCAGATTAGATATATGAGTTCCCCCGAGTAAATAAAACTGTGAAGGTTCCAGCTTAATATTTGTCATTGAAAAATATCTAGTCATTAGCAATAATTAAAAATTAAAATCCAATCATCATACTAACACAAAGCAGTAAAAATGAAACCCATCAGAATGATGAAATGAAACAATTTGCTCAAATGGTCGATTTGGTTTTAATCAACGCAATAGGCAATAAAATTGGTACATGGTAATTGTTCCTGAAAAAATTAATTTATTTGTTCGTTATAAAGTCAAAGCTTGAATATGATTAAAACACGTTTAATTCACTGAAGCGTCACTTGAGTGAAATAATATTAAACAGCACGACAAAACATTTTTGCACCATGTTGTTCTGGTGGGAAATTGTTTCTATTTCACCAACTTTCCTCCACTGCCTGTCCTATTCTCACTTTCTTTCCTGGTGTTAATTAAAATTAAATCATTATTTCATTTACAATTGAAAACCAACCGATCACGCTTTAATATCATAAACCTGACATCATTTACCCTATTCAGTTAACCCCCTGTCAGCTTAACAAATCAACCAATCAACATTTGTGCAGACAATTAAGTTAGTGTTTCACTACCGCCACAATCACCCACAAATCATGCAAGGGTTCACGCGATTACGCAATGAGGACCACACTCGCGATTACAATCGGAAAACCAACCGAAAACGATTCACACTCTCGGGTCCGGGGCCAAGATCTGTTTGTCTGTCACATCATACAGGCCAAATTAAATTTCGGCTTCGTTATCGATATCAAACCAGTCACTCCCTCTCTCCCCCTGCAACAAGCCACGCAGCTCTGTTGATTGACGTTTAAAATGATGATGCTGCATTGGTTGGGGTTCACAATTCATTAGCATCGGCGCGATTGTTTGCGTGGGTGTGTTGATCAATCGAAACCGAGCGGCAGAATGAAATTATCGGACCAAAGTTGGGGCGGGGGCGAGGGCGTGGGTTGTCATCATCCCTGCCGTAGGTCGTTTTTCAAGCCGTCCACTATTGTTTGTTGATTAGCATGAATTTTACCTTCGTCACAGCCCCAGGATTTAATGATGATGGTGATGATGCCGGATTGAACCCCTTCTTGGTAACGTGCAGAGAAGAGTGTGAAATATTACTCTTACCACACAGATCGAAACACCCGTTGATGTGTGTTCTATAATTAAAAGCAGCTTCCCTCGTCAGTAGTCACCGCCAAGCTACTGTAATATAGTTACGGGGAGATTTATTTTTGTTTTCCTTCCGTCTTGCTAGTAATAATCTCTTCGGTAAACAAGCGTAATTAACATCTCATCACAAGTCCGCAAATATGGGATCGGCCGAGCGCGGATGGTCGGTCATAGCGTGGATGGAAGTTTCTGCAGGAAGCTACCGAACGGATGGACAGGAGAATGTTTATAGGTTTGCTTAGGAAAACAGTGCAATGGAAACTCATACTGCCGGTGTGGCTTTGTGGGAGTGCGACTTTGTATATGTACGTACCTACACAAAAGAGCCGACCGTAGTTTCTTTCCGGAATCGGAAACGCTATATTTTCCCCGCAGCAAACGAACCGAAACGAATAACGGTTAGCGTGTTTATGTCGGTACTGCTGCTTAGGGTTGCTCGGGATGGCTAGAATTAGTCAACCCTGTCATGATTGGCTTTCCAGGCGGTGGCGAATTAGGTCACTTTCTACTGTGGCGGGACGGGGGTTTGCTAATTTTACTAACATATAGAGTAAAAACAAATCGAATTTCACGGGATGATTTGCCATTTTGGGCGTATAGAACTGTTCATATAGTTAGACCTACAACGTAGCGGATGGAGTTGAATCGAGGAAACGAAATATCCCAAAGCGAAGCACGGAAAATGAACAGCGATTTTCCCTTTTCGTTCCGACATCAAAAGCAGTATCCAATTTGCGAGCGTGAAACAAACTGAGAAACTGTATACGTCATTACATTAAGTCAATATACAGATTAGTTTCCGGCCGATGTTCGACTAATTTACTTCCATCACGAAAATATTACTAGAACCAATCGATTTTTGTGCCCCTCTCGGAAGCATGTTGATGCATACAGGCAACAATATTTTTCTCGGGCTCTGGGGAAGCATTCTCGTTACAAATTTATACTCATCGAGCAGCGAGGGTCACCCAATAAATAATAGAAAGCTTCGGATCTGAACAACGAAACTCCATCAGACGAAATTATGATTGCTGATTGATCGAACGGAATCGAAATCGAATGGCATGGAAGCTGTCATCAGCCGGTGCTGGAAAGCTAAAGGCACATCCAGCGTGGATCCGACAAAAAAAGGAAGGTACACTAAGATGACTGCTGTAGAAGGAAAATGATTTTGATTCTCAAACAGTTTTGTAATGTTAAGACTGGAATTTACTTTAGCAATGTAGGTTTGATTTTTCTAACGCAATAGCTTTAATGATTAGTACTGCAGTTATAATCACAAAGTATAATATGATCTTTTTTCTAAAGTATGAAGAGACTAAAATAAAAATAAATTCTGCGACCTGAACGACAAACCCAATTATGAACACATACCACTGTCAACGTTCAAATTAGTCAAGGCTTTGTTGAAAACAATGAGAGGGGAAGGGGGGAGGTGACCAGAGTTCTTAGCAGAAGTGCGAATCTTAGCTGAAGACATTATACTTCGAAGACCGAATTTCATACAGTTGTGATTTTCAATTTTCATATAACTCATAGCTGAACCAATTCATTAAACCATCTGAAATTCTACGCACAGTTTACTTTCGTGCAGTTAGGCAAAAAGAGGCTTGTCGTTTCTGCTCAGAGAATCACTAAGAAAATATGAGGAGCATGCAAAACAGCACAGTGTTGGAATTCCAGATTCCAGAGAGATAAAAACTGCTGTGAGCTTTCTCACACGAAAGGAAATTACGCTCAACTACCTATACAACAGAGCTCACTGCAGTGCTTCTACTGTTTGTACGTCAAGCATATATCAAATTAGGGGAGCATTAAATAGCAAAGTAGATTGCGTTGCTTGCTAGAAGGTTATATCTGAAAACACAACCGCATTATTGACGTAGGACAACGAGGAGCTATTATTCAATAACACACAACTCAATGTGCAAGAGGGTAGAAAACTAAAATTACCACGTCCTTGGACGATACTTACAAAAGTTCAATATTTTTGCCGCTTTAATAGTCAACGCAAGTCTTTTTTCAACAGGTACAGGAATATTGACGACACTTTCGGCAGTCACGAACATACTTCGCACGCATGTGCTTCGACATTTCAAAATAAATATTTACATTCTACAGCACATAAAACCAGACTTCCTGAAATCTCGCTCGCACAAAGAAGAGACAGTGTGCTTTGCGCTACAAGTCTCGTTTCTCATTCAGTCGCTTCGTGCTGTGTGCAGCGTGCGAGCGAGAAAACTCACCATTCGTACGAGCCATGTCTCGTCGCATGGGAATTTTTATTGCGACGTACACGAAGATATCTCGTCTCTCAACTTAACGAGTGCGGTGCATGAGCGTCGTGTACTTGAGACAGCTTGCGTGCAAATTCTCGTGAGCTCGTCTCGCGAGCTTGCCTCGCATGTTGCTTTGCGCTTATGGTGCGAGAAGGAAATTGATTTTGCGCAGAAGGAAACAGGCAGGGGATTTTATGTTTTTTTCAGTTTGAGTTTGCGATGTTACAATGATTCTCTTAGCGTCAACTCTCACTCTCATTTTTGAAGTAGAATACATCTCTCAGGTAGTTCGGCTACATAGGGATGTGAAATGAAAATCTAAAACCGAAAAAAGTGAAAAATATGTCCAATTTCAAATGCTAATAAATCGGTTAGTTTTCGATGGATTTCCTTCGTTCTTGCAGCAATAGATTGGAAAATCTTCTAAGATTCTTCCCAAATGAAGATAATTGTGATGTTATTATTCAAACTATTGCACTATTGAAAATAGTCAAGCCTTGTCAAAACGGATTGGTCGTTATATGATTGCTTTCCAAGCACGGTTGACAGAATCATATACCTTGCAATTTAAAACATGCTATTTGGCCTATATAAGAGCCTGTTTCAGCCGAAGCTGCTAATAATAGTTCTAGACAGTGACAACAGCAGTCGTCCTCCCTTAACAGCAGCAGTAGCAGTGCAGTGGATATCGGCCAAAACTGTGGCATAGCAATGGATAGCGCACTGGTTGCAGCGGATTTAGCATCGATAGCAGCTGGGCCAGCTGATGCAGGAACAGCTGATACCAATGGCAGCGTATAGCGGTTACAACTGTAGCACGGCTACGGAAAGCGTAGCAGTTGCAGCAGGTATCAGCATCGATAGCAGCTGATGCAGTGAGGCACTTTAGTGAAATGCAGTCTCTGTGCGATAGAGGACACTAGTAAATGCATTCAATGAAAAGTTGACTCATTTTGACAACACATGAGCCGTCTAGTTTAGAATGTTAAATAAGCTTTTCACTCAGGATGAAATAAAAACCTGATGATTGAAGAGTTAATGTTTTCTCTTGAGTTCATTTACATTTTTAAATTTGTAAAAGTTATAAATTTTACTTTATCTCCGTGTCTCAGAACGTGCTGAATTATCTTTTCCTTCAGTCATAAGCAAGACATCCGAAAAAATTTCATCATCTCAAAATTTAAAAACTGTCAAGTCCCAACCATGACAAGCAACTTAGCGCAAAATTCGATTAATCTGATTAGTCAACGTTTATTAACTAGTAAAAACGATTGACACGCAAGCAGCCGTTTTTTTTTCTTGTAAAAGTATTCTACTTCAACCTTGCGGTCGAGGCTTTGCACGCAACCCTCCTGTGATTTTTTCTTGCTATCTTTTTCGATCATTCGGGTATGGCTGTACTGAGATTGAACCAGCAGAAATATCAAGTTCATTTTGACAGCATGATGTTATGAGGATAGCAAACATAAAATCAATGATTTTTCTTCAATTGATATGTATGATATTGATATATGGCCGGCGTGCGATCAGACCGAACTAAGCGCCGTTTTCTCAGATTGAGTTATTGACACCCAGTGGATATGAGAAGTAATAATCTATCTATTATGAAGTAACGAATCGTTTGAGCATTTGATAACGATATTATAGCAAAAATTCTCTGTAACAGCTTGTACACAGCAATTGCGGCGCTAAATGTTTTTCAACGCTTGGTTCGGTTTGGCCGACTAGAAGCATTGTCGATAAACAACTATTACTTCGTTTTGTAACTGAGCGTATTTTAGTTTGGTACATTTTGAATCTGTATTATCATTTATTTTTATTCTTAGTAGAGAATATGCTTCTTCATAACTCCAATTGTAATAAAGAGAATTCTATTAATATTTTTCAAATGATCTCATATCTGAAAAATAATATTGCATTTTTATTTGTTTTTTGACAGCATGACTTTATTAATTTGATTCTGGAATATTGTGCTTGTTGTAGGTTAAACTGAAGACAGCGTTAGTTCGCGGCAAAAAATGAATCGCGGGTGGCAAAACAGGAAACTTCTAAATATGTATGGGTATGTATATTTATATACAGATTCTGTTTAATTTTGGCACGGTTCAACTTTGAAACTGTTCAATTTCGGTTCGGAACGGTTTTGCTTCTCCTAGTTTTCATTCATATTTTTTTTTAACGAAGAGAATGGCCGGAGTTAATCGACTGGTTTCGTATATATGGCCGGAATATGTTTCAGTAACATGGTAACGATGATTGAAGCAGTGCTTAGAAGTGCTTAAAATCCTACCATGCCTCTCATTGAAAAATGTAAAAATGCGGACCTGTTCCGGTTGTGTTCCGAATACTCGGGGTTGTTGTGCCAGACCATCAAGCGACACCTATAACCACTGGTTTGAAATTATAAACTTAGTTCATTGGTGGCCATATCTTGAATTGGGATCGTCACGGACCGCAAAGCAGATCAAATTTAAAAAATACTGATAGCAACAAACTTCAAGCTGGCACTGACATAATCACGCTACTAAAATGATTTTTGATATTCCAAAAATCACCTTGATTTGCATTGCAGTGATATTTCCCAGTGAACTCTGTATATTCACGACGATTGACAATGAGAACCCGAAAATGGCAACAAAAGAGACAAGATATTGAATCACTTGTCGGATCTCCACGCTTACTGTGATGGTTACTGGCTATTCATGAGAGAAAGAAACGAGTGCGATGATATTTTCTCCCTCGTCATAGTCAGCATGTTGCTTGGATTGATCGCAGCTCTGGTTATAGCAGCATACATCAAAACACCGTTAGAATTATCAATGATATAACCCAGTTCATTTATTTATCAATTCAAAATTCTATGATTAATTCATCCGACTTTTGTTAACATGAATTAAGAACGTTTTGTTACTATACTTATTATGCTAACGGTACGAAAATGCACCGGATGCAGAGTGTTACGTTGGTTAACAGAAGTGTTCCTTTCGTTGGTTTAGATGTCATTGACTATATTATGATAGAACTCTGTTTTGTAGCTCTAAGGATAAAAAATGTGGTTTGAAATTACAACATAAGTTTTTCGGGAGTTAAACATAGTAAAACCATTGAAATTGTTTATATTTTCTAGTACATGTTGATGTTGGATAGAATTTTAGAATTGGGTACACTAAAGTCGCTTTTTATGCGGGGGATACATGCCGCGTAAAAAACCGCGTAAATTCCGGAATCCGCGTAAAAAGACCCGCGTAAATTCTGTAATCCGAGTGAAGAGGAACCGAAATCCGCAAAAAAAAAATACCGCTTAATGTCCGGAATCCACGTGAAAAACCGCGTAAAAGCGACCTTAGTGTATAGATATTGCAAATCAGGTTCTGAAGGTTCGTGATAATCTGATCGTAGTAATATAGTTTTGTGAATTCTTCAAGGGTCTGACGGCATATATCGTATGTAGGTACGGTAGGCAGCCTATACACCAGAGAGACGCAGAGACACTCACCGTTAAGGCAACTGTCAACATCAAAACGGATAACGGCAATGAAAAATTATACAGCTCGCCCGTTTTGATGTTGACAGTTTCCTCAACGGTGAGTGCTTTGTCATTTCTCTAATATACAGTTTCACTAAGGTACAGTACGGGCGTCTCGCTCAGTTCGTAAAGCGATAAGACAACGTGTGGTGCGCCGCAGTCTCTTACCGAAGAAAAAAAAGAAAAGAAACCTCTCGTCGTTTCAGCGCGTGTACAGGATGTCTGTGTACACGAGAAAGTCTCACGACCTGTAGCGCACGAGCTGTATCAAGTATGTACAGTACGGGCGTCTCGCTCAGTTCGCAGTGCGATGAAACATCGCCTTGCGCATCGCAATCCAAACCGAAAGAGAAGCGAAAGAGCAAGCTGCTAATTGCATGTGACGTGTCTCGTCTCGTAGCACATACATGGAAATTCTACGAGCGAGAGAAAGATTTCTCTCGTCGCTTGAAAAAAAAAGCGCGTGCACGGGAAGTCTGCATAAAACTGAACCAAATACAACAAGGTATACAGCCCTAGGGTTGTATGAAACGGTGACGTGGGACTAAACACTGTAATTAGGGGATTTTTTGTTACAAAATATACAGAGTCTGCAGACAGAATCAATGTGTTTATTTTCAGCCTCCCCTGGAAATCAATTTTTGGAATATATTCAACAACACTCGAAGAAATTTCATTTATATATGGTGATATTATGCCTTTAGTATTTTTTTTGTGCAAAAAAATATGTATTAAACAAGGCACAAGCATATCGTGCTTGTTGAAGAAGCACCAAGAATTTCTCATAATGCGTCAAAGTCAGAATTATCTCTATATCCTCAAAAACCAAATCCAATAATGCTTACGTTATCATAATGAATGGTTTTGTCTTATTTAACTTTAATCAAATCTATAGTATGGATATTACTTTCAAAATAATATGGAAGCCCTTACAAAGGTTCACCAATTGGAAAACATAAGAAAATATTTTAAACAAAATTCCTAACAAGTTCCAGCAAAAAATCGTAGAAATCCACAATTACATTTTTATTTTTTGCTTGACAATTTTTTCATTTGCCTGCAACTACATTCGCTGTATTACGAAGACAGGAAATAAACGTTTATTATGGTAAAGCTTAGAATAATAGTATATCATTTAACAATTTTGAAATATAAAAAGAGATTCTGTACGAATCTTACTAAAAACTAAAAAATCACAAGCATTCGCAGGTTCTTACTCTTCTATAAATGTATATATTTAGGAATTTACTCTTTCGATACTATCCGGTCACGATTATTTAGTGAATATCGAAGATAAAATTAAAAAAATATCCGTTGCAAAAATTTACAATTCTTGTTGAGTAATTCATGGCAATCATATTTATGAAATAAACTTTCAATCGCCATCAACAGCAGCATTGTAGTTTTTCCTCAATTGCATACGAATAGAAATGTACGAACAAAAGTGTACCACTGCCATACGAATAGTACTGCTGCAGTACGAATAGAAGAGTACCAATGCAATCATAGACGACGAGAGACCTGCTGCTTTCTGCTCCACTGGTACTGTTGCTTTTACTGGCATGTTTTCTTTCAAGACATCAGTTTTTGTTAGGTTCTACAGTACCTAACACGCAGGTTTAGGAATTGTTCAAGGATGGGTATTGTTTCAAACTTTTAGGAAAACTTTTACCTTCGAGACATCATATTAGTCTAAGCTCATGGGAGCAAAATTAAATTGACCTATTGGGACGGGGAGACTCTGTCAATTTTTATTTCGAAATTGATACAGGAAATATCACAGGGAACGGATGGTGTCCATTCACGTCGTCTGTGCTAGGAATGCTCGCATGTAATTGGTTCATTATTCGCGTAAATTTGTTATTGAAATTATTATCAATTTTACCGCTTAGCAATGAAATTAGAGTGATAATTAACACATTACAAAATTGTCATACATTTTATCAATCCAACAACATATTGGTTATTGTTATCCATCATGTGGTTATGCTGTTATTAGCGTTTGAAATCTGACGCAACATTTGCCCGTTTCATTTCCAATTTTACAGAATGCATCCCGGTATAGTAAACAAAGACGTGTCCCACGTCAAAAAAAAATTAAAAAGAAAATTTACAACGCTGATTTTGCCATAATTTCTATTTATATTTATTAAGGTAAACCCATTCATTATCCAATTGTAGATTTGTTTGACCTGGTAAGGACAGTGTTTGCATTGCAATTACCTCCAATCATTAAACGAAATTCGTATTCCGTTTCGGTTAGTAGTTAATGAGCTATGTTTCTTTCACAGCAGCTACCATTCACTTTTTCTATTCTGCAGTCGGATTGCTATTGCTTTCTGCTCCTTTCCATCCTCTGCTCTTGCTGGTACTTCTGCTTCAGAAGCCAGATTGGAAATGAACGCGCGCCGCGTGTCTGTGCTGCTTTTATGCATTAAAAGAGTCCTGAGACTATGTTCCCCCACCAACATTGCAAGTGAGAAAAGAAAAAGTGGCGTCAGATTCCAATTCATCAATCTTCCGAAAGATGATGCATGTAAAGCGTATACAACTTTACAACTTTTTCCAGTTCTGTCATTCTCGCTTCTGCGTTTACGAAGCTGGTCGTTTCATTCTCCAAGGCAATGAAAACGACCAGCTTCGCAACGGCCACCAGCATTTAAATTCAATTTTTTTAGGTAATGAAAACGACCAGCTTTATAAACGCAGAAGCGAAAATGACGGAACTTAAAAAGGTGGAAAAATTTGAGACCTGCTGTTGGTGTTTCTGTTGATCTTACAACACTGAATGTAGGCGCTGCTCGTTGCTTTTAAAGTGAAATAGTATCTAAACTAAAAGAGATAGATGCTTGGTGATAGATAGATGTGGTCTGGTCCACGTGTGAAGAGAATTCACCAAAACTTTTAAAAAATTTTATTGTCATAAATCCTCCCCACATAGGAGACTGCCGAGATCAGAATAAGAAGAACTGAAACATAGGTATTTGACCCTCATGATCTTCCTTAGCTCCCATCCGCTACCCGGAAGCACGCGCCATTGGACTGTCAAAGCTGGAACAACTTTGTGGCTCTATCTTGTATTTGGTTCTGAAAAGCTATAAGGACCCAAGATTGAAGCTTGACCACCAAGCCCAGGGAAGTTTGAGACTGTTCGAAGTTTGTATCAAAACGGTATAAAACGTTTAACCAGATGCGAGAGTAATCTCAAAATGTACCCTTACGGAACGACGCAGTCCCACGTCAAAAAGTTGTAGCAATTGTTGAACTTTTCAGTGATCTGTTTGTCTTAAATTTACCATTAAACCTTCTACAAACAGTACGTTGTTTAAGAGAGGAATGATAAAGCTTTATTTTGAAATAGAAAAAAGGGCGGCCATCTTGGATTTTATCTGAAAATCGTGTTTCTGAGCAAGTTCACAACCAGCGCCTTTGAATTTGACACCACCATTGCAAAGCTAAGAAAAAATGCTGCAAGATACATTCATAAAGTCAGGTGAAAAATGAGTTTACCTTGCCATTCAGGTCACTTTTCGAAATCGAGTTAATAACGCATGATGCGCGGTCAAAATTGAACACTATTTTCAATTATTTAGATACAGAAATATGCTTTTTGAAAGACCTCGGTTTCAGTTAGAATTGTTCATGAACCTTTGTTAACATTCCATTTATTAAAACTATAAAAATTTGTGCTAAAACATCGCAAAAAAATGATACGCCAAATTCTTCCATCTCGTTTTTATGATGATGGAGTATGAATTTCCGATTGCTGGATTACTAAACTATTTTGGAAACGCGACACAAACCATCCCTCGAAAGGATAGGATAAGAGAGTTTTTCAGTTAACTCGGATATTTGTGTACGGTCTTCAGAGCATCTCATGTGTACTGGAAAGGTAATTCACTATGTATCCATGGTGGGAATGCTACTTGGTCAGTACCACCGTAGGACGAAAGGTAAAAAGATTTGAATGGTCAGTGGTCCTATGTGCATTAAGGGGTTATATACCTTTTTCCTCGACAAAAAATTGGAAAGTCTGTAATTTTTTAAGCTTTATGCAACAATAAAAGTAATAATTTTTTGATAGTTCAGTAATTAAATTTTTAACAACCGCTTTTACCCGTTAACATTCAAGTTCATTAAGCAGACAATATGTGCAGTAGGGAAAGCGACAAATAAGCGAACTGAAAATATGATACAGATTTGGAAAAATATACCGCATCCCGACGGTACTTGAACCCCCAATCTTCCTGTCTCCGGTATGGTGTTTTGAACAATTAAACTACGGAGGACGGTGGTGCTGTTCCACAATCTATATGCGTATCACATTTCACTGGCGACTTATTCACACAGTGCAAACGGGAATGTTTTTTTCCGAAAAAAAACAGGTTTTGAGCGTTAAAAATTGCATTTAAAATTTTTTTGCAGCAAAATTGAACTTTATGTATAAATACGATCGTTCAACGCCCGGTAAATTTAATAAGGAACATTAAAAAAAAGATGGAGAAAATCGGATCAGTAGTTTTACCGCAGTCATGAACACGGCAAAGTTATTGTTTGAGAAACACCATTCCGAGATAAATGCGTATTAAGTTTCAAGTTTAGCTTATGCGACGGTGATGAGGCGCGCTTCCAATCTCTCTAACTTTCTGCCTATTGCTCAGATCATTATAAAAATGTGGAAACATGTTCTCAAGAAGTTGCAGTTTAAGATAATGCAATAATTTATTTTTTGATTTTGATTCAGCGCAAATTTTCTCTCTCTCTCCCTCTTTTCGCTATCACTCCCTCTCGCTCTTCTCCCTCTCCCATCCTCTCTCTTTCACTCTTTCTTCTCTCTCCCTTTCTCTTTATCTCTCCCTCTTCTCTCTTTTATCTCCCCCCTGCTCTAACTCTCTTCTCTCTCTCTCTCTATTTATCTATCTATCTTTCTCTATCTCTCTCTATCTCTCTCTATATATCTTTCACTATTTCTCTCTATATCTCTCTCTTTTTCTTTCTTCTCTATATTCCTCTCTCTCTTCTCTCTCTCCCTTTCCCTATCTTTCTCTCTATTCCTCTTCCTCTCTCTCACCCGCTCTCTCTCACTCTATCTCTCACTCTCTCTCTCTCTTTCTCCTTCTATCTGTCTTTCTCTATCCCTCTCGCTCTCTCTCGCTCTCTCTCTCTTCTCTTCCTCTCTATCTCCCTCTCTATTTCTCTCTCTATCTCTCTTTCCCTCTCTCTCTATCTCTATCTATCTCTCTCTATCTTTATCTATATCTCTATCTCTCTCTCTCTATCTCTCTCTATCCCTCTATCTATCTCTATCTCTATCGCTCTATCTCTCTCTATCTCTATCTATCCTTCTATCTATCTCTCTATCTATCTCTATCTCTATCGCTCTATCCCCCTCTATCTCTCTCTATTTCTCCATCTCTCTTTCTATCTCTCTCCATTTCTTTTTCGTTCTTCTCTCTCCCTCACTCTCTATTCTCTCTTCCTCTCTCTCGCTCTCTCTCTCTCTTCCCTCTCTCTTCCCTCTCTCTCTCTCTCTCTTTCGCGTGCTCTTCTCTTTCTCTAGTTTTTTTTCTCCCTCTTGCTCTATTTTCTCTCTCTTGCTTTTTCTCTTTCCCTCTCTCGCTTTCTTTATCTCTTTTTCTCTCTCCCTATCTATCTCTTTCTATCTTTCTCATCTCAACTACAACCATTGCCTGTTGTATTCTTTTTCTATTTTCAAGGGAATCAATTCCCTAAAAATAGCAATGCCGTTTCGATGAAAAAAGATTCAGCTTGTCCATTCAAGAAATATACGAAGTGCAAATCGAACATAACGCTTTTGCAGCCTTTCAATCATGTCATTCAAGTAGTTTGAAATGGCACCCACACTACAGCAGTACACCAAGACCATTAGTTTTGTTGACACGAGCTAAAAAAGTCATTCAATTCTATAAGTAGCCTTTCTAGGAATGATAGCATTGAAACGAAACGAAACGACGGTACATTTATTGATGGTTTTATGACACCAGAGTCATTCCATGCTACCGATACCGATTTCCGATTTCACTGAAACTTTTCATCACAGTTGTTTCATTTTGATAAAGAGGTCATTTTATGATATCAGTTCTTCATGTAGACTCACGACTCCTGTTCCAAAAGGGCCTATCTAGAATGGTGACTGATGGATAAAAATTTCTATATCAGAAAAATGGCGTGTCTGATTGAAATGCAAAGTTGTAGGTAATAAAATTGCGGCTCTAGAGAAAATATATAAACTATAAAGAAATATTTTCTGTGCCAAATTTTCCAAATTGTCACAAAATATTAAATATCACAAAGTTTATTAACGAAACCAGTCTCTGCTCAACCTCTCAGTTCGCGGATCACTAAATCTAGAAAAATCTAGAAAAAAAAACACTCAAAAAAGTTCAGTCATGTCAAAATACTCAAACGTTCACAACTTATTTGTTTTTTATTTTACCATCACTAAATTTTGACAGATATTAGTAAATATTTTCCTCTTTGATGTGTAAACAAATTTTTGAAAAAGGTATTTTTTGAGACACCATTTCAATCAAACAAGCCGTTTTTCTGATATGGAAATGTGTATCCATTGGTCAGCATTTTGGATAGGGCCTTTTGGGACAGCAGTCGCGAGTCTACATGAAAGACTGATATCATAAAATAACCTCTTTCAAGAAGGAACATCTGTGAAGAGTTTCAGCGAAATCGGAAATGATATGCCAAAAAAAATTTTTTTTTGCCTATTTTGAATGCCTCACCAATACTCGAAAATATTAAATAAATATAAATTCTTGCAGTTTTTGACAGTTGGATAATTTTTCATCGACCACAAAAATCTCTAAGCTTAGAACAACTTACATCATTGAAAAACAATACGAAGAGAAGTGGTCCAAGGTTACTCTCTTGGGGAAGGATCCAAGTTTTTCGCTAAGATTTCTGTCATAACCAGGCTTTCGGAGAAACTCAATTTTGAGATTTTGCCGAGTAGAATGCGATGTTAAATTTTGTCAAATGTAGCTTTCTAGTTCGTATACATAGTATTTACCGGTTCTCCATTTTTATTTTGAAAGACATAATCCGAGTCGAAACAAAGTAAGTTAGTTGTCACAGAACGACCAGGATATACACCATGTTTATCAGTAGAAAATCTGCTTTTTGTGTGAAACAGCAAGTAGTTAATTAAAAAGAAAAAAAATCGAATAGTTGATAACATCTTGTCTATTTCCTTTCTATAAATACCGAAGAAGAATGCGACCTTATCCGCACCAGTTCAATATTACACGCCCAATAACACGCTTTCCTTATGGTTGGTCTTAATATTTAGCAGTCAACGCTAAATTACTTGATCAAATTGTTATTAAAATTATTTGAACGATTTCAATAAAACTATTCGAGGTGGGTCAAAATGTGCCATGAAAAGACAAACAAAATGCTTGCAGTGCAACCAATATCATTTAATTTTATGTTACCGTATATCTAACAATGTTTTTTTAGCTTTGTTATATTTCAAGTCTAGATAACGTTGAAACTGAAAATATGTTTCACCATGAAATTCGACGCGCACGTAGAACTTTGTATTACAAGCATCGAAAGGTTGATCTAATGTTGTTTCTTATTTTTCGATGTTTATTCGAAACGCCATAATCACTATTTTTTTATTGTTCCTAATATAAATCAGCGCCCTTCTGCAATTTTTTTATTTTGAAGTTTAATGCTCGCGTCAACGATGTTTTGATTAGTTAGCAATTACAACTTGAAAATAACCTGTTTTGAACGTTTTCTTACCGTACTGGTACTCGAGATGTACCCGACTGTCACTCTTTTACTTAGGCATAAATTCTTATCAATAACATGATCCTACAGAACTACGCGATATACATTTACAGATAACCAACTGCTGTAAGCCAAACTCGAAATATTGACCCTTTTACCAAAAACTATAATATAAAGTAACCTTACTGGGTACAACCGTAGAGTACCGTTGTTTAAACTAGTGACTACGCGGTCCCCATTAGTTTAGTTCTCATCGCACGGTAATTAATTTATTTCTATATCCGCATATATTTTTTACTAAGAACTACCTAATAAATGTGAAAACTGGCAAAATCATGCATCCAGCTTTCAGAATTGAATAAAAATGCATATATTCATTTACTAGGGCAACAATGGAATGTCTGGGTGAAATTTGGTTTAATAGTAGCGCTCAAAGTATTCGACTGCAGTTAGTGCAAGATGGTTTCAACTGGTTTCACAATCACACATTTCGCAAAAAATAGTTTGTTCGATGAAAAATAACATCTTGGGAAGCCCTCAGTCTGCAAACGGTTCTGAGTTTTTACAAATTTCAATTTAATTGCTTGTCGTTCCGAAGAAACAATTCTCAAAACATTCAATATAACATTTGGGTGTTGACGCCAATCAAAATCTCCCCCGGAAAGGAGGCAAACAGTTAATGCTATTGACCGGCAACAAACTGCTCGCTCATGGGACACTGTAATTAAGCACAGTGCAGCTGCAAATACGGCACCGGAACTTGTCGTCCGGCTTCACAGTACACTCTGTTGGGATTCATTTTCCAAATAAACGATTCTGTTTATTTATTTTTGCCCCAAAAGCAAACCTTGGTCATACCGTTTAGTTTGCATGCGGCAGGCGGTCGAGCAGTTTTGCAAATTCTGTACGGAAAACGGAAACTTGTTTGTATGCAAAGCAGTTACACACTAGCGGACACGGTACAATGATTTTAATCTGGAGTTTAAATTTGACGAATCAAGCTACACTCGGACAGTTCGTTTATTTCATGCTGTACTTTATATTTATGGTTGCTTTCTATTCGAAAATAATCAACGATAAAGTCAGTTAAATTGAACAACACAATCGAAATGTTTTTTTTTTCCTCGCGCGCCAAATTTCAATCATCTTGTATCGCGCTCGAATTATGCCGTGAAATAAACGAATCACGGTGCAAAAATCCCACTGTAGGGCTCCCCACTTCGAAATCACATTCAACGCGTCACCAGATAAGCTGAAAAATGTTATTAGTTCCATGCAGCACCCATCAAGTTTCGTTTCCATCAGTTTCCATTTCGACCGTCCGTTCTGGCTCTGTGTCGGCCATAAACACAATGTAGACCGCGGCCAACAGAATTGTAGTGTTCCGCTCTGGCGGTGCAGAATGCCCGAAATGGTGAATTCAATCTTCTCCCGAATGCAGAAACTATTTCTCATCGTTTGTCAAATATTTTTCGTTCACTCCCGCTGTCGGCGCAGTTTATACCAATGTTCGTGTACATCCGTGGAACCAGCTGTGCGGGTTTCATGTTGGAGGATTATTATTCATCTAGCTATGTGCATCTGTGCCGGGTAGCTGACTGTGGGTGGTACCGTTTCGGAATAGGAACATCGCATCCATCTGGGGATGCTCGGTTACAGCTAATAAAGTCAAGCTTTTAGCGAATGCGGCTGTTAACTGAATTCCGCCGGATGGAACGCGGACCGCTGTCGATGCGTTTCGAATGAGAGTGCTCCTGCCAAGGCTAATGGATGAACGCAACAGCATCAAAGTAGCATCAAATAGAGAAAAAGTCCGCTGATGGCACGATTGGGTACGATGCAATAATTCAGCCGTTCCTAATAGATTGTTTCGGGCCCGGGAAGCTTTTCGGTGGTCGATATTTGATGTACTCGGTAATTTTATCAAGAGCTTGCGTGACAGATGATGGGATGTCATTCATATGGTAACTTGTTCATACGTGAAAGTGGATTGTGGCAATGAAAATCCGGATGTATGATGACCTGAGAACTGATTCCCATGTATTGACGACCCTCAGTTAACCATGCGACTCCATTCAATGGTGGTTCTTGACCATTCAATGAGGCCGCGTGGTCAATTGTAAACAGTGAACATCAAACGATGATAAAGAATTCTATTCGAACAAAGCGAGTGCAAGAGACAATAAATGGACGCAACAACGTTGCTAGCCATAAATGAATGTAGTATAGAAAAAAACAGCACCTCTCGCAATGCAAAAGGAATTACCTTACATGAAATATGCCATGGAAGAAAAATCCAACATGACACTCTATCTGTTTGTCAGAAATGACGCCACTTTGTTCCGGATTACAGCCACATGCTGAGATTTCCGGTCCGACACGGGAGACGAAGGAAACAAAAGCTCAGCACAGGAAGAGTATGAATAACACCTGTCAACTATCCGGCGCTCGGATGCAGGGTCCAGTGCTTAGTTCGCTAGCCAGTGCTCAACTTTTTCAATTTGCCAACTTTACACCCACTTCGGGTCCGGACGGAATTGCACTGCACCGGGACGGTGGTAATTTATGGGAAATTGAAACTCATTCTGGCGATCGAGGTATTCCCGTGAGATATCACCGGCGTTGCCGCCATGAATCTGGCGATTGTCGGTCGGTGCTCCGGCAGTGAAGCGTACGATGACAAACACGAAGACGGCAAATGTAGCCACTCAGCATCAGCTGGCAATTCAGTACCGGACGGATGATGAATGATTCATGACTTCGACCGGCTCCCGAGTGCGCCGCTTTGGTGGCATGAGAATCCGTTTAATTTCCAACTCGAGCGGCTAATTGTTTGCCTGTTTTATGTGAATTGAATTAACACCTGGAGGGCATTGGATGGGAATATAAAATGTGAGAAATTAGATGGTTTTTTTGTACTTTCTTTGTTGTTTCAACAGCCACCCTAAGTTCCACTAGAACTGCTGTATTAACTGTTGTCATAGTAACTCAGCCGCTCAGCCGTATAAACCTCTCGTAAGAAGGTCCCTTACCAAGCATAATATGTTAGGACCAGTTTTATCTGAGGAAACCTCAAAACCCGAACATTTCCTAATTGCGTTTCGCCTCATAAAATCAATCATCACAACCAGACGAATGGTTTTATATCGATACACGTATAAATACACAATTAGAGCTAGATCACACGTTCGCACTACTCGGTGTTAATGGCGGTTACTTCTTAAAATAGATCCGTCGGACCATCGACGAATAAATAAACTGGCCACTGTCCGATTGATTGATGAAAATATGGCGTTGCGGTAATTAAGAGTTGTGGAAAACCGACACTCGAATCGTGCGTCCCTGAAGTGTGTAAAACGGAAGTTATTTGTTCAAAAATGTTGCTAGCGGTTTTAGTCTGTACATTCGAACTGAGACGCAAATGTGAGCTCAATAGCAACTGTAAAAATTCTATGGTTTCAAGGCCTACAGCATTTTAGGGAAATTTTGGCTTGAATAAGTTAGATTCTACAACAGCAGTGGCAGCCACCGATCGGCTAACTTTATAGCTCCGGGAAAGTCATCACCCTTAAAAACGGAACAAGTCGAAAAAGTGGGAACAGACACTCATAAAAGTGGAGAGCCGTAAACCTATTACGACCATAAAAATGATTTATAGAACCTTAAGGCAGGATGAAATAGCAGTTGCGGTATCGCACGGCTAGTTCAAGTAGTCGAATTGCAGGAAATTAGTTTCGTACTTTAATTATTCCGTACGTTTTATGTTCTGCTAATTAATATCTTTCTAGACAACAGTTTTTGCGAAAGGCTCAACGTGGTTTGGTTGAAGGTGTTACAAAAATAGCCTGAAAATTAGGTGAAATTCTGTTGTTTTTGCTTGAACTGAATTATAAATGAAATGATTTGAATATTATATTATTTTAAAGTGTTCCTTGTTTCATGTTCAAAGCTTGTCGGGTTTATCCTCGTATCGGCTAGATATTCTATGTCAATTTTTCTCTCAGTTTTAATCATATTATAATAAAACCCTTTTTTATTCATACTATGATAAAACCTTTTTAACTCTTGTCCTTGACCTTTCAATTTTTGGCAGAAACTCTATTTTTAATTTTGAACGTTTGCATATTGTTATAACTTTAATTATGAAGCTTGTTAGAAATATCTTCCAATATTCGGCACTTGAATTATGAGTTTAGGATTTCAATGTTCGTGTTTCTAACATGGAAGTATAGAACTTATAATTCAAATATTGATTTTGATTTGATTTTAACGAATTGTTTTCAACTGATATTTTCGCTCTCAGATGTTCTTCAAACTTCTATCTCTCGATTTTTTATTTTTACCTCATGTGTTTCTAATTTTATCGCTAAAATTTTGATCTTTTTGATTGGCAACATGAGTTGCGAACATCGAATTTCAACTTGCAACTCCACCGCTGTCTTCTAATTTTCGACATTCAGCTTTGAATTCAAGCATAAAATCCAACTTCTCAACTTTAGGATTCAAGAGTTGAGTTTTTTGATTCTTAATATTCAACATCCGGGTTGTCAATTAATTTCGATTCCAAATATTGATTTTGTAAACATTACTTTACGATTCTCAGTTTCGTATAAAGTCTTTTCGCCATGGTCCCACGAATTGTCGTTTTTTGTTGCCCTAATCCCTTTGCGGTAACCGATTTTGTTCTCGAATCGCGACTTTAAACTTTGAGCTGCCCTGATTACTGGCATCATTTCTTCACTACTTTGTATATTTTTTGTTTCATACCATTCCAATGACATTCTATCCTTTCTGGTCATTTTTGTGCCACGTTTTATAAATTTTGTGTTATTTAAATATTTCTTTGTGTTCTGTTTAGGACATCATTTGCAGCATTTTAAGCATTGAAAATTAAACTTTATGGGATCTTCAAAACTTTGTGTCATATTTGTGCCACTTTCGTGTCATTTTGTCGAGGAGATCCAACTATTTCTACTTCAAATAAAAGCTCTATCATACCACTTTAAAACGATGTGCTGGTTGTAGGGGGTTCAATGACAAATTCAAAAGAAATAAATTAATAAAACGATCAAGAATTGCTCAAAATTATTTTTTTCTGAAACTTGTTAAACCGCTTTGTGCCTAAGGATCCATCAATATGAACTAAGCAAAGCGGTTTTCTTATTTTTTCACCACTTTAAATCATTTAGACACAAAACTATCCTTTTTTAAAAACCTCATGTTACAAGTGGGACGGTTTCAGCGAGAATTGCTCATGAGTGACAACCCTCTTAATTTAATATCAGTTGTTTTGACTTGGATGTAGGATGTTAAGGTATTTTTCCGTCATTTAGGATCCTGTATTTGAAAGCAAACCGAGATCTTCACACAGGGTTGAGTACCAAATAAGTGGGAGTTAAAGAAGCGAATTTGTCTTCATATAAAGGGTTTGGCGAATGTAACCCCCTTATAAATTACGATGATGTGGCAGCTCTCAAGAAAAAATTATGTGTAATTAAATTCGGTCTAAAATTTGGGAATTTGCAAATGACATAAGGCACCATATTCTGAGTTTAACCATTGGAATTACTGCAATTTTTAGGCTATCCCAATCTATCTGTAAATTATAACAAACTAGTTCAACCATAGATTAGGGCGTTGCTCAGTAGAGAAAGTTCCAAAAGCTTTAATCAATTAATATAGGGGAAGTGCTCCATTATTCATCTTATTAAGCCGATATTCACGAAGAATGCACGGATCAAACACCAAATTTCCACGGAATCATTGAACAAATAAACAAAATACGCTTGTGTGCTCTTATGGAATCGTTCAGCATTGTATATTTAGTAAACTTAGCTAGCTTTATCCTGAACTTTGTAAAACGAAAAAAATTTTTCACAACGCTTCCATATCCATCTCAAAACTTGAATCACTGCTCAATTATTCATCTCACGACGCCCCCATATTCATCAGATTGTTAATCATGAATGAAACCGTCGTCCGTCGTTGTAGGTTACCTAGATATCCGCTGCAGTTGTTTACTAGCAAAACTGGTAACCTAGGTAACCACCACAGTGCTGTAGATTTATGTCAATTATGTCGGAATAATTAAATATTTTCAGTATAATTTTTTCGTATTAACAGTAACTGATTTGGCAACTCTTGATTTTCTTCAGCGCAGTAAAAACAGATGAGAATACATACAGTTGAAATTTATGAATTGTAGAAATTCATCTCATATATTTCACCTAATTCAAGCTTGTTTTAGGAAATTTGAGGTGAACATTCCAAAGATTAAAGTATTTTTTGTGTAGTGAGTGATTTTGTTTAGTGATTAAAATGAAAACTGGTCCGTTAGTGATGAAAATACTACAAGGTATACCGCCCTAGGGTTGTATGAAATGGTAATGGTGACGAGGGACTAAACACTGAAATTAGGGAATTTTTTGTTCCAAAATATCAAATATATTAAATACCAATATAGTTCACTTACGTGAAATTATGAAGACAAATTGAAAATGACAGAAGCGTTAGTCACCTTTTCGACCGCTAAGTGCGCCACTTCTGATTTTGTTCTACACGACATGCGAAATATAGTAACTTTTGACAATAATATTACCCTAATGGGTACACTGAAAAAAATTCACATTTTATTGTGAAGTGGACTCGGCCGAATATTTTATAATAATAAAGTTCGCCTATGCATAAGGCAATCCATGGGTGGTGTTCCACGGTTTGTACGTTTGTCGACCTCCGACAATATTTTGAGTTGTAAAATGGCGACTTCCGGTGACTGGGAAACTGCCGAAAATGACCAAATACCACCTAATATGGGTGTTTTTTTAACCAGAATGACGCTCAGAGGCCAGAAATTGTCTCGAAATGCCAGTTTGAAATCCAAGATTGCGACTTCCGGTTTTTGAAAAATCAGACAAAATTTTGAATTGTAAGATGGCGACTTCCAGTGATTGGAAAAAAGAGGAAAATGACCAAATACCACCAATATGGATGTTTCTTTAACTAGAATGACGCTCAGAGGCCAGAAATTGTCTCTGAATACCATTTTGAAATCCAAGATGGCGACTTCCGGTTTCTGAGAAACAGCGAGATATGACCAAATACCATCCAATATGGGTATTTCCGAAATCGTGATGATGCACTGAAACCACAAATCGACCTCAGACAACATTTTGAGTAGTAAAATGGCGACTTTTGGTGACTGGAAAACTGCCGAAAATGACCCAAAAACAACCAAATATGGGTGTTTCTTTAACCAGAATGATGCTCAGAGGCCAGAAATTGTCTCCAAATGCCATTTTGAAATCCAATATGGCGACTTCCGGTTCCTAAACAACAGTGGCAAAGACCAAATAACACTCATTATGGGTATTTCCGGGATTGTTATGATGCACTGAAGCTACAAATCGACCTCAGATAACATTATGAATTGTAAAATGACGACTTCCGGTGAATGGGAATTTGCCGAAAATAACCAAATAACACCCAATATGGGTATTTCTTCAACCGGCCGATTTCCATCCAATATGAGATGTTTCGATACCAAAATGATACACAGGAGCTAGAATCGACCACAGACAACATTTTGAATTCTAAGATGGTGACTTCCGGTTTCTGTAGAACAGCCGAAAATGGCTAAATGACACCTATTATTGGTGTTTCTTAAACCAGAATGACGCTCAGGGGCCAGAAATTGTCTCCAAAAAAAAAATAGCCTAAAGGGACCAAATACCACCCAATATGAGTGTTTCTTTAACCAGAATGATGCATGGAGCTAAAAATTGACCTCAGACACCATTTTGAATTGTAAAATGGCAACTTCTGGGAAACAGCCGAATACTACTGCATATGAATATTTCCGTAATCGAAATAATGTATAGAAGCCAGACATTGACCCTGGACACCATATTGAATTCGAAGATGACCACTTTCAGTTTCTGGAAAACAACGAAAATAACTGAATACCACCCAATATGAGTGATTTCGGAATAGAGGTGATGTACTAAAGGCAAAAGTCGAGGATGTTGTCATTCCGATAAAACCAATAATTTCAAACGATAAAAACAAATCGCAAGAAATCAATTAATTTGGAATGTTGAAAATTATTGAATTAAACACAAAAATAGGCGGGACGAAGTTTGCCGGGTCAGCTAGTAAATACATAAATATGCTGGGTAAAGCAAAGCTGCAAGTGATGAATACGAAGATTAGAACTCGAGAGCAAAAAATTCGGAGGGATAAAAAAAAACAAAAAATACTTTCGACACGAAGAAAACTAAACATTAAATAATAGTTTTTGCATAGCAATTGTTATCACTAATTATGTTTGTTTTGTTGAATATCTTTTATATAAAATATAATAAAGCTTTTAAACCAATTACAACATGATATGCATCCATACTTAAATTGTTAAATTGATAGAACATTCAAGTGTTATCTAAGCTAAAAGTTGCACAACAACCTTATACGACTATTGACAACCATTGTGCGGTTTCTCCTTTTATCTTTTTCACGAGGTAATTGAAATATTCATTTAATTGTACACTTCGTGGCCTGATTATTGAGCTTGAGCTTGACGGCCGCACATTTCGTAGTTGCTTCCCGTGATGGATCTGAGCTAGTGAAGTTACACAGGGAACCACGTATATAGCAACTTGGGATTAGTTTACCATTTACACGTCGTGGCCTGATTATTTGTATGTTTCTTCTTCGTGCCTCGATAAGCTACATCTATTATATTATCAATATTTAACTCCCGGAATGGCGTTAGTTTTACATACAAACAATATACGCACGAAATCTGCAACATATTTTTTTCTGTGAAAGTATGAAATTGAGTCAACTAAATCTAAAATTGAGTAAATTCAGTTTCGTGTGTGAGAATGTCACACGCTCACAGAAATTCAACAACAATGCACAGTGGTACAGTAAGGCAATGTAGGCGGACACGAGTTTTTCGATGCGATTTTGTGGTTTTAGAGTAAAATTTTTTTCTAAGAACTTGTTTCTTATATTTGTCTATTTTTTATGTGCAAACGAAAATTGGAATGGTCCTGAAATCGACTAAATGAAAAAACTAACTTTTTATTTGCATAAATAAATGTATACATTCATCGGCACAGTTGTAGATCAACTAATTTTAAGCAACTTTCGGTATTTCTTCACAATATTTATACAATATATGTTCTATCAAATGATCCCAAAAAATATTATTTATGTTTGCCCTAAACGGAGACATAAATATATCAGAAGGGCCTATTTTTAAAATAGAAATAGTGAACTCTTCATCTGTATAAAATATCGACAATGTTTTTTCGTCAAAATTGGCGTATTTTTGATTAAAGTTACCGAAGAAAACTTTGTTTTTAAATTTGAATTGAAAAAATAGAGCGAAAAGACTGTTTTTGGAAACCAAATTTCATGTCTACAAAAAAGTTTTTTTACAAAGTTACTTAGAATTAGTTGGTCTACAAGTTTGCCAAAGAATGTTTTATTTCGTTGATTTTAGGACCACCCTAATTTTCATTCGCACATGAATAGAGGACTATGTATAAGAAGCAACTTTTTACAAAAACTATGGCTTTAAACCGCAAACCAAAATCGCAACGGAAAGCCTATGTCCGCCTAAATTGCCTTACTGTACCACTGTGCGATGAGTTTAGTTACCATTTACACCACAAGAGGGGGTGTTCCCTGTCTGTCTTCACGGGAATATATGGGAAATTCGAGAGTGAACTATATTGTTATTTTAAGATATTTGAAAATATACAGAGTTCACGGACAGAATCAATGTGTTTACTCGGTGACTTACGCACTTTTATTTGCAGCCTTAGAAATTTATTCAACAACACTCGAAAAAATATCTTTTATATTTGGCGAACCTGTAGAACTTTTTCTGCATTTGACAAAGCACAAGCTTATCGTTCTTGTTGAAGAAGCACCAAGAATTTCTCGTAATGCGTCAAAGTTAGAATTAACTCTATATCCTCAAAAACCAAATTCAATAATACGTTATCATAATGAAGGGTTTTGTCTTATTTAACTTCGATTAAATCAAATTTATAATATGGATCATACTTTCAAAATAATATGGGAGCCCTTACGAAAGTTCATCAATTGGCAAACATTAGAAGATATGTTGAACCCTAATTAACCACTCTCCATCACCGAGACGCAACGTTATCAGCATCATGGAAGTTCCCGACCCCGCCTCCGCAGTCGAGCATTTCCCGCCAGCTTTCATCAGTCGTCCCGGTCCTGCGTGTGGGTTAGGGGAACGGAACTTCCCGATCGATGTCTGCGGCAAGTATGAATTTGTTAGCAATCCTTTATTTGTTGATGCGCTACGCGCTTCCAGCCCACCGACAACTGACTTATCGCTCCTGGACGATCAAATCACTGACTCCCGCTATCATGACAGCACTCTCACAACAAGACGACATCTTTCTCCAATTGACACTTCAAGATTCAACGTGACACCGGGACGCATCGATGTTGGCATCATGGATGCTCCCTACCTCCCCGCCGCAGTCGAGCATTTCCAGCCAGCGGCCATCAGTCGTCCCGGTCCTGCGTGCGGATGCGAGGGACGGAGCATCCAAAATCTCAGATCAGGCAAGTGCGCAAACGTTAACCATAGACCATCCACTGACTCGCTACCCGTTTTTAGCCCGTCGACCAATCCGAAGACGAATAACGTTGACACCATGGACATGATATACATCTTTATTACCAAAACGTGGGTGGTATGAACGCTAGCGTCTCCGACTATTTACTAGCATGCGCCGACAGTCCATATGACATCATTGTTCTGACCGAATCCTGGCTCGACAATCGAACACTCTCTCGTCAAATCTTCGGACCCAATTACGAAGTTTTTCGTTGTGACCGGAGCCCTAAAAATAGTCGCAAAACTTCTGGTGGTGGAGTCTGGTGGAGTCTTGATCGCTGTTCACCGCCAACTCGATGCTTCTATTCTCGATTACGATGATTTGTCGACCGCCGAGCAGGTGTGGGCAACAATTAAACTCGTGGACCGCACGTTATTTTTGTGTGCTATCTATGTTCCTCCTGATCGTACCCGCGATACAGACTTTCTTCGCGCACACATGTCTTCGGTTAACACCATCATTTCGAAGACGTCCGCGGTGGATGACGTAATTATCTTAGGCGATTTTAATTTACCTGGTATCACTTGGCAAGAGCGGGGTAATGATTTTATGTACGCTGATTTCGGCTCGCTCAGCTTGTCACCAGCAACTAACGAATTGCTAGATAGCTACAGTACCGCTACTCTTCAGCAATGCAACAGAATCACCAACGAAAATGGGCGCTTTTTGGATCTCTGTTTCGCTACTGTGCGCTGCCAAGCCCCTGAAGTGGCATTGGCTCCTTCTCCGCTCGTTACACACGTCCTGCATCACCCGGCCTTGCTGGTGTCTGTCCATCAGAAAATCTCCTGTGCCGAGACTACGGCACCGACATCCGTTTACTATGATTTCGCCCGTGCCAATTTCGAAAATATCAACGTATTGTTGTCTGAAATCGACTGGAACACGGTTCTGGACACAGACGACGTCAATGCCGCCGCCTTAACTTTTTCCCATATTCTTAATTACGTCATTGATCGACATGTACCGAAAAAAACTAGCTCCGATCAACAGTGATTGCCATGGCTGAACACTACGCTGCGACGTCTAAAATCAGAGAGGAAAGCGGCCTTGAGAAGGTTTTCAAAATACAGAACTCTACCTCTACGGAACCACTACCTATCTGCCAACTATTTTCGCGGAAATTCTCTAGCGTGTTTGTAGACGAAAGGTTAACGACGGACGAAATTACTTCTGCTACAGCACGTGTTCCTTTACTCGGTCGTGCATTGACTAACATTTCCATCGACGTTAGCACGGTTACATTACCCCCCTCGAAGCTCAGGTCTTCCATATCCGCTGGGCCAGATGGCATACCGTCCTTTTTCCTGAGAAACTGTATCAGTAGTCTGGCTGCTCCAATGAGTAATCTCTTCACCAAATCCATCAGTTCGGGCGTTTTCCCCTCGATCTGGAAATCGGCATACATGTTTCCAGTACATAAGAAAGGGAACAGAAGAAACGTTCATAACTATCGAGGAATCTCAGCGCTTTGCTCTATCCCGAAGCTTTTTGAGCTCAGCGTGTTCGAACCCACTTTCTCTTTCTTCAAGCAGTACATCGCAGACGATCAACACGGTTTCATGTCTAAGCGATCCACGGCCACGAATCTCCTGACGCTTACATCTTACGTAATGAACAGCTTTGACGACCAGTCTCAGACGGACGTTATCTACACGGACCTTTCCGCGCCTTTGACAAACTAAATCACGAGATCGCCGTCGCGAAGCTTGAAAAGCTCGGCATCGGAGGCCCCCTACTACTATGGTTTAAATCCTACTTGACAGATCGGCGTTTAGCAGTGAACATCGACGGATTTACCTCGAATTCGTTTTCCGCTCACTCCGGCATTCCTCAAGGTAGCCACCTCGGGCCACTGATTTTTCTTATTTACCTGAACGATGTCAACTTCCGGCTTCAGGGTCCTCGACTGTCCTTCGCTGACGATCTGAAGCTATTTGCAAAAGTGAAGGTCCCATCAGATGCCGCTGCACTCCAGGAGCAGTTATCGATTTTCGCGAAATGGTGTGTCGACAATCGCATGCAATTGAACGTCGACAAATGCGAGATTATACGAGCTTAGCCCAGTGACTTTCGATTATAAGCTATCAAATACGCCTCTACGACGCACAACCTGTGTTGATGACTTGGGAGTACTGCTCGACTCCAAACTCACATTTAAACAACATATGACCTTCACCGCCGACAAGGCCAGCAGGAACCTGGGATTTATAATGCGCATTGCAAAAAATTTCAGCGACATTTATTGTCTAAAATCTTTATATTGCACTTTGGTACGATCTAGCTTAGAATACTGCGCTTCAGTGTGGATTCCTACTACCTGAACGGAGTAAGCAGAATCGAGGCAGTACAACGACGGTTCGCTTTGCTCTCCGTAGACTACCGTGGACTGACCCCTTTCAACTACCAAGCGTTGCAGGCTTATCGATTTGGACACCCTGAAAATTCGTCGGGATGTGATCAGAGCAATATTCATCTCGGATGTATTGACTTCACGGATAGATTGCCCGGCGATTCTCGAACAACTTAACATCTATGTCAGACCACGTATGTTGCGAAATAGCCTGTTTCTTCACGTGCTAAGTAGACGAACAAACTACAGTAGCTTCGGCACGATAACCGGTCTACAGCGCCATTTTAACCGTTACGCATCATGTTTTGACTTTAACGCCAGTCGCGAGGTTCTGAAGAATCGATTTTTAACATTAGCACGTAGCACTTAGATTAAGAAAATCAGTTGGGCCACAAGGCCTGTTGATGTATTTTTTACAAATAAACAAATAAACAAAATAATTAACAAGTTTCAGCAAAAAATCGTAGCAATCAACAATTCAATTTTTGTTTTTTGCTTGGTATTTTTTTTTTCATTTGCCTACAATTACATTCACTGTATTACGAAGACAGCTAATAAACGTTCATTATGGACTAGTTTGAAATAATAAAATATCATCTAACAATTTCGAAATGTAAGTACAAATTCGGAATGAATCATAGTAAATGGACCAAATAGTGAATATCGAATATAAAATATAATAAATATAACTTATAACCGTTGCAAAAATGTACAATTCTTGTTGAGTAATTTATGGCAATCATATTAAGGAGATAAACTGTCAATCACCATCAGCAGCAACATTACAGTTTTTCCTCGATTGCACACGAATAGAAATGTACGAACAGAAGTGTACCACTGCAATACGAATAGTACCGCGCGCTGCAGTACGAATGGAAGTGTACTGCTGAAATGTACGAATAGAAGAGTACCGCTGCAATCATAGACGACGAGAGATCTGTTGCTTTCTGCTCCACTGGTACTGTTGCTTATACCAGTATGTTTTCTTTCAAGACATCAGTTTTTATTACGTTCTGACAGCAGGTTTAGGAATTGTTCAAGTATGGGGATTGTTTCAAACTTTTCGGAAAACTTTAACCTTCGAGACATCACATTAGTCTAAGCTCATGGCAGCAAAAATAAATTGACCTATTGGGACGGAGAGACTCTGTCATTTTTTTTTTCTTTCGATATTGAAACAGAGAATATCACATAGAACGGTTGGTGTCCATTCACGTCGTCTATGCTAGGAATGTTTGCATGTAATTGGTTCATTATTCGCGGAAATTTGTCATTGAAACTTTTTAGCAATTTTACCGCTTAGCAAGGAAATTATAGTGATAACTAGCATATTACAAAATTGTTCTACATTTTATCTATCAAACAACATATTGGTTATTGTTATCCAACATGTGGTTATGCTGTTATTAACGTTCGAAATCTGACGCAACATTTGCCAGATTCATTTCCAGTTTACAGAATGCATTTCAGTATAGTAAACAAAGACGTTGTCCCACGTCAAAAACTTTGGTGGCTGCTGAACGAGTCACGTTGTAGTCGTGTAGAACAATGCGCCGATTCTGTTTTCTGAGGTAGGTGATTGAATTAAATGAGTATTCCCGACTATAATATCAAATTTGGAGCTTTTAAGTGAGTTTTTGAAGATTCTACTTTATGAGAAATATATAGTGAACTAAGAAAAATGCATTCTATGAATTAGCAGATTGGTTTAGTTAGAAAATTTGCGTTTTTACCTGTTTTCAATGGAGCTTTCATGTTGTATGAAATGAATATATGGGCTGAGATGAATAGTGAAGCAGTTTTCCTATTTCACTGATTATATAGGCACTATGAATTTCAAAATGCTGTTTAGGTTTGATTCCCAGTCTCTGAACGTCATCCTGGATGCAGAAGTACTAATATTGGATGGTATTGTACCATTTTAGACTGTTTTACTGAAACCAGAAATCGCCATCATGGATTTCAAAATGGTGACTAGGATGGGGCTCTGGCTTCTTGGTATCTGTGGTATTTGGCCATTTTAGGTTGTTAACCAGAAAATGAAAGTTTTGACACTGTTCGATTCACACTTAACAGCTCGAAGAAATCATCGATGTAATTCTTCTAGTTGAGCGCCCCTCGATCCAGTGTTGACAGATGCAGTCGCAAATTCAAGCGTTTGTTGTCAAGTCACCGAAAGACCTAGAACATTCTGGATATCCGCCTCGTAGAACATTCAGACTTCCACCCTGTAGAACATATTAGAATGTTCCTGTTTGTTCACGCACGGAGAAATTAGCTATATAATGAGTGCTGCCTAGGGTTTGCAATATTCCCGGGAATGAATTTCCCAGCAAACGGGAATGAAAAATCTCATTTCCCGGGAATTCCCGGAAACCGGGAATAAAAAAAAATTCTTAGCAAAAATGAGATTTCAATTAAAGTTTATTAATAAAAGGCATCAAACAATCGTTAACAATTTCTTCTTCTGTTAAAAAAATTTTCGAGGAGCTCGGGAATCCCGGGATCTAGGAAATCGATATTTCTATTCCCGGTATCCGGGAATCCCAGGAAAAGATAGTTCCCGGGAAATCGTTCCCGGGATTGTAAACCCTAGTGCTGCCATAATTTATTTTTCATTTGTAGTGAAACTAGACAGTTCAATATCGAACAGACACTCAAAATGGCGTCTGGGATCGATCATTTTACATTGATTTTCAAAAACACTTAGGCAAACTTAGAGAAACAACACCAACGCATTTCTATCTAAAAACAATGTACATTGTGCTTGAATAATTTCTTCCGTATGCTGTTAGCATTAAAATAATCGAATAAAAGCTGCCAAGAGGCAAAAGCACACAACGGATAGCTCCAATAATAAAGCGTAGAGCTTAGGAGGCTAAAGTGTTCTACACTGCTCGATCCGTGTGTGCTCTGCTGGCATTCAAACAAGCAAAAATAAAGGCAGCTAAGTTGTCTTCTCCGTAATGTTTTTTTTTTTCACTTTTCCTCGGTGCAGGTTTCTCCGAATCAGATCCTCGTCGCAGTCAAACGATCTGAACGGGGCGAATAAAACCTGCAGCTGGTGCCGAATTACCGAAGGAAAGACAGGGGAAATTGGATATTGAATTCCCATCTGCCTGCCACACACTCGGCAGGAAATGTGCAAAAGTACGAACCGAAACGTGGGTTTTCGGAATAATACGTCGATACAAAGTTTGGCCCTCGTTCCTGCTGCCAAATAAACCAACCGTAACTGGAATGGTAGTTTCGAGAGCTTTTAAAATGAAGTAAAACTTTCCTGCAGCCACTCGAGCATAAAAAGGAAAGCAACGCGTGAGAATACCTCACCAAATGCGATACACATTAACATTCACGTGCACACGTAACCAAGCAGAAACACACACACACAGAGTAAGCCACGACAGCACATAAATCTATCAGGTGTTCTTTTGGTGGGAAACCTATTTCGCTTCATATTAGTGCCCAATAAATTGCAATTATTTCTTCCGCTGGCATTTGCTGCTATTTACGCTGCGGTTTCCCGAAGTACGACGGCAGCAGAGCGCCTTGGCGGATGTTCGCACACCCATGTTCCACCAATGAAGGAAACGCACCCGGCAAAAACCATACTACGCTCTTTTCTAGGGCAAGTGAGAACGCTTTTCACCACCGCAGAAGGCAGTAGTGCCGGCAAGCCGGTGAGAGCACAAGCTAACCGAGGTGATGGCATCCTTAGGACCGGGAGCGCCTTGTATGACATTCGGTTTGATTTACGGGGAAAGTTTGCTCCGTGGGAGGGGGCCAAATGGTAATTCGGCATTACCAGTTTTGCTGGTTTACGCGAGCAGAGTTGGGGTAGGCTGATGCACTCGAGGAAAAAAAGGTAGATGGATTTGGGTATTCTGATTGGTGTTTTGCGTCGCTAGGAAAGTTGTTGCCAAGGGTCACATGTCATTGCCATTGGTGTATTTTATATGAAGATTACGAAAAAAAATTTTTACTCACAATCCTTGTCATGATTTGATCCTGAAGTAATGGCACAAAAATTAAAAAAAAAAATAAAATAGCTGTGAAACTATAGTTTAATAGGTAAGATTTTGGATTCGCGCTAAACTGCTGATTTCAATTTTTACGATTAAAACGGTTCCATAAAATTAGTTCCAAAGCCATGAATGACAT
This sequence comes from Wyeomyia smithii, assembly GCF_029784165.1. Taxonomy (NCBI): domain Eukaryota; kingdom Metazoa; phylum Arthropoda; class Insecta; order Diptera; family Culicidae; genus Wyeomyia; species Wyeomyia smithii. Next base: position 17,067,908 of record NC_073696.1, read on the forward strand.
AATAAAAGTTACTCTGCCACGCGATCCACGCCGGAATACGAATGGAGCTCCAACCAGTGTTCGCCAAACTTCCATTCAACCTAACGCGTACCAGCGGTTAAAAGTTTCGCGGTTCAATTAGAAAACAAAATAAATTCAAACTCAATCATTTCAGTATCCTCCCGGAGAGCAAGATAACACGGTAAAAAACTTTAGTCATTCCCTAACCTCTGAAGCAACATAAATAGACAGAACGCAAAAGTAGGAGAAAAACGGAATTGTTCAACTTTTTATCGGCTCCGTGCCGCCTTCGGGTGGGCTTATCGTGACAACACCATCAAAAACGAGCTCCCCATCAGTCGTCCGGCGGTCGGCGTTGACGGCTAATGGTTCTTCTGGCGATGTTGTCCGCCCGGCACGTCGCACGCGCCGGGGTTGATGCGTTTTTTTGGATGAACAAAAAGTTCAAACAAAGACTGGATTTATTCTTGTTTTCCCCCGCTTACCATCATGCCGTTTCAACCCAACACCCGGTAGAACCATTCTTCGTCGAGTTTCTTGGGCACTTTTATGTCTCATAAAGCGCATCAAGTGGCCCTTGGTCGCGCTCGAATTGTGGCGAAACGTGTCATGATGAGTCAGCGATTGGGGCAACCGTCAGTGCGTTAGTAATTCGGAACGCGCATTCGAGCTGTTTACGAGGTTCTTTTGTAATCAATTTGTGTTTCGACTCGACACGGCTGAAGTAATGCCGGCATTGACACAACCAAACTCTCGTAAAATGTTACAACCAACGATTTTCTTTCTCCTGTTCTGTTTCATCCTAAAGTCTCCAGCAGGTAAGTCTGTGCAGTAAATTTTCACATCCATTGAATCGTCGTTGGGAACAGGTTGATAAAATGAAAGATTAAGCTCCTGCCACTCAAACAAAAAATAAAAAAAAAGTTTCATCAATTTTCAGTTCAGTCATGTGTCCGACTGGTTCTCACCAGAAACCCACAGTCACATTTTCATCGAGCTGGACAGCATGGCCTGTCAAGGGGACGGATTATCAACTGTTTACGTGCCCGAGCGCCTCGGGCAGAATGTGAGAAGACTCATGTCAACTATAGGCAAACTCTCCACCCGAAATGGTATCCTCTGGTTGTGTTATGTGCAGAAGTCAAAAGTCAAAACAAAACGTGCCCCAGTATCAATCGTATCCTTTAATGCGTGTATCGTGAAATCTGGTAAAGTTGTCTGTTTTATTTTTTGGGCCTGACTTCAGTGCACAGCACGCTCGGATGAATGGTAATACCTCGAGGCGAATTTTCGAATCTTAGAGGAATCGTCAGTTGGCATTGAAAAACGCTACCAGAAATTAATTGAATAAGTTTAAAAATAATTTTTTTTGTGATGATACAAACAGTGATTTTGACGTAGATTTACATTTGAGAAAGAATTTCCGCAATAAGTTTTGAACATGCAACGAATTCATGCCGATTTAAAACGGTTATAATTCGGGCACTTGTTTTTTTTTTTTCATTCTTGCAGCAGTCGATTGGAAAATTGTATTCGCGTCTCAACTTCTGTGTTGGCTCCAGCCATATCTAACATATCGCAAACAAATAGTACGCCTTAAAAACAAACTCTCAAAACCCAAATTTAGTTACCTCTGGGGTGCCCCAGGGTTCACATTTAGGTCCACTTCTTTTCACTTTATATGCAAATGATATTTATTTGTAAATTAAGCTTTTTTTTTTCTTCGAACAAAGTTTAGAATGTCTAGTAATGAAAAGATATTTTTTTTGGTAAAACAGCTCGTATATTTGATGCACTTTGCTTGTATAATCTCAATGGAAATGGCTTTTGGAAAATAAGCTTATATTCTCAAACGGTTTTCGGTAGAGCCAAAGATTTCTGAGCTACAATACCTCGAATTAAATCTATCGAAATGAAGCTGGAAGCACGGCTGTTTTAATGTAGGTACTATGAAACCCGTCCCTCATCCTTTTGAAGCGTCCGTTATTTTTTTTTTTAAGTGTTGTGTGAGGTGCTTTTTGATGCTTTGGTTACGTGGAAAATATGACGAGTTAGTGTGTGATGTTTATTTATGACAACTTAGTGATAAAATATCCAAGTTTTGAAATTTTGAACCTGTGAGGAGAAGTTTGAAAAATGAGATTTACGCTCGAATAATTCACATCTTTTAATGAAGTTAGTACAAACCAGTATATATTTTGAAAAATTCTTTTTTTCCCCCTTCCCAGAACGGCTAAAACATTCAAAATCGGTTGGAAAACAAATGAGTTAAAAATAATTTTCATGCGCTGAGGTCAAAATACCGGCATTTTGACTATAACTTCAAATTTTAGGGGTGTTTGGAAAATTTCTAGTATGAGCGAAAGTTGCACTCGACTAACTTACAACCTTCACTGTGTCACTTCAAAAATTCTTGCATTTTTATTTTTATTTGTAGCACCGTACTATCCTCTCGGTAGTCAGACGCTTTGCTGTCAGAATACTTTTTCAAGAAAAAAAAAAGTTGTTCGAAAGCCCGCAATGGATGATTTTCCGGAGAGTCTCAAATGAAAGGTAAATAGCTAAATTTTCAAATGGTGAAGATTTTGGCGATGCCCATTTTTTTAAAATAAAGTTGTTCTTTTTACACGCCGTGTAAAAGGCGGGAAAAACCCAAAATATATTTCAATTTTTTTCTAACTTTATCAGTTGATTATTGTTATTTTTATGGCCTATTATCTCGTCGAAGATGAAGACAAAACAAACACAAAAAGAATCATTCAAGTCCGTTGATTCTACTTCGAGTGAAACGCCGTTATACAGACACCAACTTATTTTTATTTAATAGGAGATTAATGTTGTAGAAATTGTTGTAGAAAGGAACAGCTATGCCTAAGCTGCAAGCGCGAGCATGAATCAACACATGTAGCTTCTAGTAATGTATCGATATTTCAAATCTGTTTGTATTTTCAACCACCAAAATCTGTACAACAGTCACTATTGATATGTAGTATGTTTGCCTCATACTAGTCTGCTAATTTCATTTCAATAATGCATTTTGCATGTTCCATAATAAAAAAAATCAAATATCCAACCATGGAGGAATGGTGACCAAGATCTCCTAAATATGTTGTAATATTTCAGATTTTTTTTTCAGGAAGAGAATATAACGAAAAATGCGTTAGAAGACTTGAAGCAATCCCCAGAAACCACCATGTCCACCATTTTTGATTTTGCAGAAACTAGATGGTTCTATGCGCAAAAGATGTCAATATGTGCTATTGATTTTTTTTTTTTTTTTTGAATCACGACTCTTTTTTGAGAAGCTATGTAAAAATGCGTTGTAGAAAAGTTATGGTGTCGAACGTCTTCGTCAGTGGTTTTATTCGGCTCCCTTTCGCATAAGATTGCTGCAGAAAAACTGCCGATGAAAATCACTGACGAAGACGTTCGATACCCTATTATTGATTACAAATTTAGAGCAAAAAAGGTTTGTTGACACCTTCGGCAAAATTGTAGATAATCGTTTGGTTTTCCAAAAAAAAAAATATACACTCTAGAAACAATGTTTTTTCCAGAAAAAAAAGTTGAAAAGAAGTTGAAAAATTTATCTTAAAAAGCTTCTTTTTGAAAAAAAATATTCGAAAAAAACCTGCAAAAGATTATCTAATGGTTGTCCAATCGTGGAGAAATGAGAAACGAAGTAAAAATTAAAAAAATTTTTTTTTCAATAAAAATTACAGCCAGAACGCTTGGTTTTGTTGGTATAACGTCCTAAAAACAGTGATTTAATCCTCTTAGAAAAAATAATACTATGACACGATTTTTTTTTTTTGACGTAGGACTACGTCTAACCGCACTGTATTGAGATACATTCTGCGGTAACTAAAACGAAGGTGTAACGTTGAAATGAAAGATTTCAAACTGCAATACTGATGTAACCACAGGAAGGATCACAATAACCAACATGTCGTTGGATTGAAAAAATTATGGACAATTTGGTGATTCTTCAGTTATCGTTATCACTTCATTTTTAAGTAAAAATTTCATAAAAGTTTCAAGATCGAATTTTAACGAACAATGTACCAATCACATGCAAGCACGCCTGGAACAGACTTCATAAGTAGACACCAACTGCCTGCTGTGATATCCTGTATAACAGTGGCATAAAAATTTGAACGAATTTTCCCGTCCCAATAGGTCAACTAACTTTGTTTCTATGAGCCTAGACTATTTTAATGTCTGGAAGGTGAAGCTTTTTCGGAAAGTTCGAAACCACCTCCACTATCAGACAGGTCTACGTTCTGCTGTTAGAATGTTATTAAAACTGATGTCTTGAAGGAAAACATGCTGGCACTGGCAACAGTACTACACCGAGCAATGTATGAATAGAGCGCCGGTCACTCGTCATCTGTCAGTGCAGAAGAACTCGATATTCATTTGTGTGCAGCCAAGCCAAAAGACAACATTGCTGCTGTCGACGCACAGTGAGGCGTGTTGGGGTGTCGTTTTGCGATCTGGAACACAATCGAATTGCTGTTTGAATTGTCTTCTTCTTGTTTCAGAGAGTAGCAAATATCAGTATTCAATATGATTATTGGGGTGCCGCAAAATACGCTGCGTCTCCAGAGACAATAATATTCTGTACATGTCGGTAAAGGCAGTCGAGGCAGATAGCAGAGTATATATATTCGGTGCATTGTACAGATTAAACTCGTTAATTAGTTTTGAACTCTACAATCTGTTTTTCTCAGATTTATTAAAATAACTAAATATAGATTAAATGAAAGACAATAGAGAACCAAACCAAAAGGTAACTAAACGAGCTGTACTGATGATTATATTTTGTTAGCTAAATGAATTTAGTTCAATATGACAATCCTATTTGCAGTCCGCGGTGGCGGTATGAAGAAAAACCAAATTCATTTCATCTTGATATTAGTGTTCCCACATTTATATTTCTCTTACTCAATTAAAAAATTTTTTACATTAACATCTTCAAGATAATATTATTTTCCATAACCTTACTTGTAATTGAACAACACTATGCAAATTGTTATATAGACGAAGTTATATAGACGCTACGGCTGCTGATTGAAATTTCATTGTTGTGTTTTTTCATTGTTCATTTGCCTTTACCCTCCGTTGCTGCTGGACGAGTCCAGCGTATTGGTCTGCAGCAGCTTCGGCTTGTTTGCAGTGGGAAGATGGATTGTGGCAAATGTGGTAATATCATTCGCATTAGCGACGATCCGGTTGTTTGCGTCGGTAAATGCAAATCTCAGTTCCACAGAGTTTGCACGCCCCTTACGAAAATAGCAGCGAAAGTCGTTAATGATAATGATAATATTGTGTTGAAATGTGTTTCGTGTTTATCAGCCTGTGATGACGGTGGGAACTAGTACGTGATGACGAGGTTTTTTCAGAAAGTATACCAACATACGCGAGTGTTTTAGCGGGTTCGACTGGGAGTATATCAAATAAATTACAGAAAAAGGAAAACCGTAAGGCTCGGCCGGTCATTGTGATCAAACCGGTCGAGACTTCTCAATCTAGTTAAGATACTAGATGTTTGGAAAAAACTTTATATCCAAAAATCCACAAAATTAGGAACTTTAGAAACGGTATGAATGGCTCGATAATTGCAGAGTGTGCAGTAGGGGATAATGTTGAGGTTGTTAAAAAAGACATTGAAAGCAACCTGGGTGAACAATATAATGCTTATATTCGCACAATCGCGAAGCCTAAGTTGAAGATTGTGGGAATGAGTGATCGATATTCCTCCGATTACTCCGAATTCATAGACTTGTTGAAAAGTCAGAATGATAGCATCGGCTTCAAAGAAGTAAAGGTTATTGCCGAGTATGAAAATTCACGCTCCAAATATAACAAGTTTAACGTAATAATCGAAGTTGATCAAGACACTTATAACTGCCTAATGAATGCTGGAAAAGTAAGCATTGGGTGGGACAAGTGTTTTGTACGAGAGGCAAATTGTTTAAAACAAAATAATGAGTTAAAAATAAATTTTGACGCGAAACATCCAGCATCAAGTTCGCAGTGTCCAGTTGTTCGGAGACTGTTTGAAAAAAGAAAAAGCAACATGTTGTCAAGTAAATAGCAGCTGAAGAAAATGCAATGTGAGAGGAAATTAGAAATAGTTTATCTTAATATCGCTGGTTTATCCACAAATTATGTTGCTTTGCGGCATATTGTGGAAACAAAACGACCAATGTTAGTATTGCTGGCTGAAACTCACTGAGTGGAAGCTGATGCATTTGATCAATATAGCATTCCGGGATATAAAGTTGTTTTTTGCCTTTCACATTCCAGACATACTGGTGGGGTTGCTATTTACGCCAAGGAATCAGTCAATTTCAACATTCTATCAAACGAATCTGTTGAAAACAATTGGTTCCTGGGAATATCAGTTCAGAGAGGCATGACGATGGGAAATTTTGGAATAGTCTATCATTCCCCCAGTTCAAGTGACCAGCGTTTTTTTGAAATTTTAAATAACTGGTGGGAAAACTTTGTTGATTTGAATAAGTTAAACGTAATTGTTGGTGATTTCAATATTGATTGGCTTGGTGGATCGAACTCGAATCAATTAAAGCAATTAGTCGGTTTTTTCAATCTAAGACAAACAGTTTTTCAATTGACAAGAATTTCCAGACATTCTCGTACCTTGATTGATGATGTGTTCTCCAATTTTGATAATGGTAATTCCTTCACAGAGGCCGTTTATAAAATAACAGACCATGAGACAATTTGTATTTCAATTGAAAACGATCAAAACCGAGAGGATAAAGTAAAAATAAAGTGCTGGAATAGTTATTCGAAACAAGGAATGTCTCAGCTTGTTTCAAGAAGTTTGAATTTTCATCCAATAACTGGAGATTTGGACAATAAAGCAGCTGTTCTAACCAATATGTTGGTAGACTGTACCAAGAATCTAGTTTCTGAAAAATTTGTTGAGTTACAAAATTCGAACAGCTAGTACTCTTTAGATCTGGTGCGTTTAAAACGTAAAAGAGATAAATGTTATAAAAAATTTTGTAGAAGTAATGATAACGATGATTGAAACAGGTACACCGCGGCGCGAAACATATATTCACGCACCTTGAAAAAGGTTAGATGTGCATATATACAACGGAAGATCGATCAACATCAAAATAACAGCAAAGAGTTATGGAAAACACATACATTATCACAGTCCATAACCTTTAATGGTATTGAGGAAAACTCCGCGCGAGTTATTGCAAATAAATTTAACAGTTATTTCGTTTGAAGTTTTCAATTGATCAATCAAAGTATTGATGTGGTCAATGAACCTGCCGAGATAATACAGCCGATCCATAATAACTGTAGGTTTGATGGTTTTCATCCTATTACTTTTGCAGAGTTGAAAGATATTTGTTTCTCTTTGAAGAGATCGGCTGGTATCGACAATGTCAACGCAAAAGTAATACAAGATTGCCTTCATGAAATTGGACACGACCTGCTGGACCTTGTTAACGAATCCTTACAAACAGGGCACGTGCCTGAAGTTTGGAAGGAATCTCTTGTGGTTCCTATCCCCAAAATTACTGGGACGGATAAAGCCGAATAGTTCCGTCCCGTTAATATACTGCACACATTAGAGAAAATTTTGGAGCTAATTGTTAAAGGCCAGCTAATGCATTATTTAAACAGTAATGATTTGCTGATCCCAGAACAATCAGGTTATCGAGAGGGACACTCTTGTGAGTCTGCATTGAATTTGGTGTTAGCAAAATGGAAAGAGAAGATCTAGGCTAAAGAAACTATTTTTGCGGTGTTTCTGGATCTAAAACGCGCTTTTGAAACAATTTCTAGGCCCTTATTGTTGCAAACAATTAAGCGCTTTGGTATCGTAGGGACAGCATATAAATGGTTTGAAAGCTATTTGTGTGCTAGAACTCAGAAGATACACTGGGTGTACCGCAAGGAAGTGTTTTAGGGCCCATTTTGTTTATAATTTATATTAATGACATGGAGCGAGTTTTACGGTTTTGTGATGAAAATTTATTTGCCGACGACACTGTTCTGTTCATTGCGGCTAAAAATCCAAATGATGTTGAATCACTTTTAAACCAAGATTTACATTATCTGGCGAATTGGTTAAATTTTGAACAACTTAAGCTAATGTTTCGGACGAAATTAAGCGGTCAAATAAAAAACTCAAAATGGACTGTATAGTTTTAACATCCGTACGCGACGGTAGCTGTTTTTATTAATAAACATTTCAATGCTGATGTGAATTAACCGGAAACGTTAAAATCAAGAAAATTACCAATACAAAGCAATAAAAACTGTCAAAACGGGCTCGGGGGATAAGACATCTCCATACACTGAACAAAAATGAGCAAAATTCAGCATTCTAACTTTAACATCCACCCCGCGGAGCCAGAAGGCTCAATCTTCAACCTGATCAGTCTGGTCGGCCGGATCTGCATCATTTATGGGTAGTACAGCAATTTGCGTTGTAGGTCGTGTGTACTCCTTAGTGCTGGTTCGTACTGTTACCACTCGAACAACGCCATCGTTTCCAGGGTGAATTTTAGTAATTCGGCCTAGTTTCCAAGTTTGCGGTGGTTGATTGTCGTCCTTCAATATCACCAAGAGTCCTTCACGGAGCAACGTTGGGGTTTTATTCCACTTGTTGCGTTTCTGTAATCCGGTAATGTACTCTGATGACCATCTTTTCCAGAACGACTGCTTCCGTTTTTGAACTAATTGATACCGTGATAGTGTGTTTTTCTTGGGAATAACGTAGATTGGCTCAGCGATTGCTGTCAATTCACGGCCAATCAAGAAATGACCTGGTGACAACGCTTCATAATCCATCGGGTCGTCGCTTTGTTGAACCATGGGCCTTGAATTCAGAATGGCCTCTATCTGAACCAATAACGTTGTCATCTCTTCGTATGTGAAATATGATTCATTCATCACTTTGTACAGGTGGCTCTTCATACTTTTTACCCCAGCTTCCCAGAGCCCACCTGGTGTGGAGCCTTCGGAGTGTTAAACTTCCAACAGATTCCACGAGGCTGACAGAATTCCTCGAGTTTCCTTTCCAACATCTGTGATCTAAGTAACTCCTTCAATTCAACCAATTGACGCTCAGCTCCAACAAAGTTTGTTCCGTTATCGGAAAACATCTCATTGACGTTTCCGCGACGCCCAACAAAGCGATGTAAGGCACCCAAGAATGCATCAGAAGTTAAGGAGCTTACCAACTCTAAATGAATCGCTTTAGTTGTCATACAGACAAAGACACTGACGTACGCCTTGCTTCGAGCCTTCGCCCTCCCTTGCTTTGACAGGAAGGGGCCAGCGTAGTCTACTCCCGTTCTAGCAAACGGATCAGCAGGAGCGACACGCGAGCTTGGATAATTGCCCATGAACTGCTGTACATCCTTCGGGTGTAACCTGAAGCATTTAAGACACTTTCCCAAGACACGTTTGATGGTACGCTTCGCATTTACTGGCCAGAACTGTTGTCGAATTTTGGCCAATAAACCATTCGGACCAACGTGCAGCTCTTCGCGGTGAATAGCCTTAATAATAGAATCAGTGAACCTGTTTTTCTCCGGTAGTATTAGCGGATGCTTCTGGTCGAACGGTAGTATAGCATTCTTGAGTCGACCGCCTACTCGTAGCAACCGTCCAATCGGTTCATGAATAGGGTACAAATTTCGTATTTTACCGTTCACTGGCTCACCTTTCAAAACGTTCTTGATTTCGCCGCGATATACCGCATTTTGTACGATCCTCACCATTGTGTACAATGAGTTACGAAAGTCTGTGGCGTTCAGCTTTCCACAGCGAATCCTTTCTTTACTGCGCCTTGCACGACAGTTAGAGATAAATCGCATGACATAACCAAATACTCTTTGCAAGCGGCGAAAGTTACTACTATTCTGAATTACCTTATACAACTCATCTTCGGGCACAGTTATCGCTGTCACTGTAATCACTTCCTCACTCAAGGTTTTGGTCTTTTCTTGCAATGTTTCTTCAGTTATACTCGCACGAAGGAACTTTGGTCCGTTCCACCACAAGTCACTTTTCATCAGTTCAATGGGGAGCACCCCTCTGGACACTAAGTCTGCCGGATTCTCTTTCGTTCCTACACGCAAAAGTTGGATGGTGCGAAACCAGTACAAAATTGTGCGTTTTTAGCGCAATTGTTGATGTAATTCGGAACCAGTACAATGATTGCGTGTTGGGCATAACGCAATTAATGCTCTAGCGTTTCTCCAATGTATTTGGCAGCTCCAAACTACTACACCTAAACAGTTTCAACTGGTATCAAGCAGCATTGCAAAGCGAGCGAGAAGCAAAACCTTTCTCCTCCTTTCTGCTTGAGGACGAGACATATGCTATGCTTTTCAAGTCTTTTGCACACACGCTTTCGAGATACTTTTTCTTCTTCATGCATTCCTCTGAATAGCAGCAAACACGCATCGACAGTATGAGTGAGACTAACAATACTGGCATCTAGTATGTACAGCACGGGTGTCTCGCTCATTTCGTAAAGCGACGAGACATCGTCTTGCGCGTCGCAAACCGAACCGAAAAAGAAGCGAAAGAGCAACCTGCAAATTATATTCGACGTATCTAGTCTCGTCGCACGTACATGGAAAATCTACAAGCAAGAGAGAAAGAGCAGTCACTAATACACTCGACGTGAGCAATAAAGTGTCGGTATATGATACATATTCTGATTTCAATCTATGTCAATGTATTTGCAGTACAACTGTTGCGTTATGCGTTTCACACATTTATTGTGCGATTTCTGTGCAACATTTGTGCGAATCGGGAAGACACAATGATTGTACAAGACTTCAACTTTTGCGTGTACGTGTAGCCATTTGGCATCACAACTCAGTTTACGAATTTCCGCGATTCGATTACGGACAAACACACGTAGGTTCGGTTTCGAACTTTTAATGCAACTCAACACAATTGTCGAATCGGACCTCAGTATGACACGGGAAATGTTAGAACCTAGGATTTCGCGCACTTTTTTTACTTGGTCTGCTAACAGCGCTGCTGCACGTAGCTCTAATCTTGGCATGGTTAACTCTTCCAGCGGCGCTCCCTCCTTCTCCTCACGGTTCAACTCCTTCAATGGTGCGACTCGTGACTTGCCACACAGTAACTTCACTTCAATGATGCCATCTTCGGTAATGCAACGCAAGTACACACAGCAACCGTAAGCGGAACGAGACGCATCCGAGAATCCATGTATCTCGTAAACCGCAGTATTATTAACGGTGACACGACGAGGTATTTTCAGATTGTTGATTGCGCACAACTCGAATCTTAGTTTGTTCCAAATCTTCAACTCTTCAATAGCAATCAACTCGTCCCAATCGATTTTCTTCAACCATAACCTCTGCATTATTATTTTAGCCAACACTATAGTCGGACCCAACACACCGAGAGGGTCAAAGAGTCTGGCAATTTCGGAGAGCATTTGCCTCTTGGTTTGAGGTAACGAACAGTCATTCATAGGTTTCACTCGATACATAAAGACATCATTCGCTGGGTCCCACAGCACACCGAGAGTTTTTATCACACCACTCTCGTCACCTTTTTCGTAACACATTTGCTTGTCTCGATCCTCAAATGGCACTCCTTCCAGGATGGCTGCTTCGCTCGTGCACCATTTGTGCAGCTTGAAACCACCTCTTCCCAGTAGCAGTAGTAAATCCTTACGAAGCTTCTGCGCCTCTTCTAGCGTATCAGCTCCGGTTAGCACATCATCGACATAAAACGAGTTCAAAACCACCTCGCAGGCTTTCGGGAAATCGTTCTGTTCATCTTTAGCTAGTTGTATTAGCGATCGTGTGGCCAGGAATCCAGCAGGGCCAACCCCATACGTCACTCGGAGCAACTCCAGATCCATTAAGGGTTGCGTCCTGTCATCCCGAAACAGGCATCTCAAGTATTTCATATGAGCAGGGTGCATCAAAACCTGTCTGTACATCTGCCTGGCATCCGCAGTGAATGCATACTTTGGCATTCTCCAACGTACAATGATGTCGAATAATGGACTCTGGACGATAGGAGCATCCATTAGAACATCGTTCAGCGATAAGTTCGTCGTTGTTTTAGCGGACGCGTTGAAGACCACTCTCAATTTCGTTGACGAACTATCAGGTTTAAAGACGCCATGGTGTGGCATGTAGTACGCACCATCAATTTCTATCTCATCAGTTTTTAATATTTTTGCATGACCGAGATCAATATACTCGTGTATAAAGTTGCAATACATTTTTTTCATTTCTGGGTCTCGTTCGAGTCGGGTTTCCAATGCCTTGAAGCGTTTACGGGATTCACCAAGGTTGCCCGCATCTTCACGGAAGGGTAGCTGTACTATAAACCTTCCGTCCTCTGCTCGAGCATACGTTGCCTCGAAGTGACGCTCGCAGTCATCGTTCTCCAAGGGGTCGTGCGCCTGCTCTTCGATCATCCAAAAACGCCTGAAACACCTGCACACTCACAAGACTCGGACTATTATATACTGGTCCGGCAACCAACCATCCCAGTAAACTTTTTTGCAGTAAGGGGAGATCCTTTGACATGACAATCTTCTTATCCTGAAGCAATTCGTAAAATTTTTCGGCACCGATTAACAAATCAACGCGACTCGGTTGAAAGAACTGCGGGTCAGCCAGCCTTACAGTCTCCGGAATTAGCCAGCTAGATGTGTCCAGTTTCATCGATGGCAATGCTCCCGTAACTCGAGGCACCACTAAACAATCCAGAGGAAAGCTGCACTCCATCGTTCTAGACTTCACTACAGCGTTGATTTTAAACCTTACTGTAGTTTTAGCTCCGTTTACGCCAATAACCGGAACGTTCACACTCTCTTTGTGCAAACCCAGCAAGTCACAGATTCTTTCTGATACAAAACTCGCCATTGCACCAGAATCAAGCATTGCACGGCATTTATGTGCAACACCTCTGCTGTCGAAAATATCGACTACCGCCGTTGCCAAAAGCACCTGCTCCACCGAGAGATTCGGAACAACAGAAGCCTCGCATTTGGCTACGATCTGCTCTAAACTGGATGAATCGGAGCCTCCAGCAACTCCTTTCGTCTCAACACTGCCCGTTGCCGTTTCAGTAGACTCCTTCTTCTCATCGTAGTGCATGAGCGGGTGATGCTTCTTTTTGCACGAACACAGTTTGCTGCTATCGGTTTTACAGTTTGCAGTGCCATGTCCTCGTTCCAGACAAGCGAAACATAATCCCATTTGTTCCGCTTTCATGTATCGATTATTTATATTAAGCCCTTTGAACGTGTCACACATCTCAATTAGATGATCGGAGTTGCACACCACACAATTGGGTTTCTGCTGAATAGCTACTGCGTGCGCCTTACTAAGAATACCAGCAACTCGAGGATTTGGCGGAATATTTTTTAATTTTCCAAACGATTGCTCACACCGTTCAAGCATATAACAATGCTGTCGGAGAAAATCCATGGTTTGCTTATACTTCGGTAACTTACCGTGTTCCACGGTGGCCTCCCAAGCCTTTCTAGTGTCAATACCCAACTTGGGAATGACCAAATTGACAATCAGAGCCTCCGACAAGTTGTCCTGCATTTTCAAGCTATGGAACTCGAGTGATTCCAATCGCTTTTCGACTACATCAAGTAAACTGGTCAATTCTGCATGGGAACCCTTCGTCATCGGCTTTAGCGACAGCAACTGTGTAATGTGAGCCTGAACAACCATGCGCAAATTTTCAAATTTTTTGCTAGTAGCCTCCAAGCTCCATCATAGTTATTATCGTTCAACGTTTGCTCCCCTAGCTTTCCCGACTAAAGCTTTATCGAGAAAATGTAATTTCGTGGCTGGGGAGTCTCCACTGCATTTGTTCACAATATCGGTGAATCGATCTCTAAACTTGTACCAGTTCTCATAACTACCGTCAAAAATTGGTAGCGGTGTTTGTTGGAGTAATAAAGATGGTACTATCTGAACTGGAGCTGTTGTTCCACTACTGCCAGCTTGGCAAATGGAGCTTGGCTTCTCAAATTTCCTACTTTCAGTCAGGGCTAGCTCTGCTACAGCCTTTTGCTCATCTTCATGTTGTTGTATCATTTCCGCCAAAGAAATGCTCACGAACTGATACAATTCATCAAAATCGATGAACTTGGGTTCAAAAGCTTTCCTTTGAGTCGAATCAGCAAGGTAGACCCGATTGAGGAACCCATTAAAGTCGTCATATGCTGCGTCAACGGTTACCGTGGTCATGGTCGGCAGCAATAATCGCTTGTTGTATTCTAACAACCTTACCTCTGGTCGACGTCAGACACTCATCCAGAGCAGCCACCGTATCAGCCATCTTCTTCTTTCGTTACTGACTCTCTTGTGCTTCTTTCTGCTCACGCACACCTTGAAACGGAGTCAAAGCTGCCCGTGGGAATGTTGCTCTGGGTGTATAAAATAATGGAGAACAGGGTGGAGAGGCAACGGGCGACGGGAATAATACTCTTTTCAATTTTCCGGAGCGCAACAGCATACCACTCGCCGATTCCTTTTTTGCTTGTTTTGGTTTTTCAATCACTTATTTCACTGTACCGGTGTCGAATCATAAATCGTTCATCATACCAATGTAAGCACCGTACCGGTATGGAATTAACAAACACCGATTCAAGCAAAGCAAAGGGCACTCGCGGCACACAATTTTTTCGTCCACTTTTCTATGCTCTCAACTATGCTTCAATAGCCATTACAAAATGGCTTCCACACTAAAAACACGTGATGCGAAAAAACTTTTCAAGCTCTTCAAGACCATTTCACTAGCATGCACCGTGCTCAAAAATGCCACAACTATGGTAGCAAGACTTCGTTCCACTTTTTCCTTCGGTTTATCGGCAAAATTAATTTTTCAGCCTGTCCCTATGGCTGACTCGAAAAACACTTTTCTAGTTTCTTCTAGAACCAGAAATCACTAATTCTACCGGTTTACGATCGATCACTTACAACTTCCACTGTTATCCGCGCGATTCATTATCCGGGGTGAAGGACCAAGTGTTTCGGACGAAATTAAGCGGTCAAATAAAAAACTCAAAATGGACTGTATAGTTTTAACATCCGTACGCGACGGTAGCTGTTTTTATTAATAAACATTTCAATGCTGATGTGAATTAACCGGAAACGTTAAAATCAAGAAAATTACCAATACAAAGTAATAAAAACTGTCAAAACGGGCTCGGGGGATAAGACATCTCCATACACTGAACAAAAATGAGCAAAATTCAGCATTCTAACTTTAACAGCTAAACATTAGCAAAACTAAATATTTGATTACTTCTTCGGCCAACTCCAGACCAGACGTGAATATTGCAATTAATGGTGAGACGATTGATCGCGTGAATGAGTTAAAATATCTTGGAGTAATCATTGATGACAAGTTAACTTTCAAGTCTCACATTGACAACGTCATCAGGTAAATGGCTAAAAATACGGTATTCGGTGCCGTTTAAAAAATGAATTGACTGTTAGTAGTAAAATTTTGTTGTATAAGTCAATCATTTCACCACATATAGACTTTTGCTCATCTATCTTATTCCTTGCAAATTATACACAAATATTGAGATTACAGCGGTTACAAAATAAAGTAATGCGATTAATATTAAGATGTAATAGATACACTTCCTCGAGTTTCATGCTGGACGCGTTGCAATGGCTTTCTGTGAAGCAACGAGTATATTTTTTGACAATGGTGTTCCTTCATAAAATTTTTAATAATATGCTGCCTCGATATTTGTGTGATCGAATTGATAGGGGAAGTGATTTTCATAGGTACAACACTAGAAACGCGGAAGACGCTAGAACACCACACTTTTTATTTAGTAGATCACAGAACTCTCTGTTGTACAAAGGAATTAACTTTTTCAATTCGATGCCCAGACAAGTGAAACGTGCAGCAACAATGGCGGAGTTTAAATGGCTTTGTATTTCACACATAAAATCTGTTTTGTAGACAGATTTCAACGATTTTTTTGTGAATTAATAAGGAAGATTGTAATATTTAAGTTTTTTTTTTTCAAAATTTATCTGGTACACTATCTAAGTTATTATGTTCATTGATGATGATGGATTTTTGTTTGAATATAGCTAATAATTTTAAATAGTAGAGTTAAAAAAATGAGTTGACTACACATGTTTGAGCCACGCGCGCGTAGACTGACATAGACAATCTGGATACTGAGTACATCAGGGTTAAACCCCTGAAATTGAAACAAAAGGCATGTCGGGTTGATAAGTTGCTTTTTTGGTTTGTAATATTATATATATATATATATATATATATATATATATATATATATATATATATATATATATATATATATATATATATATATATATATATATATATATATATATATATATATATATATATATATATATATATATATATATATATATATATATATTTTCATCAAGATTTTTAATATTTATCTGCTTTCACGATTTAGAACAAAGGGTTGGGAGAAAAAACTGAAAAGGCTTGGGTTTGCCTGTGGACTGTAAAGCTCGTTATCGGGAACTATAGTATCATAGGATCTCTCTCGTAGTTTTGGATCGTTATCCAGAACCAATTCTGATTAGTTAAAGCTCCTAAATGTTAGGTTCGATTTCTAACCAAATCCAGATAATTTTCGGGTTGGAAACGTTTTGGATGAGCCTTGGATCAATGATGTTATTGGAAAATCGTTTTTTTTTAATTTTCAAATTATTGGTATTCTTTTGAAGGGTTACTATGTCTGTATTAATAACCAGTCCGTTATTTGTTTGCCTACTGGTTACATTGTATGTCTTTGAATAATATCTTTCTTAGATAAATCGGCCAGCTCAAACCGATGTAGGGGTATGAGGTGGGACCATCATCTTAAAAAATTCATTTTTTTTCTGATTTTGTTCACTGATAAACTGTTTAAGTTGACCTGAATTAAATGTTAACATATTTTTTATAATTCTATATGTATTAAAATGATAGGTATTCACCAATATTAAAGAGATTTTTTTTTCAACATAGAGTGCTGCAAATTCATAATGAAAATACAGACATTGTTCGATATTGGAAACACGCCAGCAATTTTTCTATTGCCAGAATCGAACCATGCCAAAAATAAACGGTTCTCTTTTCATCACTCTTTTTACTTTTTAAACGGCCAAAGACGACATTAACCGTAGATATGGCCACCAATAAACTAGTTTAAGTTCCAAGTCGTTTGAGGTGTCGCTTGACGAAATTAGATACTGATATTACCATCCGAGTTCATTCCGCGTCAAACACTCGACAGAAACGGACGTGCAAAGTGGTCGTTCTATTACAATCCGGTCTGTGTGTACGAATAGCCAAACAAAAGAGTGTATTATTCAAGGCCATCAGTTGACAGTCGAGTCCGTGTCGCTGTGCAGAGTGATCTCACACCCGGCTCACTGCTGGTGGCTGTATTGGTGCTGCTGTACTGGTGCTGCTGGCTGCTTTGGGTGCAGCTTCGAACGATCGTACAACCACTGCTGGAAGGAAGAAGTAAAGAGGTACGTGTTCTTGTCGGCGCTAGTGCGCTCGTGCGCTACATTTAGCGCGATGGATATAGATCCCTCGCCTCCCGTGCCACCATCCCCGAACCCCCCTGACCCTGACCCTTCTGTTACCCCCTCCCTTGTTCATTCTCCAGTCCCCCCTCGCCCCAGGCTTTACCCGGACGGATCTCAACAGGGCAGCTATACTGTTTATTTTTGTCCAAAGGCAGGAGTGAATTCAAAGCGATTAAACATACTGCAAATTTCAAAAGACCTGACGAAGGGGTACAAGGCCGTGACCGAAATTTCCAAGGTCCGACCTAACAAGCTCCGTGTCGTGGTCAGTGATCTGGCACAGGCCAATGCTATCGCTTGCTCTGAGCTCTTCACACGCGAGTATCGCGTTTACATACCCGCACGAGACGTGGAGATCGACGGTGTCATAACCGATTCGAGTCTGTCTGTCGAGTGTATCCTAAAAAGCGCAACCGGTTGCTTCAAAAATACCGAAACACAGGCGAAGATTTTGGATTGTAAGCAATTGCGGTCCATGTCTCTCGTCAGCGGTAAAAAAGTTTACACTCCGTCAGACTCGTTTCGCGTTACGTTTGCCGGATCTGCACTCCCTAGCCACGTCTCGATCGACCGGGTTCGTCTGCCTGTGCGATTGTATGTACCCCGTGTTATGAATTGCACCAATTGCAAGCAGTTAGGCCACACAGCCGCCTACTGCTGCAATAAGGCACGATGTAGCAAGTGTGGGGAGACTCATGCGGAAGATTCTTGCAGTGTTAATGCTGAAAAATGTATTCACTGTGGGGAAAACCAGCATGAGCTCTCCACATGCCCGGTGTACATGCAGCGCAGAGATAAAATCAAGCGGTCACTTAAGGAGCGTTCAAAGTGTTCTTACGCTGAGATGCTGAAGAAGACCGTGACCACTTCTACCATAACATCGAACCCCTTTGATCTGTTGCCCTCTGATGAAACCGATTCTGACGATTCATCAGCGGGAACATCTTATGCCAATCCTGGGGAGTCTAGGAAGAGGAAAAATGTTTCTTCTCCTAAACTTCCCCGTAAAGGTCCTAAGATTTCCCAAAGTGTAATGAAAAGTACGAACAAACCAAACAGTGCTGCGGAAAATCCGAAGCAAACTCCTCCTGGGCTTGCAAATTTAAAGTCCCAGAAGGAGTTCCCAGCACTGCCAGGAACATCTAAAACCCCAGTTGTTCCTTTTGCACATCCAGTTGATGAAACAAACTCTGGATTAGTGAAATTTTCTGACATTGTGGACTGGATTTTTGAAACTTTCAATGTACCCGATCCAATTAAAATTTTTCTTACAGCATTTCTCTCAACAGTCAGATCATTTTTGAAGCAGTTGACTGCCCAATGGCCCCTCCTTGCAGCGATTGTATCCTTCGATGCCTAATTCAACTGCGTATATGAAGGATTCTATCTCTGTCTTACAGTGGAATTGTAGAAGTATTTTACCAAAAATTGATTCGCTTAAAGTTTTGATAAATAAAAACAAATGCGATGCATTTTCCCTTTGTGAAACTTGGCTTACTTCAAATATTGATCTCAACTTCCGCCTTGATCGAGACACCCCATATGGAGAAGTACTTTTAGGGATTAAAAAGTGCTATTCTTTCTATCGTATTAACCTCCCCTCGATTCCAGGCATTGAAGTTGTCGCATGTCAAATGACAATACAAGGTAAAGAGCTTTGTATTGCCTCAATATATATTCCTCCCAGAGCACAGGTTGGGCAACGGCTGCTCTTTGATTTAATAGAACTTCTTCCCTCGCCACGTTTGATTTTGGGAGACTTCAACTCTCATGGTGTGGCTTGGGGTTCCCCTTACAATGATAACCGCTCCTCTTTAATCTATAACCTTTGCGATGACTTCGACATGACTATTTTAAACAACGGTAAAATGACACGTATCCCGAAACCTCCAGCGCGCCCAAGCGCTTTGGATCTATCCTTATGTTCGACGTCGCTACGGTTGGATTGCACATGGAAGGTTATCCTTGATCCTCACGGTAGCGACCATTTGCCTATTCTTATTTCAATTAATAACGGGTCGACTCGCATGCGACCAATTGACATTCCGTATGACCTCACACGGAATGTCGATTGGAAGTTAAACGAGGAAATGATTTCAAAAGCGGTCGAGTCGATTCAACATCATCCACCACTTGAAGAATACAACCTCCTCGCGGGCTTGATTCTCGACGCCGTGTTGCAAGCCCAAACGAAGAAATATCCCGGCGTAACGATCAAAGAACGGCCTCCCACTCCGTGGTGGGACCAAGAGTGCTCCGATGTCTACACGCAAAGATCCGACGCGTTTAAGGCCTACCTGAAGGGAGGTATACCTGGCGACTATTTACGGTATTCGGAGCTTAATACCAAGCTTAAAAGTTTGGCTAAAGCAAAGAAACGCGGATATTGGCGTCGGTTCGTGAACGAGACGTCGAGGGAGACATCGATGAGCACTCTTTGGAACACAGCCCGAAGAATGCGGAATCGCGTAAAGGTCAACGAAAGCGAGGAGTCTCCAAGTCGGTGGATATTTGATTTTGCCAGGAAAGTATGTCCGGACTCTGTTCCTGAGCAAAACATTGTTCGCGATGCGTCTCCGGGCCACGACGCGATTGAATCACCTTTTACGATGGCAGAATTTTCAGTTGCCCTCCTGTCCTGTAACAATAACGCGCCTGGGTTAGATAGAATCAAATTCAACTTGTTGAAGAATCTACCCGGCAATGCCAAGAGGCGCTTGTTGAACTTGTTCAATAAGTTCCTGGAGCAAAATATTGTACCGCAGGATTGGAGGCAAGTGAAGGTGATCGCCATCCAAAAACCAGGGAAACCAGCTTCTGATCACAACTCTTATAGGCCGATTGCAATGCTATCCTGTATCCGGAAATTGATGGAAAAAATGATACTCCGTCGTTTAGACCATTGGGTCGAATCAAATGGTCTACTATCAGATACTCAATTTGGCTTCCGCCGTGCCAAAGGGACGAATGATTGTCTTGCGTTGCTTTCAACAGATATTCAGCTGGCGTATGCTCGCAAAGAACAAATGGCGTCTGCGTTCTTGGACATTAAGGGGGCTTTTGATTCCGTTTCTATTGACATTCTTTCGGGTAAACTTCACCGACAAGGATTTTCTCCAATTTTGAACAATTTTTTGCACAATTTGTTGTCCGAAAAGCACATGCATTTTACGCACGGCGATTTGGCAACTTTTCGCATTAGCTACATGGGTCTTCCCCAGGGCTCATGTTTAAGCCCCCTTCTTTACAACTTTTATGTAAATGACATCGACGAATGTCTGGCAAATTCATGCACGATAAGACAACTTGCAGACGACAGTGTAATCTCTGTTACAGGAGCCAAAGCTGCCGATTTGCAAGGACCATTGCAAGATACCTTGGACAATTTGTCTGCTTGGGCTTTACAGCTAGGTATCGAATTCTCTCCGGAGAAGACTGAGATAGTAGTTTTTTCTAGGAAGCATGAACCTGCTCAGCTTCAAACACAATTAATGGGTAAAACGATTTCTCAGGTTTTGGTACACAAATATCTTGGTGTCTGGTTCGACTCTAAAAGCACCTGGGGTTGTCACGTGAGGTATCTGATGAAAAAAAGGTCAACAAAGAGTGAATTTTCTTCGTACAATAACCGGACAATGGTGGGGAGCCCACCCAGGAGACCTTATAAGGCTTTACCAAACAACGATATTGTCTGTCATTGAGTACGGGTGTTTCTGCTTCCGCTCCGCAGCAAACACACATTTGATCAAACTGGAGCGAATACAATATCGTTGTTTGCGTATCGCCTTGGGTTGCATGCAATCGACCCATACGATGAGTTTGGAGATCTTAGCTGGAGTACTACCATTGAAAAACCGCTTCTGGAGCCTGTCTTCTCGTATTCTAATCAAATGTGAGGTCTTGAACCGTCCCGTGATTGAAAATTTTGAAAGGTTAATCGAACTTAATTCTCAAACCCGTTTTATGACATTGTATTTCAATCACATGTCCCAAAATATTAACCCTTCTTCGAATATTCCAAATCGTGTCGACTTATCAAATACTTCTGATTCTACTGTGTTTTTCGATACATCCATGATAGAAGAAACTCGTGGAATCCCGGATCATTTACGCGTGCAGCAGATCCCTAAAAATTTTTCCAATAAATATCGAAACATCAACTGCGACAATATGTACTACACTGACGGATCACTTCTTGATGGGTCCACTGGCTTCGGTATCTTCAATAACAATTTAACCGTCTCCCATAAGCTCGATAATCCTGCTTCTGTTTACGTCGCAGAATTAGCTGCAATTCAGTACACCCTAGGGATTATCGAAAAAATGCCCACGGACCATTATTTCATCTTTACGGACAGTCTCAGTTCCATTGAGGCTCTCCGATCGATGAAAGATGTTAAGCACTCTCCGTATTTCCTGGGGAAAATACGGGAACATCTGAGTGCTTTATCCGAAAAATCTACTCAGATTACCTTAGCGTGGGTCCCTTCTCACTGCTCGATACCGGGTAATGAGAAAGCGGACTCTTTGGCTAAGGTGGGCGCAACAAACGGTGATATTTATGAAAGACCAATTGCCTTTAATGAATTTTTTGCATTTGTACGTCAGAATACGATCATCAGTTGGCAAAATTCTTGGACCAAGGGGGAACTGGGAAGGTGGTTACATTCCATAATCCCCAAGGTATCGACGTACCCGTGGTTCAAGGGGTTGGATGTAGGTCGGGATTTCATTTGCGTGATGTCCCGGCTTATGTCCAATCACTATAGATTTGACTCGCATCTCCGTCGTGTTGGGCTCGGGGAGAGTGGTATCTGTGCCTGTGGTGAAGGTTATCACGACATAGAGCACGTTGTTTGGTCATGCCCTGTACACCGTGACGCCAGGTCTAAATTAATAGCTTCCCTGCAGGCCGAAAGTAGGCAGCCGGCTGTTCCTGTTCGTGATGTCTTGGCGAGCCGTGACCTATCCTACATGTCCCTTATATACGTTTTTCTGAAATCCATCCACACCCCAGTTTAGTCCTATCCCCTTCCGCCCACATCCAACCAAACGACAAGAACACGTTAAGACCCCGGATCCGGAACCAGCAATCAGACCCGCACGATACTCTCAAGGCCCGATGGAAACAACCCAATATGCCAGTCCGTAATATCTTGGCCCAGCAGCGGAACAAATATAATATGCTGCTTACCTATGGCAATGAAAATCATCAAACAGCAAACCTGTGCTTTTAATGCAAAATATTCTAGCTTTAAGTTAGATTTAGTTTCAGCTCGTAGTCGGCAGCGAGGATAAAAAATTTGCTTTTAGTTATTAAGATACTTTAGAAAGTAAGCTACCAGATATAATTGGAGCCGTTAAACATTGAATTGTATTTGTGCCGTGTCAAATAAACTATAGATGAAGAAAAAAAAATTACCATCCGAGTACTCCCCAGCTGGTCTCGAGGTACGATGATGGCCTAACAAGCCAGTCGTCGTAGGTTCGAGTCCTGACTCGGAAGAGACTGTTAGTGTCAGTAGGATCGTAGCGCTAGCCCCGCAATTGTCCTGTACACTTAACGGTTTGCTGAAGTCTGTTTATAGTAAACAGAAGGTCAAGTTCCGAATCGGAATGTAGCACCAAGGCTTTGCTATTACCATCCGAGTAATTAGAGGCATGATCATGATCATTATATTACCGGATCATTATATTACCGGAATATGCTCCAGTCATTTCTCAGGAACCGTTTTAACGATTCCATACGCTTCGGTAACATAAAGAACCAAAACACCTAACTTTTGGAGGATATAATCAAACATAATCGCTCGTTTTTGGCACATGTTAGCCAAAATTGAACCGTGCCAAAAGTAAAACGAGCTCAAACAAAAAAAGCCTCAGAAGGAAATATAAAACTATTGTAGTCCTGCGTCAACTATGCGGTCGTGTCTTGGCGGTGTGACGCCTTAGGCAAAGTTGTAGATAATAATTTTGTCTTTCCGAAATATTGTACGCTCTTAAAAACAAATTATTTGCTATTTTTTTGAAAAAAAGTTAAAAGAAAAATTAAAAATTAATTATCTAAAAAAGGTCATTTTTTTATCCTATTTTTTTTAATAAAAACTTCACGAGATTACTTAAACAATGCAATCGTTCCGATCATGGAGAAAATAGAAAGAAACTTTATGATTTTTGATATTTATTTTTTTATTTTTATTGTTTTTTCGGGGACATATATTTTTTTGAAGGACAAAACTGATATCTGCAACTTTGCCGAAGACACAATGCCAATCATTCAAACCGTTTTGGCTGTAGAAATATTTTTAATTCCAATAGAGCACTCTATGGAGAATTAAAAATCTTTTTACAGTCTAACGGGTTTGTTTGAAGTGAACCATAGCTAAAATTAAATTGTAAATAAAAAAATGAATTATTATTGTTAATATAAGAGTCATTCACGTTTCGAATGCAACCTAAAGCATTCGAATCGAGTTTATCATGCCAAAGTAAAATTAAAAAAAATGAATTGGGGTGAAAATTTACAAAAAAAAAATATTCTCTCAGCTTGCGGAAATAAACCAAGTTGCAGGATGCATGTGACATCATTTGGCAACCTTGGTAAAGCAGACATAAGTGACATTCGCGAAGTGTAAACTAAGTGGAAGACAAACGTTTAATTCGATTACAGGAAAACCTCCGCTTAAATGATCTTTCAAAACTGCTACTTTCTGGCTTCGCTGGATTCTTTTTTATTGGCATTTTTCCAGCTCCTTTATGCCGGCACAACCATTGAACCGTCACGACAGAAAACGCCGTTTGAGCGGCTGAAATGTTCGCGAGCAGATGTATGTTTTTTCTGTGGTTAGGTACACTCGGAGTGACATTTCTTTTTTTTTTTTTTGCTCCGGCAAAGAAGTGTGGTTTCGCTTTGTCAGTCCCCAAGGAGCACTTCCGTTTGCAGCTTAGCAGATATGTGCGCTCTCGTTTCGGTTTTTATCTGCCCGGGTTTCAATGAAACACTTCAACTCTACACCAGGCAAAAAGAGTTTTACTCCAGCGCGCGGGCTGGGGCAATGTGACTTGACTAGTGTTCGCTCAACCATTAGAATTTAATAATGCCACTCAACTCGGTGTATTCAAATTGCAGCAGCGCACAGAAAAAAAGGATACACTTTTTTTCATTGAATTGGTGACGCAAATCGTTGACAGATCAGATTTGAAAAATGGCACGAACATGGAATAATATTTGAAAGCATTCAATTCGTGTTGAAATTTTTTTTAGGTCACTCCTGTTTAAAATATTCATGTTTTACTGTTTTACCAGTAAGGATTACATAATGCAATCCAATCAAGCTAACAAAGTCACGGTCACAGTTCACGGTAGCCAATAAAAAGCCTACCGGAACAAAACAAACTTTCCAGACCCTCGGGAAATAACGACGATGATCACGGAGCAGATCCGGTAAACCCGCTACGGCAGGCTAAGACGATAGCAGACGCAGACACCGCGGTTTGGCAGCCATCGGTTGAACCGGATCCGCCTCCTACTGGAGACTAATTTCCTTCGGGCCAAACGGGGCCAACGCAAGGCGGAAAGTTTTGCCCAACCAATCAACGTTCAATTGCAATTTGCAGGAGACTGAGCCAGACTTGCACAACCACTCCTTCTTCGGTGGCCTACGATTCCGGAAGCAATCGTTTTTACTCTGTCTTAATGAGTGTTTAATTTCACCCGGCCAGTATAAAAGAGCTGGAATCAAGCATCCGGTCGATAGCCGTAAATCCAGGGAGCGTTTATTTCACCATCTGCACCGGATTTGCGCAGAGGGGTGAAAGAGGAAAGCATGGGTGGTATCGACTGATGCATGGATTACAGCGGTCGAAATTGGAAATGGAAAAGTGTGTAATTAATTATATTTTTGTTTGATTCGCAGCTGCTCTGAGTCTGGATTTACGTAGGTGGGTTAATTCGTAATTATGTTATGACGCTTGGAGCCGAAAGTGTCGAAGCGGTTTTGAAAGCTGCTTCTGCTATTGATACATTTGGGATTATGGGTTGGATTATTTGTTCACCTACGTTTGAATATTAATGCGAATTTTTGCCGACAATAGCTTTTATAGGTTTTATTTTAATCAAAATTTAAATTTGGAGGTAGAATAATTTTTGCAATATCTGGGATTGTGTCACAACGAATAGTAATAAAAGCCATTTATTTGTCATAAGAAATATGACCAGCAACGTAGAGTGCTTTATATGATTTAATTCGAATTCATAAAGTTTGAAAAAGGCACACAAAAAGCTAAATAAAGTAACAGTTGCGACAAACAAAACGTTTAAACGAAAAAGTTTCAATGCACGTTGAAAATTTCTATCCAAAAAAAAACTAAGAGAAGCAATCACAGGAGAGGAATCGTAAAGAAATTATTTTTGAACGAAGGCCCATTTGATTTAAAAACCTGACATTGTTTCCTTCGTCTCTGAGGTTAATTCGACTGTATGATGGCCAAATAACATTCAATATGGGTATTTTTTGTGTGGGTATTGTTATCTGGCCGCCACACGGAACATGACTCTGGAAGGACTCCGTGAAATTATGCATCTCGAATTTAACGCAGCTAGGAATTAAACGATGCAAGCGCATTCACAAACTGCGTACGTCGCTGTACTCACCACCAAAGAAAATTTACCACCTACCATATCTGAAAAAAAAAAACGACTTCTCCGTATACATTATCTTCGATGTACTCTCGTAGAGTGTATCGTTTTTACTCGAGACAGATTGGGTGCTTGAAATTGTTTTGCTTCACGAATTGATCAGCAATTCCATGGCCTCTGTGAAACGTTATCGGAACGCAATACCGTACATGATGCATCTATATCATCATGTACCCTTTAAAATCTAGTTTATACGGTCTCTGAAGAGTTTTTCTACCTATTGAAATGGAGGCCGGGTTGGGCATATCATAAAATCAACACAGACGGTATCCTCACCAAGATTCCACAGTTTCGAAGCATATTTTGAGTATTTCACGCATTCATTTCAATTCGAACAGTTAGATTTTCATTTGCAGACTGATGCAGAGTATGAATCTTTCCTTTTCTTGCGTAAGTTTTGATCAAACATCGTACTCACGCAGGGTTCCTAAACTGGTATTGGTAAAAATTTCTTCGGCAGAAAAAGACTAAATAAAAAAGTTGTGAAAAAAAATTATTCTGAACAATTCTCCTAATCGGTTTTTTCATTTCTAAACATTTTTCAAATGACTTACACTACTTCAAACCTTTTTTTTCCTGTGACGTAAGATCATGGCAATTTGTGTGGATGCCCTCCATCTCCGTCAGAGGTCAAAGACATTTAGAATTTCGTCAGGCAATAGTTACTTTTACTTTCAATGTAAAATCTCTTCTTTACTCTTCGAGCCCTTCAGCTGTCAAAATCAATGCAAGAGCATTCGAGTAGTTTTATATAAAACACACAAAGTGTTCGAAAATGAGCGTTCTTGTTCCTGATTGAAAGTGAAGGTTAACTGTGTCATTATCGCCTGACGACTTTCAATTGAAAATGATTTTGTCAAAAATTCGCAAGGAAGGAGGAGATTATTAGAGTAAGTGGTGCAAATGTATATTGTTAACAGAATGTTGATAATATGAATACTAACCACTCAAAAAGTGTTATTCGAAAATTCTCAAAAATCAAATAACGAGATTTCGGAGGCCTCAACCACGATGAGAACCAAATTTCTAGACTTATTTGCCCCTTCTGCGAAAAACGTGGGCAGATCTCGACGGAAAATGAGTCTACGCTGTGTAAGCGTAACTACGATGTCGAAAAAGGACATGAAGTGAATTTTGTCAGGATGGCTCGTGCCAGGCAATTTATCAGAAAAAGCTATAGAAGATCCACGATAAGGAAAATTCTGCGCCCATTCCTCCAAACGTCGTCGAGAAGCTGAAGGGTATGGAAGCGGAAAGGAATCGTAGGGAGGAGGAAATAGAAGCCGAGTGGATGATCGGGCAGAAAGAGTAAGAAATCAACAATTTGCTGGAGCAGAAGCAAATCCGCTTAGAGTGGAACAGCAGCTGGAGGCTGCCAGGGAGTTGCGCAAAAAGGAAATGGAGGAAAAACGGACTCCGTTCGAAACTGAATTACGGGACAAGCAGAAGCACTTTGAGCAAATGGCGACGATTGAAGCCGAATATCCAGAGAAAGCTCCGCGCTGGAAATACGGATGAGAAAATTGGAAGTCCAGGAAAAGTCGAAAAAGGAAATTCAGGAATTCAAAACATCGAAATGATCCTCTAAAGGAACCAAACCCCGGGAGATTGACAAAGGAAAATCGCCTCGAGAACGACTACAGTGCCGGCGAAGGTAATGAAAACGATGACAGCTTCGATGACTCCGTAGTCGATGACGACGACGATGAAAAAAACGATCGATGAAGAAAACGAAAGGCAAAACCAGATCAGGTTCCAAAACGGACAGGGGCACCTGCGTGCTGGACCAAATAAAGCCCAATTAAGTGCCAGAAATGTGCTCACGAGAAAACTTGCCATCTTAACTAAAAAATCGGAAGAGTGGCATTTGTTTTTCAGAGCCTACCAAGCGTCAAAGCGTGGCTATTCGGACGTAGAGAACTTGGTGAGACTTCAAGAAAGCCTCAGGGGTGCTGCGCTAGAGTTAGTTCGTGGACAACTTCTTTTTCCTAAATTTCCTTTTTCCGTCCTGAGCAACTGCTGCAAGGTCATCTTAAGAGGGTTCGGAAACTGGATTCACCAAAAATCGACCCTTTTATTACCCTCGAAAATGTTTTAGAGCAGCTCTCCGAACATTTGTAAGCTGCCAAGCTAACACTGCACCTAGTAAATCCAATCCTAATTCAGGATTTGGCCAACAAACTCCCGGATGGAGAAAAGCGACAGTGGCTGCACTATAAACGGAAGAAGTAGGAGCTAGGGTGGTTTACCGGTAAAACAAAAACCGGTAAAACCGATATTTTTTTCAATACCGAAATACCGGTATTGGAGAGGCGAAAAAACCGGTATTTTCGGTATTTTTCTTAACATTGGAAAAAAACTTATTACAATATTCATGAATCTGAATATCATATCACAGGATTCATTCATTGAAGTTTTCCAAATACTGTTAAATTTATCCAGTGTTGTATCTGGATCGTATACCACATGAGATCAAAACAATGGTCGCAGTGGTCCAAATCTTACAAAAAAAAACTGGATCGTAACCCAAGTAACACACGTTGGTATAGAATAGTTGACGTTACCTATTCCATGACATCAATATCACCAGAAAAGCGCAAAATATGAAAGCTAGTAGAACAAGTACCGAAAACTGCATGAAAACAAGCCAACTTGATATATTTAGGTGGCAAAATACATCTCGAGTACTAATACGGCAATGCGCATATCTGTTGCTATGACAACTGTTAACCAGCGCATGCGCAAATGTGTTGTGTCTGCGCAGTGCAACTAGATCGGCAATTTTTTTATCAGTGGCAGTTTTAATTGATTATAAAATGATGACAGAAAAAAAATTCAACCTTTCAAAAAGAGTTGTTTCTTTCGCTTGAATATTGAAATTGTTTTCGCATAGTTTCAACGTTATCTGGATATAAAATCAAACAAAACTAGAAAACGTTGTTAGATATACAATAACCAAAATCTGAAGTGATATTGGTTAGCAATGATGGTGATCGGCGATAAAATCGGCGATAAACATTCGATCTTTTTCAGTGTGTGAGTCAACTTCATCTCTCAGTCGGTTCTAACATTTATCGTACGATATGCCAGTCCGAGTGAACCAATTCGGAGATTCGCTAAGATAATTCATTCTCTCTCAGATATTGAATTTTCAACAGCTCTACAAACCGATGATTCACTCTTCGCTGATAGAATCGAAGTGTCAAAACAAAAGAGAAGAATCGCGAGACGATAACTATCGGAAAAGAGAAGTGATTGCAATCGCATGGACAATTTTCCCCCTTTCTTTCTGGGTCGCAAGTGTTGACAGTAAAATAGGTTTTTCATCGTTTAACAAAATGTTGGTTGCTGTTGTCATTGTCAACTCAATGTTCCTTTGTTCGTCGGTTTTATTTGCATCGAAGGTTTGTTCGCTGATGTATGTTGGCCGATATCGAAGTTTTTTTTAAACAAGCAAAAACCTGCACAAATTTTGGAAAAAAAAATCCGCAAACATAAATAGATTCTAAAAAAGTTTGCAAGCTATGCAAATAGTAACAACAAATATTTGCCATTTGAAAAAACAAAATCGGCCACGGACTCTGAAAATCTGCATTTCACAGACAATTCTGTAAATCTGGTATCCCTGTTTTGTGCTGCCTTTTAGTTGGTCTAACGCTTGCAGTTTTTTTACTTTCTGAGTTTTTTTTTGCGATACAATTTTACGATTATCGGGACACTCTCACTCACAAGGTGATTCAAACCAATAATTTTCGTTCCACGACTCGATCGGATCGGGAGACGATAATGAATTACCGATTGAAACCGATGAGAGCATCGAGAAAGCGTATGAACAAGCGACGATAAACTCGCATACAGTTAACAGGCTATAAATTTCACGGAGTATTCTTTCGGCAGTTTATTTGTCACACAAAAGTTTTCTTCTCGAGAGACGATACAAAACATCGCGTATTATGCGTTATCAGAATCCAATAGGATTCTCTCATGATAGATCTTTGATACGATTTTAGCCATCCTTGTTGGTTACACTGCAAGCGTTTTGTTTATCTTTGATGGCGCGTTTTGACCCGCTTCGAATAAATATAGAAATCGTTCGTATAATTTAAATGATAATTTGATCAAGTAATTTTCATTTGGGTGTTGAATGCTACGACAATTGTAATAAGGAAAAGCATTTTACAGGTACGTAGTGTTGTTATTAGATGGTGTAATGTCTTACGAAAAGACCAAGTGATAGTGATTGTCATTCTTGAACTCATGTTATTAAAAACATCTCCAAAACCAGAAAAAACGAGCTTGTTTTCGAAATGCGGTTGTATTACTGATGAAAAACAACTTCAAACACAATATAATAACACAAGTTTTCCATTGCGCTTGTAGTACACTTATATGACTACTTTCGTTGGTACACGCAAAACTTTTCCTTATTACTTTAGAAGCAATAGCGCAAAATTGCCTTTTGGGTAACAAACCTATTACTTAGAAGGCAATAAAATTCTACCCCAGTCAAGTAACAACACATACTGCCATATATTTAGCACGTGTTACGGGAGTACGACTATCTAATAATGGCCGTTTCAACCACATGCAAGATTTTTTCTGTCGAAAACTGCTCCCTTTCCATCTCAAGCAAAAAAAAATCACACACCGTCGCATATGTTGCACATGTTACACGTATTTTCAATCTCCAATTCATTCGGTGTGCGTGTATTAGTTCGCATACGGATAAGAGAAAAAATATGACAAGAGCTGCCAAGCAGCATTTTCCCCGTCATAGAGTATGCAAACGTAGATGATTTCAAAGACTTGAAATGCGTCTTGAAATGTCATCACGATCTGTAAACTGCGTTAGAGAAAAACAAAAACATTCGCTTTCCTGCAAGATATCTAAAACACATACTCATTGGTTCATGGAAACTCATTTGCACCTGTTTGAAAATACAATACTCGTGCCTATCCAGACAATATTCGCAACTTCGGCAACTCTGGTCAGAGAGTATTACATATTTCCATTTCAAGTAAACACTGGGGGACGAAACGAAAGTGTTTCTAATTAGACATTCGAGGTTGACGGTTGAGATTCTGATTATTATCGTTGCATCAATACAAATGCAGCGAGTGAAGTCTTGCTAACACAAGCATTGCGGTGCTTGGCTGTATGTTCTCCTCCAGAAACACATACAAGCGTGTGGCCGTCATAATTTTTATTACTTTTTGTTTGTTACTCTTTGTGTATAATGCGCAGTCATAAGACACAAAAAGTAATAAGAAATTGCCCTAAAGTAATAAAATGTTCCCCGTTTGCGTTGGGTGTACTTATTTTCTAACATGTTTTGTGTGTTACTTGGGAATGAAGCATAGGTACTCATGAGTGCAAGACCATAATTATGCAGCGACACGTCCATAGATGCAACCTGAGACGCTGAGCAAAAAATAAATTCAAAACCAAAATTCATGTAAATTTTTTTTTCGCGAACATGATTGTCATTACTTCCCCAAACTATGATTTTCAGAATTTTGTAGTTGAACAAGTAGGTTAAAAGAACACGTGTCGGCCCTGGTTTGTATAAATCCGAAAAAAAATAAAAATACCGGTTTTTTACCGGTTTTTATTTTTATGAATACCGAAATACCGGTTTTTCGAAAAGTCGGTAATACCGACCACCCTAGTAGGAACTGAAACTAAGAACGTTTACGGATTTCATCTCCAAGATCGTGTCCGACGCTTGCGATGCGAACGTCAACTGCGATTACAAGCCGGACACAAAAGCAGCAGCTGGGCAGCCACAATGAAGGGAGCGAATCCAACGGACGGAACAATCGGTAGAAGCAGAAGTCGTGTAGAGCGTGCCAACGAGACGACCATCAGCTAAGATTCTGCCAGGACTTCAAAAACTTATCCTTTGCTGATCGAATAAAGATCGTTCACTAATGGAAACTGTGCAAGGTCTGCTTGAAGGATCACAGTGGGCAAAGCCGTTTTAAGATTCGGTGCGACGTAGATGATTGCGGAGGATCGCACAATTCATTGATCCATCCGGCCACAAAGCAGTTGCCATGCACGCACACATCAAGCCCAGCAATACTATGAGTTTCCGTATGATAGACGAAGAAGCTTCCATCACATTGATAGAGAGTAAGTGTGCTGATCGTCTGGGACTAGACTGACGTTTATCGAGTCGAGAAGAACTCCAGGTGGATGAAACTGGGGACTTCTGCTGATGACGAAGAGAATGTGGAGGAGACTTTACTGCGGTCAGTGTACAGGGTGACAAAAAAGTCCGGTCACACAGAAAAATCTCAATATTTCAAATAATAAGAAGAAAATCTGAATGAAAGCTTTATTCAGTAACTCATAAAGATACTTCACAGGCGATATCTCGGAATAACATCACCTTTCTCTGATCGAACCAGCTTCAGACGTCTAGAAAAGTCGTCGCAAGCGGCGCGCACTTGCTCCATCGGCATCTCGTCCCAGGTTTTCGTGATAACTCGCTTGAACTGCTCCAAATTTGTTATTTTATAGTCGTTCAGCTCGACATCATGTATCCCCACACGAAATAATCCAGTGGATTCAGATCCGGAGACGACGGAGGCCATTCATTCTTCGAAATGAAATCGGTCAAGTTTTCCTCACACCACGCCTGAACAACATTTGCGGTGTGGGATGGGGCGCCATCTTGCTGGAAGCAGTAGTAATTTGTAATTGTATTTGTATTTGAATAATCCATCTGACAATAAATAGTCTTAATGAATAAATTTATGCGGGGGCCTAGTGTGGTTGGTAACGTCTCCGCCAACCACGCTTGACGCCTGGGTTCGAATCCCACCGCCGACATAGGTGTCGATGGTTGTGAGGTGGCGTGATCCACTCACAACCAACCCAACTGGTCTAGATTCAATCCTAGCCGACACCGGGAGATTTTCTGAGGCGAAAAATCTCTGGGATCACGCCTTCCATCGCATGAGGAAGTAAAGCCGTTGGCGCCGGTCCTTTATTAAACGGGTCGTGAGTTAGGGTCCTGGATGTGGAGTCGCCTCCCCGGGCGTCAGTGATTGGCCACAACAGTGGCGAAACTAGACCGACGGAAAATAAGCGAGAATAAAAAAAAACTTACTAACTAATCACAGTTTTGAGTCTACTTATAAAATATCGGGTTGGTTCGTCAAACTGGAAGTGGTCTTCAACAGCGGTAAAGCCACGGACACACGCTGTGAATGGTTCATTTTTTCCGAACAAAGTGCGGTGAAAAACAGGTTGCAGTAATGTTGCGTTTCGAAGATTTCTGTTCGGGACACGAAAACTTACCATTTGGAGCAGTGCCGGGGCATCTAATTCTCCATTTAGTAGCTTAGCGATGAATAAACATTGTTGTATTTTTCTTCGGCGTTCCAGAGTGTCTAAGCCCAGTAGTCGGCATCTATCAGGGTATGGTGGCAAGTTGTCGGGGTTTCTCCATGGTAAGTTCCGCAGTGCCAAACGAATAAACCGTTTTTGAACCCGTTCTATCCTAAGATTCCACGTGATCTGGTAGGGGTTCCATACAATACTAGCATTTTCTAAAATCGGTCGTACAATTGCACAGTACAATGCCTTCCAACAAAGTGGCTCAGAAAAGTCCTTAGCCACCTTGGATACAAATCCCAACTGTCTTGTTGCTTAAGAAATCAACCCTGAGCGGTGCAAATCAAATGTCATTTTCGAGTCCAACAGGATACCCAAATCAGTCACTTCGGTTACTCTGGTGAGCGTGATGCCGTCAATATGATAATCATGGATAATTGATTGTGATTTACGATGGAACGAGATGACTTGACATTTTTCCACGCTAACAATCAATTTGTTTCTGTGGCACCAATCAACAAACAAACTTAGACAGGTTTGTAAACGGCGACAGTCCTCCTGCGTTTGTATAACAGCATATAACTTCAAATCGTCAGCATACACCAATTTAAAACAACCTCTATTCAAAATCAAAGCAGCATCATTGAAGAATAGAGTGAATAGTAGCGAACCAAGATTACTACCTTGTGTCATCGTCTTCAAACAATAGTTCAGCTTGAGGCAGAACATTTTTATTCAAAACCGTGTCCAGGTAGTACGCTGCGTTGATTTTGACCCCTTTATCGGTAAAAATAAGAGGCAGTTTACCTCTCTTGCAAATGGCTCCCCAAACCATCACTGACGTCTTATTTTGGAACCGGGAAACGTTCAGCTTGTCCGCAGGAGCTTGTTGGAGGCTCACACTCCAAACTCGATCATTTTGGCGATTGACTGTTTGCTCCAAAACATCTGCGCGCCAACCGAGCAACTCCCGCGACCGTTGGTACCTCTTGTCCTTTGTAGCTTTGGTAACCCCATGAACCACCTGTTTTTTGTACGTTAATTCCTCGCGCAGAAGCAGGCGGATTGATTCTTGGTTCATTTTAAGGTTCATGGCCAGCTTCCGTGCAGATTGGGCGGGATTCCGGCGAATCCGGTCTCGTAAAATCTTTTTCAGCCTTGGAGTTCTCACAGGCCTTGGTCGTCCAGATCGTGCCTTTTCCTCGGTGCCTCCGATCTCTAGGTTCCGATTTATGGTCCGGTACACGAATTTCCGGTTGATTCCAAGCGGTTTTAGGTGTTTGAATATGTGTCCGGGTTTGTACCCTTTCACATATTCAGCGATAACAGCTGCTCTTAACTCTGCCATGGCTCACAACTCAATGTAAACAAACTGCACAGAAACGAAACTCTGCCACTTTGGGCAACAAAGTTAACCCTTTCATTTGATTTATAGATGGCACCAGAGAGATGCAACGTGTAGGCTTCAGGCGATCCCGAAAAAGTGTGACCGGACTTTTTTGTCACCGTGTATATCGTTGACAAGCTGAGACTGCCACACCAGACGCTCTAGGCTGATAAACTATCGACATGGTACGACCACATGTGGGATTTGCCTATCAGTTCAAATTGGACTGTGTACGGGCCACGAGGAGCATCTCCCGAGACGTAGGGCAATTACCTGGGATACCACCAGCAAGTCTTTAACGAAGTTCTTCACGGTACCCTCAAATCCTATTATGCACTTGATGAATACGTAGTACAGTACGGCCAGCACCGAGAATCAGCTGAAGACAAAAGGACGCGGTCAATACTGGTCAACACAAACCACAAAACACGAAGGGTACTGTTTCGAGACGGGACTGCTCTGGAACAAGGGTGACATAAGTAACCTAGCAAGCGACGAATAATCATTTAAATGACATAGAATAAATTTTAATAAACGTTCATTCTAAGTTTGTCCATCGTCAAGTTAAGACGTATTTCCATTTAGTAGTATATCCGATCTACGGCCACCACTCTCAAGTACAATAGGTTATGGGCCCAGCACGCTTCCATATCGCCGCAGCTGTATCTATCCTAGGCACAAAAATCAGCTGCCCATCGCAAGCATCGTTAGTCCTGGGAATAGATTCCACGCACTTGGAAGTTTTCGTTGATGCTTACCGGGCCGGCGATACCAAGGACCGGAAATCAACCACGGGCTATTTGATCCGGTACGCAGGAGGAATGATTGGATGGTGCTCCAGGAAGCAAGATTGCGTAACATTGAGCAGTTCCGAAGCTGAATATGTCGCTATTACGAAAAGCTGCAAAGAATTATGCTGGATATTACACCCATTCGACGATTTAGGAATCCACACACAATTACCAGTTATTGCAGTACCTTCCCACGAATGAAATGCTAGCTGACATGATGACGAAGCCGCTACAACGTAACAAGCAAACACTGTTTCGTGATGAAGCCAGGATTCTCCCGTCGAGGAGGAGTGTTGGAGGTGTAAACCTAGCAAGCGACGAATAATCATTTTAATGAACTACAACAGTAAGCTTCCCGGACAACCACCCTGTGCCGCTAATGTGGTTAAAGCACTTGGCAAGAAAGCTGGAAAAGTCACCAGAAATGTATCGAAACATTTGGAAGCAGATCGACGAGTATCGAGCTAAAAGATACGCCCATGAAGCCACCGCACAAAAATTGCACTCTGCAGTTTCCAAGAGGACATGGTATCTCCCGATGAATGTAGTCTTGAATCCAAAGAAACCGGAAACCGGACATGGCGGCGATGGTTCACAAAGTTTCCCTTAATTCAATGCTGCTGAAGAGGCCGGTCCTGCTAGTGCCGCAGGTATCGATGCTTCTTAACTTCCAGGAGCGACGAATTGCATTCGGAGATGAACCACCAGATGAAAATGATAGCCCAACGGTTCCTGTTCCGGAACAACAGCGCTCAAGACCCGAAGGTGTATGCGATGGACGTCACCACATTTGGTTTAACGTGCTCGCCTGTATTAGCACAATACGTCAAGAACCGGAATGCAGAGGAACATGCCGGCTATTTTTTGGAATCAGTAGCGGCCATCATTAAACGGCATTATGTCGATGACTACTTCAACAATGTCGACACGGTTGAGGAAGCGGTAGAACGAACGAGCAAAATAGATAAGGCTTATCCATGAGAAAGCCGGGTTTGATATTCGGAAATCGGTGTCCAATTCACATTAGGTCCTGTCTATGTTAGGAGACGTCAAAGCTGGAGGATCAGTTGTTTTAACCAGGTTAAGCAGAAGTCTAACAAACGGTTCCTCAGGGTAAGCTCAGAGCAAGAAAGGGACGTTTTTGCTTTTTCCTGCAAGTCTTTTAGGGCAGCGTAAAGCTTGTAGCAAACCTCGAACTCAAACCTACTGTGCCCATTTACAATTCATGGGAAGATGTTCGTTCGACATCTCTGGCGAAGTGGTTGCGAGAAAGATTAGGAAATCGACGATCGGGGCTGTGACAGCAGTGGATGGCATTGCTTACAGGAATCAAAGCACTGCGAAATCCATGATGTTATCTGGGTAATACTGAATCGTTTCAGGTAAAGTCCCTCGAACTGCACACCTTTAATGACGCGAATATCTACGGTCGGTCGTTGATGGAGCATTTAAATGCAGTCTGGTAATGACGCGTGTAAAGATAGCGCCGTTAATCCATCAGTCTATTCCCAGATTGGAACTGATGATCGCCGACCTCGGAGAACGAAGGAGCCAGACCTTTTTGGAAACCACTACGCTGAATATCGATCGCACCATCCTGTAAACCGAGTTCCGAACTTCACTGTCGTGGCTACATTCAGACCAGTTCAATACAAACAGTTCATCGCATCCAAATTTGGAGAGATACTGGAACTGACCAACATTAGGGACTGGCAATGAGACCGACCTAGCAAAATATCGTGGATGCGCACATTCATTGAGATCGTGGACCACTGTTGCAAAACAATTCGGACTGGGTGAATGGTCCGGAGATGCTGTATCAGCCGCGCAACCAGTGGCCGGTAATCTACCAATTCGAAGCAACTGGCGAAGAGGCAAGAGGTCTAGTGATGTTGCCTGAAGTGTCTGAAGTGAGCACTGTTTCGCAGAAAGGCCACCAAACCGATCTTCACTTTGCAGACTACAGCGGATCTTCGTCGACTAATCAAAGCCCGGTTTTCGACGGTTCGAAAACCACTACAACAAAAAGAACTTCGACTAGAAGAGATCATTCTTTGGAAACAGTCGCATGTCGTCAGATTGTCGGATAAGATGAACACACTTACACGCTGAATTTCGAGCTAGAAGCGAGTCAACCACCTTACAAGCCAGTCGGCGTAGATTCGAGTCTCGACTCGGGAGAGACTGTTGTTGTCAATAGGATCGTAGCGCTAGCCCCGCAATTGTCCTGTACACTTAACGGTTGGCTGCGAAGTCTGTGTATAATAAACACAAGGTTGAGCTTCGAATCGGAATGTAGCACCAAGGCTTTGCTTTATAATGGACACTGAAGGAGTGGTACGAGTACAAGGAAGAATGGAGTCCAATGAAGCGATCCTGTTTGACAAGAAATTCCTGCTAATCTGATTGGGGAACCACGACATAACCCAAAGGCTGATTCTATTCTACCACGAGAAGTTTAGCCATGCTTACGCACCACTTAACACCTTCGGTCATTTAGTGCAGATCAGATGATTCTCGAGCAAGCGGGGCACCCACGACTACATCTATTCCGAAAACGCTACTAATTTCCACGGAGCGAACACCGTGGTGACGAATTATATTCCACAGGAGTCTGCCGATGAGGAAGCTCTATCACCAAACCACTTCATTCGTGGAACAGTGACCAAGCAAGATGCAGTCTCGGACAACCCGGACAAACAGTATGAAAACTTGCGCAATGTTTATCAGCGATCGTGGTGCTTGGTCAGAAAATTTTGGGAACGGCGACCGCAGGAGTACTTGCCGACTCTAAATCATCGCCTTAAGTGGTTTGAGGACATGGAACCATTAGAAGTCGGTGATTTAGTGTTTCTTGTGGGAGGAAAGAACCGGAAGTACTGGAGACGAGGACGCAGGAGTAGATGGACGAGCTCGACAAGCGGAAGTAAGGACGACAGATGGCAAAATGTATCAACGAGAAGTGACTAATCTGGCGGTGATGGAGATTCTGGATGGTAAATTTAGGAGTACAGGAAGCTCTAACGGATGTTACGTACCAGAAGAGGTTCTAATCACCGAGTAGACCGTAAACGGTGAAATTGTCGATTACCGTTACGAGTGACGAGGATGAGAGTACGCTCATCTTTCTAGGCGAGTCGGAACTTCTGGTGGTGAAACTTTTGGTGGTCTAAATAGATCTCCGCACCTGTTAGAAGAAAACAAAACAATATAGTGTGAGTGGAAATAGGTAAATCGATAAATACTTACACTAGCACACTAAAACCGAAAATCTGGATCGGGCCGTAGTCGAACGTAGGATTGAATATTCTTTGATTGAGAATCTGTAAGTAAAACGAAACGAATTTTTATGCAGTGATTAAATGCTAAAAAAAACATGAAGATATCTAGATCAAATCACTGGTCAATCGCAGTGTTCAGCATATCGTTACTTTGCGTAGACTAGTACGGCAATTTCATTTTGAGTATCTGGAAAGAGAAGGAATAAACAAACAAAATAAATAATAAATGCATTAAATGATAGGAAAAATAAGCGGGATATTATTTTCGCTACAGATGGAAACAGATAGCAGGAGTGAAACACTCTTAGCCAGGCAACAGTTTATCATGCTATTGCGTGTTTTATCGTGCGGGTGCAACTGGGGGATAATAAAATTCTGTTTCAAGTTTGAAATGCTGCTGTGAAGTCGAACTAACTGTCTTGTTTAAGTGGCTACACATCCGTTATATTTTGCGAAAAAATTAAATAACAGAAAAGTTGTGTACAAAATCACGACTGCAAGGTTGACGTAGAACTACTTGACAATTTTCAACAGTAGTTGCAAGCTGCAAAACTCTTGCGCAAAACCCGTAGATAAAAATGTTTTTTTTTTTCAATTTATTTGTTTGGTTGCCCCTGAAGGGACGGTTTGTTGTTTAATTTGAAATCGGATATTATGCTGAGGATTTGAAATTTTCATATGACGAAGGCATTGAATTATCTGTTTAATTGAAATATTTTGAAATCTTGTGAACACTTGATTCAAAACAATTTTTTCACACTGGAAACTGAACAACCAGTAAAAATTTTGATTGCCTGGATTTAGAAAGCTCGTGTTGTTGCCAAGATAAGACGAGCTTTACCAGAGGAAAGCTGTTGATAATCGCTGCTGCTGAAGGAAGAAACTTTTATTTCAGTGTGACAGATTTAGAGTTTTCGACTTGAAACATACCTTGAAGTGATTCATGATAGCAGGATCCATCGTGCCAGATGTCTGCTCTGTGCTTTAAGCAGAGCATCATGCAGTCTTAGGAGGATATATTAACGCGTCTGCTGCCATAAACTTAAAGACGACATAAGGAGCAACAGAAGTTTGCAGCATCCTGGATGCACTTTCATTAATCATCCACGCCCCATAAAATTAGTTCCGGAGACAAAAGAAGCACAGAGTTTGTATAATTAAAATGAATTGAAAAACATGAGACTGGAAATCTGGATAGTGTATAGTTTATGTTCTGCTTATCAAACTATATTATATTAAGTTCATCCTCAACAAGATTGCGTGAAACGTGAAATGTACCACTTGAAGAATTCAAACACAAAAACTTGTGCGAGCCAAAACAGTTACCGGTGTGCAAACTAGTTTAGATGTTAGGATAATTGATTGTTCTAAGAGAAAATAAGATTTATTTTGTCACTTTTTTGCCTTCCATTCATAATTAAGCTTGGCAAACTAATCCACGCACTAATAATGAAACCAATTTTCTTTCACAATGTACCTCTAATTATTGAACAGAACTGAAGTTGATCCACTTTGCTGCCGATAAAAATTCGTGCCCCGTC
Source organism: Wyeomyia smithii (assembly GCF_029784165.1). Lineage (NCBI taxonomy): Eukaryota > Metazoa > Arthropoda > Insecta > Diptera > Culicidae > Wyeomyia > Wyeomyia smithii. The sequence goes on from NC_073696.1 coordinate 17,108,590, forward strand.
GAATTTACTGCTTTGGAAGTATTCGTAAATATTTAAATCAATTTGCATAGTTAACGACTGTAAACTATAATAACTGAGACGGGAAAGTACCCTACCCTCAGTATAGTTCCATTTTCAAGCACAGTTCAAAACTCGTGCATCAGCAGCAGTGGAGTCCCGAACCCAACATTGTTCTCAAATTATTCATAATTCATTAGACGGTCGTCACCCATCATTGATGGACCGATAATGATGGCCAGTGAAGGCATTCAGCGCAAAGAAGTTGAAAATTGGGAGTTCAGTCACTTTCACCACGTTAGGCTAAGGGTTGGCAGCATGAATAATTTTTACCCCTAGTCGGAAGTATTCACGCTATTTCCGTTTCCGCTTCAAAGATGGTTGGAAAGCATTTCAAATGTGAAGAAAGTTTCCCAAGCACCCAATAAATTATGAGAATGTTGTCTATATTCGTGGTGGGTGCAGGACAACATCAAACATTATCCCGTCGCTTCAAAAGTTTTAGTATCGCCTCCATTATCATCCTCCTGCTGGTGATGGCTGAAGTCGACCTTTGCCCTCACAACATTGGCGTGTCCCTAGCGGACCGCTTGTTGGGCTCGATTCGGGTCATTACGCTCTCTGAACTTCCGTCCGACCCAGAAAAACTCGACCGACGGCGGTTGATGTTTTGCTGCTTTTTTATGTTCACTTTACTGAGCTGATCTCTCCCGCATGCCATTTAACTGCGAAAAAAATGCTTGTTTTTGTCTTATCAAAAGCTCGTTCCGTTTGCAGCATCCGCTCTTTAAGATAGATTGGAAAACGGCCACTAAAGTCTGGACTGCACGAGGTTAAGCACCGGTGCTGTAGGATTTGATCCCGTCGAGAGCATGAGAAAGCGTGGGAAGCTTCCCGATCAACAAGATGTTGCCAAATTGCTTTCGTAGCAAAAAAATTAATGATATTGGTTTTGATCAGCAATAAAATCGTTATATGATAAAATGTTAAATACATAGATGAAGAAAAAAAAAATTTAAATAAAATAATTTCTGTTTTATTTACTAAATTTGGTAATTTTATGACATAGCTTAAGGATCAGGCGGACCGGCGAGAAAAGATTTTATTTCAAACACAGACATTAGATCCCTTGCTCGGCAACAGCCTTGAGCCGAATTAATAATGACATAATGTTCGTAGTTCATTCCGAAAATAATACAGTTCAGAATAGACGGCACAACTAGAAAATTAAATTTATGGCCACTTACTTGAAAAAGTTACCAATATGAAACATTGCTATGCAGCCTATCCTCTCACGATTGGGAATTTTTTTTTTTGCATGCCAAAAGCCGGGGTTTTGTTTTCCGATCGATGTTCTAGAAGCCATCTGCAAAAAGAGCACTTAATTTCTCATATTTCAAATTCCATCGACGAATAAAAGAGATGACCTGGAATAATTTCGAAGCAACAATCGGTCCACCGCTGCTGCCGACAGATACGCGTTTCGACTACAAAGTTTTTTTTCGTTGCTGCCCACACCAGCATTCATTCAATGCGCCTGAGTTGGCTTCATTTTGGGGTTTTGTTTTTTTTGCGACTCCCGACCGGCCTCCTCTCCTGGCATCTGCGGGGGCTTTTGTGTCCTATCTAAGCAATTCAGCGCTGATTCGGATAAAGCACATCCTATGAGTACAGTTTTACTTTTTTGTAACTGCGGAATACTTTTGTTATCCTTTTAAAAATCCGTTTGAAAGTGTTTAGCTGATTTCGAATTTCAATCGAGAATAACATTTAGTAAAATTCCGGCAAACCGATAGGTAGATTCGAACTTGGCTAGTACCCATCCTGGACTCCCGGGCAGATCATGCTGTGATTGCTCAAAAAGGGACAGAAGCATCGTACTTTTTACGCTGATTTTTATACTGCGATTGGACTTTTTTTGTGGGTTGAAGGGATTCAGCTGAAAAGTTAAAATAAAAAAGTCGAAGCGAATTCAAAGAGTTTCCGCATCTGGTCTGGCAGCGGAGGCGTGCGCTTCGGACGAGGGTGACCAGGGTAGGGCTTTGCTGTCAAATTTGTAAGATTATATATTTTTATGATTATGGCTATGGTTTTGCTTCTTCAAACAATGCTTTTCGCGGATTGTTATTGTTAATTTGGTGTTGTCTGTGGGTATTCTTGAGATCAATCAAATCGGGAATAAAAGAAGTTTCGCATCAATTCTTTCGTAGATAAATAAACATAAAAAATCAACCTGGGATAAAACTTCAAAAATTATGCGAAATGATGGAGGAATGCTGAGGTTTTGATCTCATGATTTGAATGAGTTGCACACGTATTTGACTTAGCAAACTGAGTATTACTTAGCATTTATATAATTTATTTTTTAATTTTATAAATTCAAGTTATTTCTAACTTGTAAATTATTGCATTAATTTTAATTTGTTATGGGCTTTTTCATTTAAAACCTCTATTTTAAATATTGAAATAGATTTTTTAGGAAAAAATCGTCTTGACGATGTAGTCCTGAAAAGATTCCAAATGGCATCTGGGGTCGATTTGAGGCCTCTGGATGTTATCCAGGTTCCGAAAATACTAGAGCTATTATAAGCCCCTTTCAAAGAAATGAATTTTGAAATAGCGTCTGGAGACGATTTCCAACCTTCGAATATCATCCCGATTTGAAGTTATCTTCAGCTCTAATTGGTCAGAAACTGCGTTAGAAACACGACTCAACATTGTTAATAGAACAAAAAAGTTACAAAATTACTATTTTTAGTATTGCGATAAACGCTTTACTAATTTTCCAAACGAATGCAGCAAGAATGAAGGGAATTCGGCAAAAACTGACTGAGTTATAAGCATTTGAAATTACACAATTCTCGTGATTTGAGCCCCGGAATAATGCCGTAAGACGTAATTTTACGTCAACATTCTTCCATCATATCTCCATTTGAACCTGTTTTCAGAAAATTACTCTTGAGACTTAAAAAAAATGCTCCACCTGCAAATTATTATTCATAAGATCGTAGAATAAACAATTAAAATAAACTTGTCAAATGAATGCTGTAAAAATGAATAATTGAGAAAATTTGAGAGACGAAATAACGAATAAATGAAAACGTAGAAAGTCTAGAAGCCAAAAGTTCGAAACATCGAAATGGTTGAAAGAGGACACGACACAGAGATGAAAGGTCAAAAAGACGGAAGCAAAGAAAACGGACAGACAAGCAAATAATGACGGAAGAAGAGATAAAAACCGGAATACCCGCAGTGAGAAAAAAACACAAAAAGGTTAAAATATTAAAAGATTATTAAATAAATTAAATTAAAAGAAACGAAAAAATATCAACGACGAAATGATGAAAATAAAATAAAGAAGATCAAATTAAATGTCGAATAAACGAGGAGATGAAATTTAGAATAGTCGTGAATGAATCACGAGACAGAATCAATAGACGGAATGACAAGAAGAAAAAAAGGACAAGAGAGGCGAAAAGTTAATGAGAAGAAAAAAACAAAGTGACAAAAAGACATTAAGAAAAAGAGACGAATAAAACAAAATAGGAAAATAACAGCAAAACGACAAAAATAAAACTAAAGAAAGCGAAAAAAAGGTTAGATTAATAACCGAATAAATAAAAGGACATACAGACGTAAAGAAAAAGCTGAAAAAAATAACAAAAAGATTAACCGAAAATAAAACAATAGCTTAATTAGAAAACGAAAAAAATACTGAAAGACAAAAAGACAAAAAGACAAAAAGACAAAAAGACAAAGAGACAAAGAGACAAAAAGACAAAAAGACAAAAAGACAAAAAGACAAAAAGACAAAAAGACAAAAAGACAAAAAAACAAAAAGACAAAAAGACAAAAAGACAAAAAGACAAAAAGACAAGAAGACAAGAAAACAAAAAGACAAAAAGACAAAAAGACAAAGAGACAAAAAGACTAAAAGACAAAAAGACAAAAAGACAAAAGGACAAAAAGACAAAAAGACATAAAGACATAAAGACAAAAAGACACAAAAGACAAAAAGACAAAAAGACAAAAAGACAAAAAGACAAAAAAACAAAAAGACAAAAAGACAAAGAGACAAAAAGACAAAAAGACTAAAAGACTAAAAGACTAAAAGACTAAAAGACTTAAAGACTAAAAGACTAAAAGACTAAAAGACTAAAAGACTAAAAGACTAAAAGACTAAAAGACTAAAAGACTAAAAGACTAAAAGACTAAAAGACTAGAAGACAATAAGCCAAAAATACAAGACAAAAGGAGACAAAGAAAACACAGAAAAAGCAAACACAAAAAACTAAAGAACAAACAAGCAAAAGCAAAAAAAATAAATTAAAAGACTAATAGACAGAGAGACATACAACTGAAAAAAAAACACAAATAGACATGGAAATTAAAATGCTGAAAGGCAAAAAGACAAAATAAATAAAAAAAAAAAAACAAAAGACGAAATGAAAAATAATTTATGAGGCTAAAAGTGCAACAACTAAAACGTGAAATAAAAAACAAGGAAACAAATAGTTTAAAGGGACGAAAATATGAAAAATAAAAGAGCTGAAGAAACGCAGAGCAACGAGGATAAAAAAAAACGGAAAAACGGAAAGGCGGAAGCCAGAAAATAAAAAAGCAAGGCGGAGAAAAGACATAAATATTAGGAGTTCAGGGGACTGATAAACTAAAAAAATGAAAGCGAAATAAAACAGAAATGAAGGAATAAATTCGTAAACGGAACAAAAGTCTAACAATCCGAACGAATAACATACCACAACATGATAAAATTTTATATCACGTCGAAAAATGTAAAAAGATGAAAAGAAAATAAGAAGAAAATACTTAATGGCCACAAAACTAAGAAACGAATGGTGATAGGAACAAGAGCAAAGCCAAAGAGGCGACAAAAGAGGAGAAGCCAGAAAACTGTGAAAAACAGTATTTACGAAGAGACAAAGACGCCAAATTACCATAAGACTAAAATGCTAACAAACATGAAAACGAAAGAAGGAATGAAGAAAATGGGAAAAAAACCAATTGACGAGAAATTAAAAAGTCGAAGAGATGAAAATAAATTGGATAACCAGACTAAATGCTAAAAATATGATGGTACGAAAAAAATAAGAATAAAAACTAGATAGCTCAAAGACCAAGAAATGAACTTATGAAAATCAACAAACCACAGATGAGGCATTTACATTTTACAGGGCGAAAAGATTGACGAACAAAAAGACAGAAACACTGAAAGATGACATCATAAGTAAACAATATTTTTGTTGTAAAATGACTTCATCACAAAAACAAGAAAAAAAACAGAGATGATGAATCCGAAAAACTTAACAGCTATATAGCATATCATAGCATAGCATAGCATATTTAGTCTGAAAAACTAAAAAGCTTTGTAAAAAAAAGTAAAGATAAAAATATTTCTATAAATGATGAACTGTAAAATTCCACACGAATAATGTAAATCTATGGAATTAAGTAATCACCAAACCTCAAAACAAAGATGCAGAGGCTAAAAGACTAAACATTTATTATGTGAACCATATGTAACCATATTAAAATATAAATAAATGTAATTTAAGCAGAAAAAAGCAAAAGATAAAAAATTTAAAATTTCGAAAAAACAAACTGGTGCAGAAAAAAAACGCATAGACAGAAGGATAGTTAGAATAATTAAAGAATGCGTGGAGAAGCAAACAGACGAAGAAACAAAAGGTCAACAAAGTAATTAAACAAAGATACAGAAAGATGAATAACTTAAAGAAAATAAGACAAAAAAAAACCAAAGACAAATAGAAGAAAAAACTAACTGAAAAAATCTACAAAAAAAAACTACAAAAATAACAACAAAAGAAGCGCATGTAAAAAATTACGATTAAACAAAGAGACAGAAAATTAGAAAACATATAGAAAAACACACAAAAAGTGAATACGGAAGCAAGAAAACATAGGCATAATGAACGTAATGGACGAAAAGATGAAATTGTGTAAACGAAACAAAAGATTCAAAATCAAACGAGTAACATACAAAAAATGAAAAAAAACATGACAAAATAATTAAAAACAGGAAAATACCGTAAGAGGTAAGAAACGATAGAACGACGAAACATTGAATGGACAGAAAGCAAAATATTAAATAGCTAAAAAGGCTAACAGACAAAAAATCAAATAATCATTATAACGAGGGCAAAAAATTAGAGTCGAAATACCAAAATGAAGAAAAGAGGAAAAGCCTGAAAAAAAAACAGAAAAATGTAGAGACGAAAATACGATGTTACCAAACGTTTAACGTATCGAAGAACAAAAATACTTCAAAAAGGAAAAAAAAAACAAAGAAGGAATGAAAAAAATACAAAACATTAGACCAAACGACCAAAATATAAAGAAATCAAAATAATGACAATAAATTGAATGAATGAATCAAATGAAAAAGAATCGAAAATATGAAAGAAAAGACTAGAAAAACTAAAAGACTAAAAAACGACACTATCAAAAGCGACGAAAAAAAAAAAGGGGTGGAAGGGTGAAAAGGTCAAACGAAAATAGAATACAAAGAGACGTAGACGTCGAAAGACTAACATACCAAAAAATAAAATACTTAAAAATAAAAAGACGAAAGAAGAAATAAAGAAAATAGGCAAGAAATTGCTAAAATACAAAAATAACACGGAATCGAAATGGAGGAAGGAATTGGGTAAAGATAACAAATGTTGAATAGATGAAAAAACTATTAAAAAATACAAATAAAAAACGAGATGAGAATACTACAGGGCAAAAAGATTAAAGGTCAAAGAGAAGTGAATTGATAATAAGACAAAAACAATGAAACGACAAAGCTACGAATAAACGAAAAGAAGCAGAAATGAAAAAGGAAAAGAAAAAATGTCGAATAAATGAAGAGATGAAAAGACGGAATGACAAAAGGACGGAAAATAACAAAGTGAGAAGAGGAGAAGCCGGAAAAACCAGAAAAAAGAGAGACGAAGAATAGATTCTAAACGATTCTAGCGTGAAAAAAGGAATGAAAAAATGAAAAATATATGAGCGGTATGAACAAGCGTTCAAAATATCAAGAATTTAAAAAAATAATAGAGACCAGATGATATATAGATGAAAACAAGAAAAAAGACAAAAAATACTGAACGATAAAAAAACACAAACTAATAAAACAAAATGAGTCGTAAAACAAAAAAAACTGATAAAAAGGCGAAGAAACAAAATAAAATAAAAGTCTTATAAAGGAATCAATGAAAAAAATCAGCGACATAAAGACAAGTATTAAAAAAAAAGAAATGACAAAAGGAATAGGAGACAAAAAAAACAAACGAAGATAAACTGTAAGAAAATTGTAAAATTTTTTAATAATCCCGGATGAAATTTGCTCGTGTGCAGGTTTTCGGAAAGTAGTGATTTCACGAGATATACCCTAACCTTTGTTCATGTCCCACGGTGACCGTTTAGTCGATGCTTGCCTTCGGTCAATAAATATCGTAATCAATTTAATGAAAACGCGATGTATTCTTGAGAAAAAAAAAACGCGTACACCGGAGTGCTTTTGCTTCGTCGAATGTACTCGGGATTGGTAATAGATATATACTCAAAAGTTGGATGCTACGGGTGGTAGCTGTTGTTTTCGCGCGAGTCGTCTGCATAGGATCGCAGTTTTTGACGAGAAAGATACTCTTAGTTCGTTTTCGTAACAAACGACATTCGACATTTATCACGGTGATATAAAAACATAATCCATCCTTCCCACCGCAATTGCGGAGATTCAGAGATAAACTTAATTTCGGTCTGACGATATAACCAAAGATAGCTCGCAAATGGTAATAGACAAACATTCAAGTATTTCGGATACTTCTGAATGGCTATCGCGACAAGATACTAACCGTTCGTCGTCGTAATGAGTTAACTTCGCGTGCACTACTGTCTCATTCAGTCACATATCATGGTGACACAACCCTTCCCTTCCATCGCAGTCGGGGAGATGCAAAGGCAAACTCGGTCTCCGAAAACAACGACTGCTACGCTTCTATTTTACACCGTCGTGCCATGCCCTAACGATCGTATAAACGGCGCCGTTATCGAACCAAACCGGTAGCTACTGAACTGTTGTACATTTGTCCTGATAATATTAATGTATCTTGCAGAAATCTTTAAAAGTTTTCCAATGGTGGTGTCAAATTCGAAATCGGTGGTTAAACTATGATTCTTTTTTAAGATATAGATCAATACAAAAATTCAAGAATTGCTCAAAATACAACATTTTTGAAAATCGTTCAGTTCTTCGGGGTCCGAGAATTTTTTTTCACTGCTTTCAATCATTTCGACACATAAATATACTTTTTAAAATACCTCGTGTTATCAGCGAGCCGGTTTCAGCAAGAGTAAGCTCACTGAAAGTTTTCCAGGAAATAATAAATAAGCCAACTTCTATTTAATTATAATATTTTCCCGGGTACTATTCGCATTGAAACTCACCGAGTTTATGAATCGTGCTAAATTGTCGAATAACAATCGTTTGAAATAGTTTCCGGTTTCCCGTTATACCTACCAGCATCAGTACTCGAAACAGTATCTATTCACGTATATTTCACCTGGAAAAAGCAATCCATTCTCAGATTTCAGAGCTCGCTATACAAACAGTTAGCTCCTCCCCAGATCCCCGCCCCCACGTTGGTGGTCGCTTTGATTTCCGATTCATGCCCGAAACGCCCGGTAGATTACGGCTGCCATAAATTTCCCAGCGGCCATCGACAGTCACAGTTGTCGGGAAAGCTTTTGTGGCCATAGAATAATTGAATCAGTTCAAGTTTCCTGCCTTCAACGGGTGAAAAGTTTTTCGATGCGGAGCGTAGTAGAGGCACTAGCGCCTAGAGTAAAGTCGTCGAATGAATAACTAATGATTTAGAATCAGTTAGTCTATAACGATCGCAATAATTTTTGTTTTAACAATAAAGCTATTATCACTCTACTCATGTCGATTCTACTGCACTGAATCGGGTCCTGTTGCGCCTGAACAACTGTACGAAATGTTTATGAGCTGTGAGTGAATTTATGTGGCTGTAAGTCACGCAAAACGGACCAAAAGACAAAGAGAAAGCGGAATATATTACGGCAAACGGAAGCTCGCCGGTCTTCCAACCGGATTTTGACAGCGAGGAAATAAAAGCGGGTACGATTTCGAGGCTTAATTAATGGTTCCTTTAACAGAGCCAATCTAGTTAGAATGACGCTGTGATTGCTAATCACGTCGAGATAATTGCACAATTAATTCGCAACGAAAGTGGTTGTTAGAAGAATTTAGGAGGAAACTTTTGGATGAATATAAAATAATCAGTATATTTTTAAAACATTTTCAAACATCACGTTTTAATTCACACTTCTCTTTGGTTTTTCCATTAGATTGTTCCTGCTCGAATACACCAGAAAAGTGTTCTCTTAATGGAAGGAGAACTCGAGCCGCCACACATTATTTGCACGGTGGAACACAATAAATCGTTAACAAGCCGAACGAATTGCTTTTAGCGAAATGGATGCATAAATGAATATTTGTATGCTGCAAAAACCATAAACTACTGGCGTTACTCCGTGACAAAGTGAACACCGTCACATCGGCGGGAGAGGAAGAAAAAATTGCGGGGAGCCATCTTTCGTCTACATCGCATCGATGTTGATGGAAAATGTTTGCCTCGGTTGGAGAACACTAGCGGCGCACTTCGAGGTACGATGAAGTGTACTTCGTTACGGAATTGGATGCACACGGAAGAGAAGCGAATTTGATTGCAATTTTCGACGAAAGTGCACGCGCTCGGAGCAAGTTCTAAGGGCGAGCACAAAACATGTGATTTGGTGTAAATTGTTTGCTCATGGGTGGGCTTGTATTTGCAAAAGGGGGATGCAGAAATACACCTTGCATCGAGTGCAGAGAAGAATAAACAGTGTGGTTTGGTTGTGACAACTGTTGGAACATTTTTCATCAAATTTTTCTTTGTGAAAACTTCTGTTTGTGGCTGGAGCCACAATTATGTTATTCGTTTTCAGATTTATTATTATGTATTTAGGCAGCTATCAAGGGTAAACTATATAAAAATAAACTCAAAATCACTCGTTACTTGTTAGAAGCCAGAATCAGCCGTGGTAGGAAGTGAGTGACAAATGGCGCTGCAAATGAAAACATTCAAACCCGGACAGCTGCGTTTCTAGTAGCTGCTACTACTGACCGCCGCCAATCTCAGTGAGTGACGGTTGAAATTATAGCGAAACAAGAAGAAACGTTTCCCCCCTGCAGAGCAAATAAATGGACTGTCATGAATTATAAAAATGATTTAATGCTGGAGCCAAGCAGTAGCAACAGGAGCAGCAGCAGTACGCAATGGACGGGGAAAATCGCATCATTCTCAACGTGGGAGGCATTAGGTGAGTGCAGCTGCGCAATCGAATTAATGATCTCATTATTGTATTATTGCCATTATTGGTTGGAAGCTACTTGTGGGGGAAACATGCACAAAGGATATGCCCTTCTTGAACCAATTCGGTGGAAGCTTTGCCTTTCACCGCCAAATTGTTAACGGGCTGTACTTATAATAAAGGCTAATGGTTTGTCAAGATCTTTTCCAAGGAAACGGTTTTATGCCAACGGAAGCACTCAGTCGCACGCACACACATATATCATGCTATCGAGAAAACCATGTTGCTACTGGATCTTTCATATAATATGTCGGGATGACTTAAGACTGACTTTTCGTAGAATTGAGAAATCGGTTGTTCCATATTTTTCCGGGAAACTTGTGCACATGGGATTCTGCTCGTTAGTAGCTTGATGCAGTGTTTCATATACAACAATTTCAATTTCCGTGAGCTAGCATTTTATAGAAAACTCTGATGAGAGGGTTTTTATGAATTAAACTCAAAAACTATTTATCATATGTGTTTCCTAATATCAGTCAGCCAAAATAAAAAAATCAACTCAATCGGTCTCGATTTTCTGTCAACTAATCCTTACTTCTTCACTTCAAAACTCCTGAACGAACTCTTCTTTGAATTTATTGCCATTCATGATCACCGTTCGTAAGAGGTGAATGATGGTTTCTCTAGAGCCTCTTCCAGTCATATACAGGTCGGACTGGATTATCTGGAGTTTTGCAAAATCGAGCCATTTTTTTCTTATATTAATTATCTTTCGTCTAGAACAGTGAGTTTTCTATTAAAATGTATTTTACACAATGCAGACCTCGTTCGATTTTGGCAACATAAAAACTTTGGACGTGTTGTCACCGGCAACCATCCAAGCTTCAAATTGGAGTTTCGCTTCAGTCCAGTAGGCGTTTATTTAGACTTGTTGCCAAAATCAAACATAGCCTGTACCGTTACAGTTTTTAACAACCCCGAACCTCCCAATGACCCGGAAGACAAAAGTACGTTATAGAAATCAAGAAAAAAAAAATACTTGATTACACCCTCCAACTCGGTCACTCGGTCCACGGTAGCTTCGATAAGTCGCGTCAACTTAGCTTGTTTTTTTTTCCTGTATGGGCTTCCTCACTGCGACCAGAATCGTAGATCTATTGTGAGATATGCCCGGGTGTCTGCTGTATCCCGCACGTCTGTTAATAGCAATACCTCTAGTGAGAAGTGGCATGCTTATTATTATTTTTCATCAGTGCTTGTGTGTAATGTGCTACTCTTCCTTACACGCTTACTGTTCTACTATATCGATACTCGCTCCTCTTGCCAAATATCTCCGATTATAATTCCCTGGAGAAGTTTCGTCGTGCATCCTTCTGGCCAGTTTTATTGATAAGAGGGACTTATTTTTTGTTAAGAGGAAGTCACGCAAAGGTATTTGTAGATTTCAGCGTAAAGGAAGGGTAACTGGTATGCTTAAGCCCTTTTTTTGACATCGGATGGCCTGATTCTACTAAGATTCGAACCCACGACCATCCGCTTCACAAAGCGGACTCTGCAACCTTGCGGCTACGCAGCTCCCTTGTTGCTTTACCTTGTTCATAAAGATCTACCGGCAGTCTGTCATTGTCTGCGGCACTATTGTTTTTTATAATGATCAAATTTCTCATTTCATTCTGTGCCGATCACGCATCAGTATCGGATGTGTTTGGTGATCGCTCCGATAGAATATAAAACAAAAGACGCGCGAGCAAGTGTTGGCATTGTTTGCCTGGTCGAGTGAAGGTTCAAGGTCGCCCGCCTTTGTGCAACTGTTTCGCATCGTGGCTGTTTCCTGGTGCGTAAGCCGATTTGGATGCTAAGTGATTCGAGCTACAGCAGTGGACGAGAATCTCAACACAAAGGAGGAAAAAGAAGAAGCCAACAGTTGACAGCGAATTGTGTCGCTGTGCTGAGTGATCACACACCCGGCTCGCTGCTGGTGGCTGTTTGGAGCTGCTGTATTGGTGCTGCTGGCTGTAACGGCTGCAGCTTCGACCGTTCGGACAACCAACCCTGCTGAAAGGAGATGTAAAGAGGTACGTGTTCTGTCGGCGCTAGTGCGCTAGACTTAGCGGGATGGATGTAGATCCCTCGCCTCCCGCACCATCATCCCCGAGCCCCTCTGACCCTGACCCTTCTGTTACCCCCTCCCCTGTTCATTCTTCAGTCCCCCCTCGCCCCAGGCTTTACCCGGACGGAGCCCAGGGCAGCTATACTGTCTATTTTCGGCCAAAGGCGGGACCGAAATCGAACCAGTTGAACCTCTTGCAGATTTCTAAAGACCTGACGAAGGAGTACAAGGGCGTGACCGAAATTTCCAAGGTCCGGCCTAACAAGCTCCGTGTCGTGGTCAGTAACCTGAAAGAGGCCAACGATATAGCTTGCTCTGAGCTCTTCACACGCGAGTATCGCGTTTACATACCCGCACGAGACGTGGAGATCGACGGTGTCATAACCGATTCGAGTCTGTCCGGCGAGTGTATACTGGCAAGTGCCAAAGGGTGCTTTAAAAACAAAACCTGTCCCGATGTAAAGGTGCTCGACTGCAAGCAATTGCGGTCAGCATCGATCATCGGTGGCAAAACAGTATACACCCTGTCAGACTCGTTTCGAGTTACGTTCGCCGGGTCAGCGCTACCAAGCCACGTCTCGATCCACCGGGTTCGTCTTCCTGTGCGATTATATGTGCCTCGCGTCATGAACTGCCTGAATTGTAAGCAGTTAGGCCACACCGCCGCCTACTGCTGCAATAAGGCACGATGTAGCAAGTGTGGGGAGAATCATGCGGATGATTCCTGCAGTAAAAATGCTGAAAAATGCATTCACTGTGGGGAGAGTCAGCATGAGCTCTCGACATGTGCGTTGTACATGCAGCGCAGGGATAGAATAAAGAGGTCTCTCAAAGAGCGTTCGAAGCGTTCTTACGCTGAGATGCTGAAGAAGACCGTTACCACTTCTCCCATTACATCAAACCCTTATGATCTGTTGTCCTCTGATGAAACCGATTCTGACGATTCACCAGCGGGAACATCTTACGCCAATCCTGGGGAGTCTAGAAAGAGGAAAAATATTTCCTCTCCTAAACTTCCCAGAAAAGGTCCTAAGATTTCTCAAAGTGTAATGAAAAGTACGAACAAACCAAACAGTGCTGCGGAAAAACCGAAGCAAACTCCTCCTGGGCTTGCAAATTTAAAGTCCCAGAAGGAGTTCCCAGCACTGCCAGGAACATCTAAAACCCCAGTTGTTCCTTTTGCACTCCCAGTTGATGAAACAAACTCTGGATTAGTGAAATGTTCTGACATTGTGGACTGGATTTTTGAAACTTTCAATGTACCCGATCCAATTAAAATTTTTCTTACAGCATTCCTCCCAACAGTTAGATCATTTTTGAAGCAGTTGACTGCCCAATGGCCCCTCCTCGCAGCGATTGTATCCTTCGATGCCTAATTCATCTGCGTATACGAAGGAAACAAAGGCGATGCATTTTCCCTTTGTGAAACTTGGCTTACTTCAAATATTGATCTCAACTTCCATGATTTTAATATTATTCGCCTTGATCGAGACACCCCATATGGAGGAGTACTTTTAGGGATTAAAAAGTGCTATTCTTTCTCTCGTATTAACCTCCCCTCGATTCCAGGCATCGAAGTTGTCGCATGTCAAATGACAATACAAGGTAAAGAGCTTTGTATTGCCTCAATATATATTCCTCCCAGAGCACAGGTTGGGCAACGGCTGCTCTTTGATTTAATAGAACTTCTTCCCTCGCCACGTTTGATTCTGGGAGACTTCAACTTTCATGGTGTGGCTTGGGGTTCCCCTTACAATGATAACCGCTCCTCTTTAATCTATAACCTTTGCGATGACTTCGACATGACTATTTTGAACAACGGTGAAATGACACGTATCCCGAAACCTCCAGCGCGCCCAAGCGCTTTGGATCTATCCTTATGTTCAACGTCGCTACGGTTGGATTGCACATGGAAGGTAATCCTCGATCCTCACGGTAGCGACCATCTGCCTATTCTTATTTCAATTACTAACGGTTCAACTCGCATGCGACCAATTGACATTCCATATGACCTCACACGGAATGTCGATTGGAAGTTATACGAGGAAATGATTTCAAAAGCGGTCGATTCGATTCAACATCATCCACCACTTGAAGAATACAACCTCCTCGCGGGCTTGATTCTCGACGCCGCGTTGCAAGCCCAAACGAAGAAATATCCCGGCGTAACGATCAAAGAACGGCCTCCCACTCCGTGGTGGGACCAAGAGTGCTCCGATGTCTACACGCAAAGATCCGACGCGTTTTTGGCCTACCAGAAGGGAGGTATACCTGGCGACTATTCACGGTATTCGGAGCTTGATACCAAGCTTAAAAGCTTGGCTAAAGCAAAGAAACGCGGATATTGGCGTCGGTTCGTGAACGAGACGTCGAGGGAGCACTCGTTGGAACACAGCCCGAAGAATGCGGAATCGCGTAACGGTCAACGAAAGCGAGGAGTCTTCAAGTCGGTGGATATTTGATTTTGCCAGGAAAGTATGTCCGGACTCTGTTCCTGAGCAAAATATTGTTCGTGATGCGTCTCCGGGCCACGACGCGATAGAATCACCTTTTACGATGGCAGAGTTTTCAGTTGCCCTCCTGTCCTGTAACAATAACGCGCCTGGGTTAGATAGAATCTAATTCAACTTGTTGAAGAATCTACCCGGCAATGCCAAGAGGCGCTTGTTGAACTTGTTCAATAAGTTCCTGGAGCAAAACATTGTACCGCAGGATTGGAGGCAAGTGAAGGTGATCGCCATCCAAAAACCAGGGAAACCAGCTTCTGATCACAACTCTTATAGGCCGATTGCAATGCTATCCTGTATCCGGAAATTGATGCAAAAAATGATACTCTGTCGTTTAGACCATTGGGTCGAATCAAATGGTCTACTATCAGATATTCAATTTGACTTCCGCCGTGCCAAAGGGACGAATGATTGTCTTGCGTTGCTTTCAACAGATATTCAGCTGGCGTATGCTCGCAAAGAACAAATGGCGTCCGCGTTCTTGGACATTAAAAGGGCTTTTGATTCCGTTTCTATTGTCATTCTTTCGGGCAAACTTCACCGACAAGGATTTTCTCCAATTTTAAACAATTTTTTGCACAATTTGTTGTCCGAAAAGCACATGCATTTTACGCAAGACAACTTGCAGACGACAGTGTAATCTCTGTTACAGGAGCCAAAGCTGCCGATTTGCAAGGACCATTGCAAGATACCTTGGACAATTTGTCTGCTTGGGCTTTACAGCTAGGTATCGAATTCTCTCCGGAGAAGACTGAGATAGTAGTTTTTTCTAGGAAGCATGAACCTCCTCAGCTTCAAACACAATTAATGGGTAAAACGATTTCTCAGGTTTTGGTACACAAATATCTTGGTGTCTGGTTTGACTCTAAAGGCACTTGGGGTTGTCACGTGAGGTATCTAATGAAAAAATGTCAACAAAGAGTGAATTTTCTTCGTACAATAACCGGACAATGGTGGGGAGCCCATCCAGGAGACCTTATAAGGCTTTACCAAACAACGATATTGTCTGTTATTGAATACGGGTGTTTCTGCTTCCGCTCCGCAGCAAACACACATTTGATCAAACTTGATGCGAATACAATATCGTTGTTTGCGTATCGCCTTAGGTTGCATGCAGTCGACCCATATGGAGGTTTTAGCTGGAGTTCTACCATTGAAAAACCGCTTCTGGAGCCTGTCTTCTCGTATTCTAATCAAATGTGAGGTCTTGAACCGTCCTGTGATTGAAAATTTTTAAAGGTTAATCGAACTTAATTCTCAAACCCGTTTTATGACATTGTATTTCAATCACATGTCCCATAATATTAACCCTTCTTCGAATATTCCAAATCGTGTCGACTTATCTGATTCTCCTGTATTTTTCGATACATCCATGATAGAAGAAACTCGTGGAATCCCGGATCATTTACGCGTGCAGCAGATCCCCAAATTTTTTTCCAATAAATATCGAAACATCAACTGCGACAATATGTACTACACTGACGGATCACTTCTTGATGGGTCCACTGGTTTCGGTATCTTCAATAACAATTTAACCGTCTCCCATAAGCTCGATAATCCTGCTTCTGTTTACGTCGCAGAATTAGCTGCAATTCAGTACACCCTAGGGATTATCGAAAAAATGCCCACGGACCATTATTTCATCTTTACGGACAGTCTCAGTTCCATTGAGGCTCTCCGATCGATGAAAGATGTTAAGCACTCTCCGTATTTCCTGGGGAAAATACGGGAACATCTGAGTGCTTTATCCGAAAAATCGTATCAGATTACCTTAGCGTGGGTCCCTTCTCACTGCTCGATACCGGGTAATGAGAAAGCGGACTCTTTGGCTAAGGTGGGCGCAACAAACGGTAGAATTTATGAAAGACCAATTGCCTTTAATGAATTTTTCTCATTTGTACGTCAGAATACGATCATCAGTTGGCAAAATGCTTGGACCAGAGGGGAACTGGGAAGGTGATTACATTCCATAATCCCCAAGGTGTCGACGAACCCGTGGTTCAAGGGGTTGGATGTAGGTCGGGATTTCATTTGCATGATGTCCCGGCTAATGTCAAATCACTATAGATTTGACGCGCATCTCCGTCGTGTTGGGCTCGGGGAAAATGGTATCTGTGCCTGTGGTGAAGGTTATCACGACATAGAGCACGTTGTTTGGTCATGCCCTGTACACCGTGACGCCAGGTCTAAATTAATAGCTTCCCTGCAGGCCGAGGGTAGACAGCCGGCTGTTCCTGTTCGTGATGTCTTGGCGAGCCGTGACCTATCCTACATGTCCCTTATATACGTTTTCCTGAAATCCATCCACGCCCCAGTTTAGTCCTACCCCCTTCCGCCTGCATCCAGCCTAACGACAAGAACACGTTAAGACCCCGGATCCGGAAACAGCAATCAGACCCGCACGATACTCTCAAGGCCCGAGGGAGACAACCCAATATGCCAGTCCGTAATATCCTATGGCAATGAAAACCATCAAACAGCAAACCAGTGCTTCTAATGCAAAATATTATAGCTTTAAGTTACATTTAGTTTCAGCTCGTAGTCGGCAGCGAGGATAAAAAATTTGCTTTTAGTTATTAAGATACTTTAGAAAGTAAGCTACCAGATATAATTGGCGCCGTTAAACATTGAATTGTATTTGTGCCGTGTCAAATAAATTATAGATGAACAAAATAAAAAAAAATTCTCATTTGATCTTCAGGATATCGGGACTGGAGCACTGGTATCGTTGGTAGTTACTTGAAGATTGAATTCATTTCTGTCTCTTTCCGCTGTTCCACTCAATAGGTGACAATCAAAGAACTACTTCCACCCGTCCACCACCTCACGCGTTTCGTGTCTAACCATATCTGGACTCGATATATAGCCTTTACGAAATTGATTCACCTTCTCATAAAACTTGTGCTTATCATTAGCCCGAAACATTTGCTCCAGTTCTTCACAATCTCTGTCCTTGCGTAATTTGTTCCACCCATCGTCTAGCGTCGCAGCCCTCAGTTATTCTGTAGAAGGTAGTGCTTTAAAAAGTAACGGGTTTCCACTTGAAACTGAGAATGGTTCCAAAGTTTGGCTATAAGAACAACAATATTCACAAAAACATGTCTTTTGTAGAAGCCCCCCCCCCCCTCTTTGGCGAATTGTCACACACAGAGTTGCCAACGTTCCAGTTTAAACTGAATTCTTCCAGTTTTTTTTCGAGTGATCCAGTCAAACAATTTAATAATAAAATCTCCCAGTTTTTTTTTACGTGGAACTACGTCTTTGTTTTCTATACTGGTATGCATTCTGTGAAATTGGAGATGAAACTGGCAAATCTTGCGTCAGATTTCAAACGATAATAACAGCATAACCACATGATAGATAACAATAACCAATATGTTGTTGGATAGATAAAATGTTGTACAATTTTGTAATTCGCAAGTTATCATTATTTTTTCATTGCAAAGCGATAAAAATCGATAAAAAGTGTCAAGGACAAATTCACGAAAACAATGAACCAATCACATACTAGCATTCCTAGCACACACGACATAAGAAGACACCTGTGCTTTTCTCTGTATCAAAATCCTTAAAAAAATTACAGAGTCTCCCCGTCTCAATAGGTTAATTTATGTTTGCTTCCATGAACCTAGACTAATTTGATGTCTCGAAGGTAAAGGTTTTTCGAAAAGTTGAAACAACCCCTTTTCTTGAACAATTCCTAAACCTGCTGTTAGAGCGTAATAGAAACCGATGTTTTGCAAGAAAACATGCTGGTAAAAGCAACAGTACTGCAGAGTATGTGTGAAGCCAAGCGCAGCTAGTTTCTCGTCGTCTATCATAACAGCGGGCACGACTTCTATTCGCGTGCAATCAAAACTGTAATGCTGCTACTGATGGTGATTGAAAGTTTATCTCATGAATATGATTACCATAAAAACCCTAAATGACTCAACAAGAATTTTTGCAACGGTTATAAATTATTTTTATTTATTTTTTATCTTTAATATTCACTAAATAATCGTGACCGACATAATATCGAACGAGTAAGTTTCCTTAAATACTAATTTGTATTTGTAAGAGCCGGCGAGTGCTTGTGAAAATTTTGTCCATTTACTCAGATCTATTCTGAATCCTTTTTTTACATTTCAACATTGTTAGATATATATTTATTTTTAACTTTACAAATAAAATAATATACTTATACAGTAGGTTTCCGTTTTTGGCATGTTCCATTTTTGGAATGCTCCGTTTTTGGCACACTCCGATTTTGGCAACAAAAGGTTCCGATTTTGGCAACATTTTATAGCACATAGTATACAATAATTTATACAACAAACTGAGCTGATTTTGATACCCGTTCTAGGTTGAAACTGATTTAACTGATACTGAAAACATTCTACGCCTGATGGTTTTTAACGAGCTCAACTACCAACACTAATGATGTAACGATGGTATTCTTCCGCGAGGTCTTCTTGTCTTCTTTTTTGATATGTTTTTCATTTTGTATTTCAAATGAAACAAGCGTGATTAAATGCAAGTTTTGAAAATCAATTAAAAATTTATCAAAGGACTAATTGGTAGCTGTTACTCATCAAATGGGTAGAAATTTTACTCAATAAAAAGTTGTGCAAATTTTTTAAAAATGGGTGAAATTTTTCTCACTAATGGGTAACTTAAATTTAACATGTATTTGACTCCAACTGTAAACAACGCACTGTCATATATAACTGGTCTGGCATATAACACCAGCCGTCGTTTACACTCACTTGCTTTTAAATGGAACAGAGAGTTTGACGTCACAGACGCTGTTATACAAGCGCTGCGAGAGAATAAAAATAATGACAAATTCGAAATTTGTTATTACTGTCCGTTATATACGACGGATTTTGTTAAAAACCTATTAAATCATATAAATAAATAAATTTTCATAATAATTTTGAAGTCTCAAATTCAATAAATTGATGACAAAAAAGGTTTCCTTTTTTGGCACGGTCCCAGTTTTGGCAACTGAAATTTAAAATGTTATTGCCAAAAACGGAGACTTACTGTATCACCTGTCTTCGTAATACAGTGAATGTAATTCTTGGCAAATGAAACAAACTTTAAATTCCTTGTAATTTTCAATGTTGTTTGCATCATCACATCACCAATGATGTCCTGTCGAGTGTGATCAAATATATTTCTGAAAAAATGAAGGGGAGGCTGAGAATTGAAAAAACGTAAATCACTGCGCAAACGAATTTATTGTGTCTGTAATTACAGTGTTTAGTCACACATCACCATTTCATATAACCCTAGGGTTGTATACCTTGTATTATTTCATATATTTGTTAGTTTTAAACAGAATTTTTATTTACTCAAGCTCCGATTGGTTTTTGGATTTTTTTTTCAAACACTAACAGCATTTTTAGTATTTTATGCTCTCTCAAGAAACACGGCCAAATTAAGGACTACATGGCATTGTTAAGACAAAAACCGAATGGGTAAGATTAAGAGTAAATTTGAGTTTTTCCAATATTTTCTGAGAAAACCTGAAAAATAAAGAGCAAATCTGAGTAACTCTTGTGTCTCTGAATATCCATCCTTAAGCTTTCCTCCCACCGCAATATACATGTTGGCTGTTATCATTCACATGATGCTCTACCAAAAATGAACTCACATGGCATCGGATTTGAAAAACAAAACTCGTAAAACGCCAAGACTTAATCAGAGATGAAAATTCCGGAGAAATATTAAGTGAATTAGAGTTACTCCCGAGCCAAAGAGTAATAGAATATGTCTTGCCCCTCGATAAAATCGAACGAACAGGTTTAACCAGGTCATGGAAAAAATCTCCAATTTATTGTCTGTTTGAGATAGATTGATTGCGTATTTTTAAATTTTGCTGCTATTCAAGGCAATTTTTCAGTCCATAATTTAAAAAAATTTATGCCCGAAACAAAACAGTTAGGGTTATAATGAATAATTTTTTGCGAGGTGACATCTCTTTTGTTGATGTATTTCAAACTGACACTGGATTCAGCATCCATCACAGAAAAGCTCTTTCACAATAATTTCTTTTACTATTTTGTACGAATTTATTTGGAATCCAGTATTTTCCAGTTTTTTCTTCTGCATTTTTCCAGTTTAATAAAAAAAATCATTGGCAACTCTGGTCACACAGTCGTGTTTAAAATGTTGTCAAAACAAGAGGAACAGCGCGCCATCATTCTAAAATTCTTCCATTCAAACGGAGATCGTGGAAAAATTACATAATGGACCATTTTGACCGGTATCCACAGTTTACCGTATCCTGGCATGGAGAACCAAAATATACCATATGTTCCAAAATACTGCCGCACGGCGAATCACGGACCGTATGCACTAACTGCATTTTGAAGACTTGAGTTTATTGTTGTTTATTGTTGGCTTTGAATCATCTGACACATTGGTGGTCTTAATGATAAGATAAACTACTTATTACTACTTAATGTTCACAAACAATATAGTGCACTTCTAAAACATTTAGGCCTGTCGTCTACGGAGAATATGCTTGAACGTTAGTACCGAGATGTTGAAGTCGGCTAGATCTGCTACAACGTTGAAGCTAGCTGACATAGAACGGATGGGATCGTGTTGCCCAAATGACGCAGAACAATGCGGGTGCGAAAGAAAATTTCTTCGCCGTAATGGCCTCTCCGGAGCATACAGATGTAACTGCTCTAAAATTCTCGGGGCATCGGTTTCACCAGTTAAAATTTTGAACACAAATAAAGCCTGTGAATTGAAACGTCTTTGTTGCAGTGTTTCCATGCCTAAAAGCTGGCAGCGATCAGAATATGCCGGTAGCTGCTGCGGATCTCGCCACGGAAGAAAACGAAGGGCGTACCGTACAAATTTCCGTTGCACTGATTCGATTCTGGAAATCCAGTTTGCGTTATATGGACACCACACTACGGAATTAGTTTCCAGAACAGATCGCACCAAGGAATAATATAATGACCGAAGGCACAGTGGATCATGAAATTCCGCGGCTATTTTGAAAATAAAACCAAGTTGTCGATTCGCCTTTGCTATAATCTCATTGTAGTGTGGCCTGAAGGACAGAGCTGCATCCAACGTTACTCCCAAGTCACGAACCTGGTTAACTCTTGCCAGAGTTTGGCCAACCATGTGTTCACCCTTCATAAGCAAGAAATTGGTTTGAAGAAAACTTCTTTGTCGAGAAACGTGTCAAGAAAAGAACACTTGATCCATTTTTCCATGTTAATTACCGTGGATAGTTTTGAGGGCATAATGAACTGCAACTAGGATATGGTATTAGCCCATATCCGTACCTCGGAGATGGCATATTTTTATGATGATTGAGAAAAGCCGGTCATTGATGAGAACGTGGTCAGTTTGGTTTCTTGTTCAGTGGCCAGGTGATCTCCAGGTGGCTTTGTGGATGTCTTTGGGGGGAGGAAGGTTTTTTTTTACTACCACGTCTCCGGGACCTGCGACGTTGATGCATTGTGGGTCGTTACCGCTCTTGTCGTTGTGTAGACTGTGAAGCAATAGGCTTTCTTTCCTCCGATGACGATTCCATGACCAGGTCTACATTCGTGCGGACAATGCCAGTCGGTGATGCTGTTGTTGAAGAAGGACCTTCAATCCTCAGCAAACACATCTTCTCGTTTAACACCTTCCAGTTGATCATGACTCTACCCATGACACGAAAACTCATTCCCAACTCGTTGGCAGCTAAACTAGCAAAGCAAAGCAAAGCCTTGGTGCTACATTCCGATTAGGAACTTGACCTTCTGTTTATTTATACCCAGACTTCGCAGCCAGCTGTTTAGTGTACAGGACAATTGCGGGGCTAGCGCTACGATCCTACTGACACTAACAGTCACTCCCAAGCCGAGACTCGAATCTACGACGACTGGCTTGTTAGGCCAGCATCGTACCTCGAGACCATCTGGGAGATCAAGGAGCAAAACTACTCTGGTAAAATTGGGTCCTACAGCCACGGACTTTCCACACCATCTCACCTTTGCGATAGATCACCTGCAGAGCAACGACGTCCAAGTTGTCTCTGTCTACAAAATTTAGCGACCTTCAGTTCCAGGTACCGTGTGTACACTCGGGGTCCGTTTTTCTTTGCCTAGGTGCAACACGAATGTTCTGAGTTATATTTTCTTGATTCTTCGTAGATATAGGTAGATTGCCCTGCTGAAGCCACTCTATCGAGTCTTGTGATACGTTATAACCTTACCGTGGTTGTAGCGTTTGAGATAAAGTGCGTTTCGATTCAGCCGGATCTGACGCTGTCGTGAGCCACCCCTAACCTGATGAACAGACGCTTAGGAAGGCTGGGCTTTCCTTCGAGTAGTTAAGTCTCTCTCCTTCCCTGTTAAATAGTCATAAAAGACCCACCACGGGTTAGTTACTGTCATCGTAATGCAAGAAGTTTGTTCAGTTTGTTTATTTGCGTCAATCATAGTACATCTTAAAAACTATGGCTAACATCACAAATATAGGTATGTAATTCCAATGCTCTATTTTCATATCAAATAGCATTCCGTGATATCGTAAAATTAATAACTCCACAATATTTATTAAAAAGACATACCATTACTTGGCCCTGCCATGGCATATTCTGTTCTATAAGAATTTAATACAATACAATACAACAATACAATACAATACAACAATACATTACAAAGTTACCGGAGCAATTTCTCTTCTTTTTTCAACCGTTCTATATAATTAAGCATAAAACGCGATTAATAGCAGGAGAGAGGAAATGAATCCCATCCTAGTTTTCTTAGTGCATATAACAGTAACTGTTTTTGTACGGATTCGATTCTGTTCGAATGGACCAAACAACACTACAGTATTCTAAAACAGATCAAACATATGTAACAAAGAGTGTGGTCTTCGAAATGGTAACTGAACCTTCTTATAAAGCTTAGCATACTGTTGGCTTGATGATCGTATTGTAGTGATTAATAAATGTTAACTTGGAATCCATCGCAGCCCTAGTAAGGCAGCATACTGAATATCAAATACTACGAACAATCCAGATATAAATACGGAACGGAATAATCGGCATGGACCTAGGCGAACGAAAAAGGACAACGATTATTGGAAGCTCGGTACTTGGAATGTAAGGACTCTACTCGAACCGGCACGCGCAAGTATCCTGGCTAGAGAGCTGCGGAAGGTGAATGTGGAGGTTGCAGCTATCCAAGAGGTGCGGTGGCCGAAATCGGGAGAACGCGAATTCCGAGTAGTAGATCCTATTGCGGACCCTTCATTTAAGTACCACATCTATTATAGTGGCGGCGTGAAAGCAGAAAGAGGAGTCGGTTTCGTGCCAATTGGAAAACAGATGAAGCGGGTCATTAGATGGAGGCCGACCAGTGACCGTATATGCGTGTTGAGAATTAAGGGTAAATTCTTCAATTACAGCCTAATAAATGCGTACGCACCGACCAACGAGAAACCTGATGACGAAAAGGAGGAGTTCTATGAGCTCCTGGGAAAGACATACAATGAGTGCCCAGGACAAGATTGTTATCGGAGATGCAACTGGTAGGGAAAGCTTCCACTCTACTACGAACGACAATGGCCTGAGGCTTGTTAATTTCGCTGCAGCTAGGGGGATGGCTATCTGTAGCACTTATTTTGCACGCCGGAACATACGTAAGCACACCTGGATGCACCCGAATGGAGAGCTTTGCTCTCAAATTGACCACGTTCTGATTGATGGACGGCACTTTTCAGACGTTACAGACGTGAGGTCGTTCAGAGGACCGAACGTTGACTCGGATCACTATCTCGTAGTAGCCAAAATCCACGCCAGGCTGTCCAACGTGCTGAAATCCAAGGCAACGAGGAGGATGCAGTTGAACATCCAGCGGCTATCAACTGAAGAAGTAGCTGCAGAGTACTCGCAGAAAGTTGATGAACAGATTGAGGAAAGAGCTGAAGGGAACCTGAATAAACAGCGGAGGCACATCCACAGTTCGATCAGCACTACAGCGTGTGAAGTGTTGGGTACAACTGCGGCAGCTGCGCCCAATGAGTGGTTTGACGCTGAGTGCCAGCGAGTGACGGAAGAGAAGAACCGCGCCAGGGGTCACGTGTTGGCCACGGCTGTGACTCGTCAGAGCATGGGTAGATATCGAGATGCAAGAGCCGCTGAAAAGAGACTCCACCGCCGGAAGAAACGACAGCATTGGGAGCGTATTCTTGCGGAGGCGGAAGGTTGCTTCTCCAGGCACGATGCGAGGAGCTTCTACAAGAAGGTCAACGGAATCAGGAATCGAAACGTGTCAGCCCCTGTCATGTGCAACGATAGGGAGGGGAACCTGATAACCGATAAAACAGAGGTGGCCAGGCGTTGGAAGGAACACTTCAGTGTGCTGTTGAACGGTGAGGATGACTATTGACTATTGAGAATGATGGATCCACCATCCATGGACGAGGTGAAGAAAGCAGTGAAAGAGCTGAGAAACTGCAAGGCAGCTGGGAAGGACGGCATTCCCGCCGAACTCTTCAAAGTCGGGAGCAAACAGCTGTATCGTGCCATCCATCGGATCATGCTGAGAGTGTGGTCTGATGAAGAATTGCCCTCGGACTGGTTAGAGGGTCTCATATGCCCGATCTACAAAAAAGGCCATCGCCTGGACTGTAGCAATTATCGGGGCATAACACTTCTCAATACCGTGTACAAAATTCTCTCCCGCATCCTGTTCCACAGACTGAGGCCGTTGCAGGAGACCTTTGTTGGCGAGTACCAATGCGGTTTTCGAGGGGGACGCTCCACGACGGACCAAATGTTTACCTTGCGACAAATCTTCGATAAATTTCGAGAATACAACTTGCAGACGCACCATCTGTTCATAGACTCCAGGGCAGCGTACGATTCAGTCAAGAGGAATGAGTTATGGCAGATTATGATGGAACATGGCTTCCCAACAAAGCTGATTAGGCTGATACGTGCCACCCTTGAAGGGTCTACATCAAGCGTCAGGATAGCCGGTGAGATATCGGACTCATTCGTGACGTTAGATGGTTTGAAGCAGGGTGACGGGCTGTCGCACTTATTGTTCAACATCGCATTGGAAGGTGCTATACGGAGGGCTGGTGTGCAGGAAAGCGGCACCATCATTACGAAGTCGCACATGCTTCTCGGTTTTGCGGACGATATCGACATCATTGGTATCAACCGTAGAGCTGTGGAAGAGGCCTTCGGACCTCTCAGGAGAGAAGCTGCGAGATTAGGGCTTGTCATAAACTCTGCCAAAACGAAATACATGGTGGCTGGCAGAGTGCGTGGTAGTCCGTCGGAGGTTGGTGCTGCGGTGGTGCTAGATGGGGAAACATTTGAAGTAGTCGACGAATTTATTTACCTGGGCACATTAGTGACATGTGACAACGAGGTTAGCCGTGAGATAAAGAGCCGCAAACAGGGCCTTTTACGGATTACGTAACCAGCTAAGGTCCCGCAGTCTGCAAATCCGAACTAAACTTGCACTCTATAAAACACTGATTCTTCCGGTGGCCCTCTACGGCCATGAATCATGGACGCTGAAAGAGGCTGATCGGAGAGCTCTTGGTGTTTTGAGCGTAGGATTTTGCGTTCAATCCTTGGCGGCAAACTAGAAAATGGTGTTTGGCGCAGACGCATGAACCATGAAGTGTACCAGGCATACAAATCGGCGGATATAGTCAAGCGGATAAAACACGGCAGGCTTCAGTGGGCTGGGCATGTAGCGAGAATGCCGGATGAGCGTCAAGCGAAGGCTATATTTAGCAGGAATCCCGATAGAGGTCGACGACTTCGAGGTAGACCCCGCACTCGTTGGATGTGTGCTGTCGACGAGGATGCACGCGAAATAGGTGTTAGGGGCGATTGGAGGATAGCAGCCCAAGGCGTATTCTGGATTCGGCATGGGATCGATAATCGGTCTGTCGCCTTTAAAGTAAAGTAAGTAAGTAACTTGGAATCCATAATCACTCCTAAATCTCTAATTCAATTACACCTTTCTACAGTTTTCTGTCCAAGAGTGCAACTGGAAGGTTCAGGAATTCTTTTCCTTGTGTAGGATATAATATATATTGCATTTTTTTAACGTTGAGATCAAGAAGACTTTTTTACACCAAATGTAGAAAATGTGAATTTTTTATTGGAATCGTTGGTTTGGTTCATATTTCCATGTACAATTTCATGTTATCAGCAGATATCAATACTTTGAGACTATTCAACACAAGCGTAACGTCATTAACAAATAAAATTAAGAGCAAAGGGCCTAAATAAGAGCATTGAACATACGCATGAGAATATCTACTCTAACAAAAGCTTTACTGAAATCCGTGTTTAGAGTTTCCACGAAGTTGCCTCTGTCCATAGACGAAAGAGAGAAATCAACAAATTCAAGTAAATTAGTAGCTGTAAACCTTCCCTTGTAAAACCAAGTTGATTGTACGTTATGCGGTTCTTTACCTAATTAATTATTTTTTGGTTTACGATCGATTCAAAAAGTTTGGGGATACATCATTGTAATTCCACGGTAATTTTTGATATCAGATCTTCTACTTGACTTAAAAATCGGTATAAGAAAAATTCGAATAAAAATCGGTATGAGAAAAGTTATTTTAGAATGTTTAGCATGGTTTAGTTCAGCATCACATTCAGTTATTTGTTTAACAGAAGCCAATAAATATCGCAAATAAGTAATTTTTTCTTATAATTTTTAGATTAAACCCCCAAAACACATATAAAAAAAAATTCGGCCAAGAACTGAAATTTTGAAACTAAAGGTCCATCAGACTGTTTTTAATACATAAAATAAGTTATTATTAAGAATTGACGCAGTTTTCGCGGTTTGCAGTGTTGCCTTTTTGTTATTTTGAATTTTAATTTTTTCTGGCAACAATACAAATAAATGTGCGTCCTATTCTGTTTTTAAAAACATAAAAGTGTTTTGCATTTGATGCTTACAATTGAAAACATTGAATTTATAAATCCGACTATTCTAGCTAATAGCGCAAAAATTATATTTTTGTGATGGAATGTAGTGTAGAGTAGTCGTAGGTCGATATTCGCCAAAGGCAGCAAAAGTGAAGACATAAACTTATAGATCTTCAAGAATAGATTTTATCTCTCTGCTGTATTATTAGAACACACTAATCAAAAATAGTAGCTCTTGTGCGATTATATTCCCATCAGAGTGGGCAGCATCCGGCCAGTGCATTTAATGCAAATAAAGTTCAAAGCATTGCTATGGCTACTGCTCGGTAATCCAACCTCCTCTCTAGAGGAAAGGGTAAGTGCATCGCAATACATAATTGCCCTCAACGATTGCACTCCTGGTAAGCAACAGTAACAACCACTTCACTTCCTTTGTTGCAATTAGAGCTAAGATGCCACCTATTTTATCAGAGCGCACTAATTGATTCTAATTATCTCCTCAAAGCCTCCGTGACAGCTTCCGTCTTCCAAGCTGTAGTCGGTTGTGTTGCGCATTTTGCCTTCTTCTGAAGGGTAATTTATCACACCGGCACTGGCACTGGCATCGGGCAACATGGATGGAACACTTTCGGATCGATTCTGCCCTAATGAATAGTCTCCCGCCGTCGACTTGGCCAGAGTGACGTTGCTGACATGCCGCATTAACCCGGAATCGAAACAGTTTTCCAGGCTGCTTACCTGGTCTGAGACCCAGCTTGGCTTGACATGCTGCGAAGGAAATAGAAAGTTGATTAATTTATGCTGCTGGCAAGCGGAGAAGAGGTACAAAGTTTACGAGAGGTTTTAATTGGTGGGTGAAGATGCCGTACGTAATTTCACCTTTCCTGGGATGCCGAAGAATCCTGGTGCCTCGATGCTATGCATTCATGCTGTCAGACTCACCAGTAATGAGCTGTTTGTTGACTCTGGTCTCGACAGCTGTTCTAAGTGTTGTCGGTTCGTTGTGCAACATGTCACATCATCGCCAGGGCGCAAACACTCAAGAAAAAAGCGAAAGTTCGTCCTGCCAGACATTACAAGTGCCCGGGCGGATGAGCGCTAATGGACTCTGGGTAGAAAGTCTTTCCGGTAACCCTGTGCATATTCGATGATGTGGGTTGAATGTTGCTGACGGAGTGGAAGGGTTCCATCTTAGCCAGGCGCCACTTTCTTGGGGCCTCCGAAAACATTTCAATAAAAAGTCGCTCTAATTCTTTACTGACAGACAGAGAAATTTTAATCTATGCTTTCGGCAAACAATGCGAGTGGAATAACTTTGGAACTTTCGCAAAACCGGTAAGGCTAACCCACATCAATGACACAAACTCGTACAACGTTGGCTACAAGTTGGAACAAATGTTTTTCGTAAGTTTGTTTTGCTATCCCTGGCATCCAGAAGCGTCGCCAAGAATGTGAACAAAATTGTTGCTCAAATTAAATAACTATAACTATTCTCAAGTATGTGAGCTATAAACAATCCCTAATTTCTTTAGTTAATCTTTGCCCGATTTTCCACGTGATTTTCCCCACCTCTTGGACGTCTCTGCAGGTATTATAGTTGTTTATTCGGAAAAGGAATTTCGCTCGGATCTTTAATATGGCGTAGCCATACAAGAGAAAGGATGACAACATTGCACGTTTGCTGGCAGGCAACCAGCACCTTGTAGGGGAGAACCGTACAAGACGCACCAGTTGGGTAAGATAGCCCATGCTATTAATTCCCCAAAATACTTACACATGTGGCTTTTTATGACGAAATTTTTCGCTTTTCTCATGCAAACCCAGCTTCTCTACAGTTCTCATATAAAAAAGTGTGCCATAATGACTAAAATACTCAAAAAACTGTCCAATTGGCTTTGGGGGTAATTATTCATGGATTTTATTTGAGCGTTTTTGATTGAATGACTCGTAAATAATACGAAAAACTATGGTTTCCCTAACCTTTACACTTTTGGAGTTTATAATACTATGAGTATTTCAAATTATTTCACTAACTTTCGTCAACTTTTACCTAAAAACAATCAAAATTAAAATTAGGGCAGAATGCACTATGAAGAGCTTGTAGGAGATTGCTTGACAACTTAGGGCATGTTCTATTATTTTTGATTTTACTTTCGAGACTTCAAGCGCTTCTCACTTCGCGTGCTGATTTCTCTTAGCCTACTGCTTTGGAGCATACTGACCTTTGTTGTGGTGCGTTTTGGTCACGGGTTTGTTTGGCGGCAATGGTATTTTTTACCAAAAAAGACATTGAAATCGAGTGTTTTATAAAAAACTTCGTCATAAACATACAATAAATAGATCCTACAATCATCCTACACGTTCAATGTCGCTTTGAAATGATTTGAAGCGCTGTAAATCGCGCAAATGCTTAACTGGTGCGTTTTGTACAATCCTCCCCTACGTGTCAAACACGATCACGCACATGATGTGTTATTGTTGTTGTTGTTATTTCTACTACTGCCGTTGATAACGATGACACTTTTCTGCCCTGTACCATACTCCTCGACACCTTGTCGCTCATAGAAAGCAAAGTTTCATTGGTCCCTCTCCTTCGGTTGCTGTCTGTGTTGGAAGAATATTACACAACTTGATAATAGCTGTTAGTAGCACTGCTTCACTGTTTACAGCTGGGCTTTCGCATCAAGACGCTAGCTTGTGTATCAGGGATAAACTCGTAAACAAAATGGGCCACACCCGGGGAAAAAATATGAGCTTTCTTAATGTACAATCCTTGCATTCTGTGCTGTACTGGCAGTGGTACCTGGCATAGTGGGAGCTCTGCGAACGAAAGTCGGACAAAACGCAATATATTTTTTGACTGTGGCAGTCTAAAATTGAAAAAGTGAAAAGATTTTCTTACTTAAATCTCATATAAAGATAAACCATAAATTAGTGCTACACTTGCGCCCCATTTTACGCGAGGGATACGTAGCGCATTAAAACGTTACGTATACTTAGAAATCATGTAAAATATATTGTACTTTAATGGTAAACTCGTGTACGAATCCGCATTAGCATCAAAATCTGGATGAAACGACACGAAAATATGTGTGAAAACTCGCCTAGAATAGGTATTTTCTAAGCACTTTTTTGTATTTTTAAAAACATTTTTAGCAATAGAAACAATGTGGGCGTAGAGTCCAAAAACTCCTGACACCTTGCCGACTTTCAGCTCATTATCGACAAGATTTCCAGCGATATCACTACTCACGAAGTCCCGGATGAAATTGAAGCGCGTGTCGATGTGCTTGGTTCTACGACTTTCTCTTTCGGTTCGCAGCACTACAGTACAACTCTGGGCGTACTCTCGTACTACGATCGGTCCTACGTTCTTTATAAATTTCTGCAACTACAGCAGCTCTTACACCACGTATTCCATCTCGTTTGAGATGAAGCTCCACCTTATTAGAAGATGAATTCAGAGTTCGACTTACGGTCCTGGTGGTTCCATTCCAGTCTGTATCAAGGTATGCTATCGCTGGCACGGAATAATTATTCGAGCTCCTCATGTTCACCATCGCGTCTGAGAATCACGGTCGTGTTATTCCGTGCCTGTTTGTACGCCTTGTTCTTCCACGTTGGCTTGCCCAGGTCTGGGTCCTCTCATTCACCGCTACCGCACATTCTCAGCACACCAGTCGTTTCTGCCATCGGTGTCTCCACTTTCCCTGATAGCTGTGTGAACCAGCCGTCCTCGGGAGGTTTTACGCCAAGCCCCCCGCCAAGATAAAATTCCGGATAATCGAGTCTAAAAATCGGATAATCGAATTCCGGATAATCGAGTCTCCGGATACTCGAGTCCGACCTGTATTGGGAATCCGTAGCGAATCATAGGACCAACCTTCTGTGCAAGTTTGATAATTGTCACTAGCAGCAAAAAATAAACAAAAATCAAATTTGATTTGAGCCACTTTAGATCTAATTTCTTGCAGCGTTTCCGTAACGTTTTTTCACTAGTGTATAAAGTTTATTATCTGGTATTTGCACTTATATATCTCAAATGAACCCCTAAGCAGCTGTATCTAGTGAAGAAACAATAAAAATTGTGTAATTTGCTTAAGTATTCAATGCTGTCTGCTACATTATAGCTCCGGGCAATATGCCCCACCGCTAGCCGGTCTGATTTGTTCATTGCTTTAGCGTTTGCTTCTGAGATTTTAAGTACTGTTTCACTTCGCGTGCTGAGTTAAGGCATATGAAGCTATTGCAAGGGGCATTTTATACTGCATCTGGGGCGTTTTGCCCCGGTAGATTGGAAAGCTCGCGAATCAATCATATTTTTTACTAAAATTATGGCGTTTTTGTGTAACAGTAATTATAAAACAAAATAATAGCAGTGCATTACTAACTAAATAGTGAATCCAACTGCATGGAAGATTTGTTGTTTGTGCTAAACATAGCTACAATATTGACGATGTTCCTTAGGGGGGTCGTATTATACCTGTTTACCCTAAATCACTTTATTGTTTTGATAAATTGGAGTCAATCTTCTTTATTTTGACCAAATAACTAGATAGCTGACTATTATTGTCCGTAGCTACATCCACCGTATTTGCAGCTGCAATTCTAACATCTGATTGACCATCAAGCGACGACAGGTGACGGCTTTCATTCGTTGAATTTGCAACTCCTATGTGTTATTGTGTATTTCTAAGGCCAAGGCATTTAGAGTAATCGACTCTGTTCTCTTCAAATGGGAACAGACTACAGCGTTCATATCCTTTTTCTCTTACCTGTTCATCGATGTCCATCAGTGCCTCCTGAAGACGCAGGGATAACTCTTTGGTCTCAGAATATTTGTTGGAGTTGGCTATTTTGTATGAATCGACAACTCGAATCCACACAGCATTTAATGGTTTAAAGACCGTGTTGGATGTAGAAATATCGGTCGGAACACCCCGATCTGGGAAAATGTGATGTTCTTCCGAAGCCTAACGGACAACAAATAAAAGCACAGAGCAACGCGCGACGCTAATTCCCTTTTTCTGAAACACTTTATTCATTAACTTAAACACGTTTATTAATTACTTTACGATAATTAGTTATATTTAATTTTGATCGACATTTCACAATTTGCTGCCGTGGCTTAAAATAAGTGTGTTCCTGTTGCAAGACGATCTATCCGATCGATTCTGTTCAGGATCAATTCATCGACTCTACTCGGTATCAAAAGTGGTGAATAGAGCTGTGAGTGCTTTATTGGTAGCGCCTCGTTGCAAGGGTATGACCGTACTCCAACAGACCGATATGGCGAATGGCTAAAGTCTCGAGTCTCCGGCATTCATCAGCAGTTTTCAAAGCGGTCTGTGATATGAGTGGCCGCCTACAAAATGTTCAGAATATTTATGGACAATTGTCCACGGAGAATGTCAGTATTATTCATTTTAAAACAAATTCACGTATCACAACTTTCTGTTTTGTATCTGTTCGACGCGATTGTTTACATACAATAAAAATATGTAACTGAAAGTCTGCTGCAGTTTCGGTTCATATTACATCTTGAAAAATACTCAATACTGGGGCATAATTCAACGCAATCAGTGGAGATTACGACAAATCCCAAGTACTACAAGCGTTCTTTCTCACAAATTCAAACAAAAAAGCTGTAGCTATCAAAACCACCCCAGTTTCCTATTCGACACTGGAAACTACTTTTCCTATGCATGGAATTCAAATGAGTAACTTATCCGGTGGAAAAACTTTTGTTCCAATTTTTATCACATTTTTGCTCGAGCCTATATTGAAACTGATCTACTCCTTCAGTAGCAAGCCACTTATATATGAAGATCTAGTGGTTCATCCGAAGACACAATATTTTCAATCAAAGATGAAAGGAAAAAGTTGAAGTTCAGGCTCAGCATATGTATATCTATACTATAGAACAGTAATAAACATTTTCTTACTGGTGATCAAAGACAAATTTAACTCTTCACTTTAAATCATTTTTTTTGCGTTTATCTCATAAATTCAAAATGTTCTCAAAATAATAAATCCGATTCAATGGTTATGAAAATTATTCATAAAAATGTCTAACATATCAGAATTTCATTCCGCGTCGAACACTCGACAGAAACGGACGTGCAAAGTGGTCGTTCTATTACAATCCGGTCCGTGTGTACGAATAGCCAAACAAAAGAGTGTATTATTCGCGCTAAAGGCCAACTGGATTGTGAGTTGTGTCGCTACGTTCTGTACCCGGCTCGCAACTTTGGCTGTATTGGTGCAAAATACCAGCTGCAGTTTTGATCTGTGCACAGTGAATAGATCTTTCTAATTCAAGGCCATCATTTGACAGTCGAGTCGTGTCGCTGTGCAGAGTGATCTCACACCCGGCTCACTGCTGGTGGCTGTATTGGTGCTGCTGTACTGGTGCTGCTGGCTGCTTTGGGTGCAGCTTCGAACGATCGGACAACCACTGCTGGAAGGAAGAAGTAAATAGGTACGTTTCTTGTCGGCGCTAGTGCGCTACATTTAGCGCGATGGATATAGATCCCTCGCCTCCCTTGCCACCATCCCCGAACCCCCCTGACCCTGACCCTTCTGTTACCCCCTCCCCTGTTCATTCTCCAGTCCCCCCTCGCCCTAGGCTTTACCCGGACGGATCTCCACAGGGCAGCTATACTGTTTATTTTCGTCCAAAGGCAGGAGTGAATTCAAAGCGATTAAACATACTGCAAATTTCTAAAGATCTGACGAAGGGGTACAAGGCCGTGACCGAAATTTCCAAGGTCCGACCTAACAAGCTCCGTGTCGTGGTCAGTGATCTGACACAGGCCAATGCTATCGCTTGCTCTGAGCTCTTCACACGCGAGTATCGCGTTTACATACCCGCACGAGACGTGGAGATCGACGGTGTCATAACCGATTCGAGTCTGTCTGTCGAGTGTATCCTAAAAAGCGCAACCGGTTGCTTCAAAAATACCGAAACACAGGCTAAGATTTTGGATTGTAAGCAATTGCGGTCCATGTCTCTCGTCGGCGGTAAAAAAGTTTACACTCCGTCAGACTCGTTTCGCGTTACGTTTGCCGGATCTGCACTCCCTAGCCACGTCTCGATCGACCGGGTTCGTCTGCCTGCGCGATTGTATGTACCCCGTGTTATGAATTGCACCAATTGCAAGCAGTTAGGCCACACAGCCGCCTACTGCTGCAATAAGGCACGATGTAGCAAGTGTGGGGAGACTCATGCGGAAGATTCTTGCAGTGTTAATGCTGAAAAATGTATTCACTGTGGGGAAAACCAGCATGAGCTCTCCAAATACCCGGTGTACATGCAGCGCAGAGATAAAATCAAGCGGTCACTTAAGGAGCGTTCAAAGCGTTCTTATGCTGAGATGCTGAAGAAGACCGTGACCACTTCTACCATAACATCGAACCCCTTTGATCTGTTGCCCTCCGATGAAACCGATTCTGACGATTCATCAGCGGGAACATCTTATGCCAATCCTGGGGAGTCTAGGAAGAGGAAAAATGTTTCCTCTCCTAAACTTCCCCGTAAAGGTCCTAAGATTTCCCAAAGTGTAATGAAAAGTACGAACAAACCAAACAGTGCTGCGGAAAACCGAAGCAAACTCCTCCTGGGCTTGCAAATTTAAAGTCCCAGAAGGAGTTCCCAGCACTGCCAGGAACATCTAAAACCCCAGTTGTTCCTTTTGCACATCCAGTTGATGAAACAAACTCTGGATTAGTGAAATTTTCTGACATTGTGGACTGGATTTTTGAAAATTTCAATGTACCCGATCCAATTAAAATTTTTCTTACAGCATTCCTCCCAACAGTTAGATCATTTTTGAAGCAGTTGACTGCCCAATGGCCCCTCCTTGCAACGATTGTATCCTTCGATGCCTAATTCATCTGCGTATATGAAGGATTCTATCTCTGTCTTACAGTGGAATTGTAGAAGTATTTTACCAAAAATTGATTCGTTTAAAGTTTTGATAAATAAAAACAAATGCGATGCATTTTCCCTTTGTGAAACTTGGCTTACTTCAAATATTGATCTCAACTTCCATGATTTTAATATTATTCGCCTTGATCGAGACACCCCATATGGAGGAGTACTTTTAGGGATTGAAAAGTGCTATTCTTTCTATCGTATTAACCTCCCCTCGATTCCAGGCATCGAAGTTGTCGCATGTCAAATGACAATACAAGGTAAAGAGCTTTGTATTGCCTCAATATATATTCCTCCCAGAGCACAGGTTGGGCAACGGCTGCTCTTTGATTTAATAGAATTAAAATAGTGAAATGACACGTATCCCGAAACCTCCAGCGCGCCCAAGCGCTTTGGATCTATCCTTATGTTCGACGTCGCTACGGTTGGATTGCACATGGAAGGTAATCCTCGATCCTCACGGTAGCGACCATCTGCCTATTCTTATTTCAATTACTAACGGGTCAACTCGCATGCGACCAATTGAAATTCCGTATGACCTCACACGAGGATATGATTTCAAAAGCAGTCGAGTCGATTCAACATCATCCACCACTTGAAGAATACAATCTCCTCGCGGGCTTGATTTTCGACGCCGCGATGCAAGCCCAATCGAAGAAATATCCCGGCGTAACGATCAAAGAACGGCCTCCCACTCCGTGGTGGGACCAAGAGTGCTCCGATGTCTACACGCAAAGATCCGACGCGTTTTTGGCCTTCCAGAAGGGAGGTTTACCTGGCGACTATTTACGGTATTCGGAGCTTAATACCAAGCTTAAAAGCTTGGCTAAAGCAAAGAAACGCGGATATTGGCGTCGGTTCGTGAACGAGACGTCGAGGGAGACATCGATGAGCACTCTTTGGAACACAGCCCGAAGAATGCGGAATCGCGTAACGGTCAACGAAAGCGAGGAGTCTTCAAGTCGGTGGATATTTGATTTTGCCAGGAAAGTATGTCCGGACTCTGTTCCTGAGCAAAACATTGTTCGCGATGCGTCTCCGGGCCACGACGCGATAGAATCACCTTTTACGATGGCAGAATTTTCAGTTGCCCTCCTGTCCTGTAACAATAACGCGCCTGGGTTAGATAGAATCAAATTCAACTTGTTGAAGAATCT
Organism: Wyeomyia smithii; assembly: GCF_029784165.1. Classification (NCBI taxonomy): domain Eukaryota; kingdom Metazoa; phylum Arthropoda; class Insecta; order Diptera; family Culicidae; genus Wyeomyia; species Wyeomyia smithii. Next base: position 17,145,623 of record NC_073696.1, read on the forward strand.
ACCCGGCAATGCCAAGAGGCGCTTGTTGAACTTGTTCAATAAGTTCCTGGAGCAAAACATTGTACCGCAGGATTGGAGGCAAGTGAAGGTGATCGCCATCCAAAAACCAAGGAAAGCTTCTGATCACAACTCTTATAGGCCGATTGCAATGCTATCCTGTATCCGGAAATTGATGGAAAAAATGATACTCCGTCGTTTAGACCATTGGGTCGAATCAAATGGTCTACTATCAGATACTCAATTTGGCTTCCGCCGTGCCAAAGGGACGAATGATTGTCTTGCGCTGCTTTCAACAGATATTCAGCTGGCGTATGCTCGCAAAGAACAAATGGCGTCTGCGTTCTTGGACATTAAGGGGGCTTTTGATTCCGTTTCTATTGACATTCTTTCGGGCAAACTTCACCGACAAGGATTTTCTCCAATTTTGAACAATTTTTTGCACAATTTGTTGTCCGAAAAGCACATGCATTTTACGCACGGCGATTTGGCAACTTTTCGCATTAGCTACATGGGTCTTCCCCAGGGCTCGTGTTTAAGCCCCCTTCTTTACAACTTTTATGTAAATGACATCGACGAATGTCTGGCAAATTCATGCACGATAAGACAACTTGCAGACGATAGTGTAATCTCTGTTACAGGAGCCAAAGCTGCCGATTTGCAAGGACCATTGCAAGATACCTTGGACAATTTGTCTGCTTGGGCTTTACAGCTAGGTATCGAATTCTCTCCGGAGAAGACTGAGATAGTAGTTTTTTCTAGGAAGCATGAACCTGCTCAGCTTCAAACACAATTAATGGGTAAAACGATTTCTCAGGTTTTGGTACACAAATATCTTGGTGTCTGGTTCGACTCTAAAGGCACCTGGGGTTGTCACGTGAGGTATCTGATGAAAAAATGTCAACAAAGAGTGAATTTTCTTCGTACAATAACCGGACAATGGTGGGGAGCCCACCCAGGAGACCTTATAAGGCTTTACCAAACAACGATATTGTCTGTTATTGAGTACGGGTGTTTCTGCTTCCGCTCCGCAGCAAACACACATTTGATCAAACTGGAGCGAATACAATATCGTTGTTTGCGTATCGCCTTGGGTTGCATGCAGTCGACCTATACGATGAGTTTGGAGGTCTTAGCTGGAGTACTACCATTGAAAAACCGCTTCTGGAGCCTGTCTTCTCGTATTCTAATCAAATGTGAGGTCTTGAACCGTCCCGTGATTGAAAATTTTGAAAGGTTAATCGAACTTAATTCTCAAACCCGTTTTATGACATTGTATTTCAATCACATGTCCCAAAATATTAACCCTTCTTCGAATATTCCAAATCGTGTCGACTTATCAAATACTTCTGATTCTACTGTGTTTTTCGATACATCCATGATAGAAGAAACTCGTGGAATCCCGGATCATTTACGCGTGCAGCAGATCCCTAAAAATTTTTCCAATAAATATCGAAACATCAACTGCGACAATATGTACTACACTGACGGATCACTTCTTGATGGGTCCACTGGCTTCGGTATCTTCAATAACAATTTAACCGTCTCCCATAAGCTCGATAATCCTGCTTCTGTTTACGTCGCAGAATTGGCTGCAATTCAGTACACCCTAGGGATTATCGAAAAAATGCCCACGGACCATTATTTCATCTTTACGGACAGTCTCAGTTCCATTGAGGCTCTCCGATCGATGAAAGATGTTAAGCACTCTCCGTATTTCCTGGGGAAAATACGGGAACATCTGAGTGCTTTATCCGAAAAATCTACTCAGATTACCTTAGCGTGGGTCCCTTCTCACTGCTCGATACCGGGTAATGAGAAAGCGGACTCTTTGGCTAAGGTGGGCGCAACAAACGGTGATATTTATGAAAGACCAATTGCCTTTAATGAATTTTTCGCATTTGTACGTCAGAATACGATCATCAGTTGGCAAAATTCTTGGACCAAGGGGGAACTGGGAAGGTGGTTACATTCCATAATCCCCAAGGTATTGACGAACCCGTGGTTCAAGGGGTTGGATGTAGGTCGGGATTTCATTTGCGTGATGTCCCGGCTTATGTCCAATCTCTATAGATTTGACGCGCATCTCCGTCGTGTTGGGCTCGGGGAGAGTGGTATCTGTGCCTGTGGTGAAGGTTATCACGACATAGAGCACGTTGTTAGGTCATGCCCTGTACACCGTGACGCCAGGTCTAGATTAATAGCTTCCCTGCAGGCCGAAGGTAGGCAGCCGGCTGTTCCTGTTCGTGATGTCTTGGCGAGCCGTGACCTATCCTACATGTCCCTTATATACGTTTTCGTGAAATCCATCCACGCCCCAGTTTAGTCCTATCCCCTTCCGCCTACATCCAACCAAACGACAAGAACACGTTAAGACCCCGGATCCGGAAACAGCAACTGGACCCGCACGATACTCTCAGGCCCCGAGGGAGACAACCCAATATGCCAGTCCGTAATATCTTGGCCCAGCAGCGGAACATATTCAATATGCTGCTTACCTATGGCGATGGAAAACCATCAAACAACAAATCAGTGCTTTTCATGCAAAACATTCTAGCTTAAGTTAGATTTAGTTTCAGCTCGTAGTCGGTAGCGAGGATAAAAAATTTGCTTTTAGTTATTAAGATACTTTAGAAAGTAAGCTACCAGATATAATTGGCGCCGTTAAACATTGGATTGTATTTGTGCCGTGTCAAATAAACTGTAGATGAAGAAAAAAAAAATATCAGAATTTCAGAAAAAATTAACAGACATATTATAAAAGCATTATTTTTGTCCGCTCACCGGCCACTGTGCGACGTTCGAAGCAAGCAGCCACACAGAGTCGAACAAGAAAACTGTTTAAAGCATGAATCCTTGATGATGTTTACGCTGGTTTCGCCTCCTACTTTGGTTTCTGCCATACTCAAACGGAAGCGCTTTGTTTATTTCCCCTGAGCAAGTCGAAAAAGAAACATGATTGTTTCGGAAATAAAAAAAATATCAAATAAACTAGTTTCGAAAATCCTGTTGACTTTTTGCACCATCCTAACGGACATGTTATTAAAAGTTGTTTGACTTTTACTTTCTCTATCTCTCTCTATTTTTCTCGCTTCTCTGTTGCGTTGGTTTCTTTCCATCGCCCGGCCGGACCCAGCAGATATGAGACCTACAAGGCGACACTCAAAAAAATTCCCGCCACGCGATTGTCGCGGCTGACCGAGGCACTGGCGAATTACGATCCGGTGCTGAATGAGTATTTCTTCGACCGACATCCTGGCGTGTTTGCCCAGGTGCTTAATTACTACCGGTAAGTACTTAACTTACTTCTAAACAATGTTCAATAGGCGACTGCGAGAAAAAAATAACCTGATCGACGTAGGAAGTCCGTTCGGCACAATTCATTTACAGCGCAATAATTTCATTACCCTTGCAGCACCGGCAAGCTCCACTATCCAACGGACGTCTGCGGGCCTCTGTTCGAGGAAGAGCTGGAATTCTGGGGACTCGACTCAAACCAGGTGGAACCGTGCTGCTGGTCGACGTACAGCGTACACCGGGACACTCAGGTAGGACGGCTAAAAATAAACGACGGAATAAAAGAAAAATTTCCGCAGCTTTCCAAGCAGTGATCCGCTAAGGAAAAAAGCGCTGATACCACAGCATCGGGCGTGAATAATTTAATTCCGCTTGTGCCCGCTTAGCAACGACGCGGCGACGGTGGCGGCAGATGACGGCTTCTTATTTTACGATTTTTTTTCGTCAGGTCACACGAATGAAATGACGCTTGCGGGAAGGGATGAGGAAGGCAAATTAAGTTATAATAAAGATCGTCTGATTGAATTACGGTGGTTGTGCACCGACGAGTGACGAGAGAGAGAGAGAGCTTGAGGATGATTACACTCTGACAAGATTATCCCGAACATTGTATTGAGCCTGGCCGTTTAACACAGAGCGGAGTGGCTTCACACCGAAGAGGAGTGAAACAATAGTGGGTCAGGAAGCTTGTTTTGGTTGAGTGCTTCCTGTCTCAATATTCTGTTTTATTTATAGAAGCTAGCTTGGTGTTGAATGTTAGCTTTTACGAAACAATTAATTGACCGGTATGAATTGCTCATTATTGTTGCATTACTAACATTGATATAGGATAAGAAAAATGTTCAAGTATTGTTACTGATTTAATCCACAATCATCGGGTAAATAATTCTCACAACTATTTCAAAACAAGTAACTACATAATTTTATCTGTAGTACCGTAAACCAGTTACTGCAGCATAGTTACGCGAGAATTCGACGTCTCATTCGAAACAGACCGCATTCAGATGATGATGCGTCTCAGTGATGAGATGCTCAACGAAGCCGGAAACCCTGGGCTGTATTTCGCGAGCTTTGGAATTATTCACCAGCACCAGGCTTCATTCGTGCCTTTCGGTGATGGCCGGGTGCACAAGCCAAAACGCATCCAGTGTACTTTACGAGAGATAATCTCCGCGCTGTTTGGTCTCTTCATAACTCCGGCGGCTGATATGCTGCTTGCAACTTATTACTATTTAATTAGAAATGAGTGGGATCACGTTGAGGGTCAGGTTACGCAGCAGCAGCGGGGAAGAATGACATTATTTTCGCTCTATCTCGTGGAACGACGAAAACTTTAGTTTTGTTTAACAAAGAAAAACAATTTGAAAGTGAAATTGGGTAAACGACGCTAGTCGGTGCCTTCTCGTTAAATCCGAAGACATTGCTTAACTCGAGTTTTATTGTTGAGCATCAGAATATGAATTGAATATTTTCATCCCAACTGAATTGTAACCTAATCCGAAAATAAGAAAATAATTGACTACTCAGGACGGAACGCTTCATACCAAGAGCGTCTTTTTTTTCTAATCAGCACAAATTGAATCGAAATTGCTTTTTAACCTTCTACCCCTCAGAGCACTTTGGCCATACTGGACAAGCTGGAACTGGACGATGAGCAACCGTCGGAGGAGGCGATCGCGCGGCTGTTTGGCTTCGAGGAGGCACTCCTCAATGGGGAGCTGACATGTTGGCAGCGAACGAAACCCAAAATTTGGGCTCTGTTTGATGAACCGTCGAGTTCGACGGGAGCGAAGGTTAGAGCGCACTCGGTTATTTTGTGACTCAATTGACGACCAATTTTTCCTCCACAGATCGTCGCTGGAATATCCGTGTTCTTCATATGCATTTCTGTGATATCATTTTGTTTGAAGACACACCCGGGGCTTCGCGTCGAAATTCCGGCCGTAACGAACATGTCCACCAACGGGAGCAGCAGTGCGTTGGCCAACGTTACCGGCATTGCTGGATTTCTTTTTACGACTCCGCCGGATGGTAAAGGTGGAGGTGGCGAGGATGGAAGTGAAAATGGCAGCTTACACACCAGTAACAATAGTGATCAAATTTTAACCACTGAACTTCCGCGGCCCGCTAGGCCTCCCCCGCGGATGGCGGAGCTCTCTAATCGTCAAGCATCGGCCAGTTTCGGGGCTGGCTACGTATCGCAGCGCTCTGGCCGGTTAATATCGTCCGCCTATCGGATGCAGTCCGGCAAGGGATCCAACATTGTCGATAACTGGCAGGAGACATATGGCCAACCGCACGAAGCATTCTTCTATGTCGAGTTGGTCTGCAACGTGTGGTTCATCATCGAGCTGATGGTTCGACTTGTGGTAAGTGCACAAATTACGCCCCAACTTACGTACAAGCTACTCTCATAAATGTTGAGTTTGGCTTAGGGTGGTCGGTATTACCGACTTTTTGGAAAACCGGTATTTCGGTATTCATAAAAATAAAAACCGGTAAACCGGTAAAAAACCGGTATTTTTATTTTTTTGGAATAATACAAACCAGGGGTGACTCGTGGACTTGGAACCTACTTTTCCAACTACAAAATTCGTAAAATCATAGTTTGGGAAAGTAATGATCATTGTCCGCGAGAAAATGCAAGTCATTCTCTCTGTACTATTTGAAAATAAAGCTGAAAAATAATTAAAGTTATTGAGTGTCGAACGTCTCCGGCAGTGGTTTTCTTCGGTCGGTTTTCTGCCGCAGTCTTATGCAAAAATCTGCCGAAGTAAACCACTGAGGAAAACGTTACCTACACAAATTTGGATTTGGAATTTATTTTTTGCTTAGCGTCTCAAGTTGCATCTATGTATGGACGTGTCGCTGCATAGTTGCGTTTTTTCATTTATGAGTACCTATGCTTCATTACGGTCCAGTTTTTTGTAAGGTTTGGACCTCTGCGACCATTTTTTTGATCTCTTGTGGTATATGCTCCACATACAACACTGGATTTTAACAGTGTTTGAAAAACTTCAATGAATGAATATAGTGAAATGAACATAATTTCGAAAGTTATGTTAACAAAAAAAAAACATGCAGATTTTTATTTCAATTTTTCATTCACATCGCAAAACTTAGTTTCAAATTAGTGAATAACTTTAAAACTCTTAGAAAAAACAATATTTGAAACTGTTGGAAAGAGTATATGAATGAAGAAAAAAAATAGGAGAAAGGCAAAAAAGAAACAAAAAGAAATGACGATCAGACCAGAATTTACTTTTAACTTATTATTATTATTATAGGGGGGGGATTTGTTAGTAGCTTAAGTATTTATGATAAATATTAGTAAATAATGAGTATGTGTGTCCAATCACAAATGGTGACTTCTCAACACTGTTAGAAATTTGTAATTTTAATTGTTAGGATTTGTTTGCTTTCGCAATTAGGACTTATCATTCGTAGGGATTTAAACCTACTTGTCAGAAAAGGGGAAGTAAACTTACAACTAACTTAATTGTTAACTTATTGGCTATAAGGAGAGCTTATCGTAGCAATTGAGGATTGCAACGATTTTTGTCGAAAATTGTTAATAATTTTATTTGACATAGCTTCTAATGGTTCAACACCAGTAAGTCTATGTAATTCGAGTGTACCAAACCAAGGAGGACGCTTCAAAATCATTTTCAGAATTTTATTCTGAATCCTTTGGAGCGTTTTCTTCCTTGTTGAACAGCAACTTGACCAGATCGGTACAGCATAAAGCATTGCTGGTCTAAAAATTTGTTTGTAAATTAAAAGTTTGTTCTTTAAACAAAGTTTAGAATTCCTGTTAATGAGAGGATATAAACATCTCGTATATTTGATGCACTTGGCTTGTATACTCTCAATGTGCTCTTTGAAAATAAGTTTTTTATCATAAATTAGTCCCAAGTACTTAACCTTGTCGGACCAACTTAAAATAACCCCATTCATCTTGACAACGTGATTATTGTTTGGCTTGAGGAAAGAAGCCCTAGGCTTATGCGGAAAAATTATCATTTGAGTTTTATAAGCATTGGGAGAGATTTTCCACTTTTGCAAGTATGAAGAAAAAATATCTAAACTTTTATGCAATCGACTGCATATGACACGAAGACTTTTTCCTTTTACGGAAATGCTTGTGTCATCGCAGAACAATGACTTTGTGCATCCTGGAGGCAAATCAGGAAGATCTGAAGTGAATATGTTGTACAGGACTGGACCCAAGACTGAACCTTAAGGTACACCTGCTCTGACAGGAAATCTATCAGATTTTGAATTCTGATAGACAACCCGCAGAGTTCGATCAGTAAGATAATTTTTTTAAAATTTTGATTAGGAAAATTGGAAAATTAAAAGTTTGCAATTTCGCAATAAAACCTTTATGCCAAACACTGTCGAATGCTTTTTCTATGTCTAAAAGAGCAGCTCCAGTGGAATAACCTTCAGATTTGTTAGCTCGTATCATATTAGTAACTCTGAGCAATTGATGAGTTGTGGAATGCCCATGGCGAAATCCAATCTGTTCATTTGCAAAAATTGAATTTTCGTTGATGTGTGACATCATTCTTTTTTAGAATAATTCTCTCAAACAGTTTACTTATTGAAGAAAGCAAACTGATTGGTCGATAACTTGAAACTTCAGCTGGGTTCTTATCCGGTTTTAAAATGGGAGTAATTTTTGCATTTTTCCATAATTTGGGAAAATATGCAATTTTGAAGCAGCAATTGAAAATTTTCACTAAAAATTTCATTGTGCTCTCAGGGAGATGTTTGATTAGTATATTAAAGATTCCATCGTCACCAGGTGCTTTCATATTTTTGAAATTTTTAATAATTGATTTAATCTCATTCAAGTTAGTTTCAATTATTTCTGCAGGTAAAAAATCTGGGAAGAAATTAAATCAAATCGACGTGTGACTTCATTTTCAATTGGACTCACAAAATTCAAATTTGAGTTATGAACACTCTCAAACTGCTGAGCAAGTCTTTGAGCCTTTTGTTCATTGGATGCAAGAAAACGTTCACCTTCTTTTATAAATGGAATAGGCTTTGAAGGTTTCTTAAGAATCTTCGACAGCTTCCAAAATGGTTTTGAATATGGTTTCAATTTTTCAACTTTAGTCTCAAAATTTTGATTTCTCAGAAGAGTAAATCTATGCTTAATCTCTTTCTGTAAATCTTTATAAATAGTTTTAAAAACAGGGTCACGAGTACGTTGATATTGACGTCTGCGGACATTTTTCAAACGAATTAGAAGTTGAAGATTTTCGTCAATTATTGATGTATCAAATTTCACTTGAGCCTTTGGAACACAATTATTCCTGGCATCAACTGTGCAATTTTTAATGCTTCCAAAGCGGAATCAATATTCACTTCGTTTTGCAAATCAAGCTCATTATTGAAATTTCTCTCAATATGAGTTTTGTATCTTTCCCAATTAGCCTTGTTATAATTAAAAACAGAGCTCATAGGGTTTAAAACGGATTCATGTGATAAAGAAAAAGTTATTGGAAGATGGTCAGAATCAAAGTCAGCATGTGTGATCAAATCACTACATACATGACTTTGATCTGTTAGCACCAAATCAATTGTTGAAGGGTTTCTTACAGAAGTAAAGCATGTAGGACTATTCGGAGACAAAATAGAATAGTATCCTGAAGAACAATCATTGAATAAAATTTTGCCATTGGAATTACTTTGAGAATTATTCCATGAACGATGTTTAGCGTTAAAATCGCCGATTATGAAAAATTTCGAACGATTTCTGGTGAGTTTTTGTAAATCACCTTTAAAATAATTTTTGAGCTCGCGTGTGCATTGAAATGGTAAATATGCTGCGGCAATAAATAAAATCCCAAGTTCAGTTTGAACTTCAATTCCCAAAGTTTCAATAACTTTCGTCTCAAGATGGGGAAGAGCACGATGTTTGATTCGGCGATGAATAACAATTGCAACTCCACCGCCGGAACCCTGAATCCTATCATATCTATGAACCACGTAATTGGGATCATATTTTAATTTTATGTTAGGTTTCAAAAATGTTTCAGTAATAATTGCAATATGCACATTATTTACTGTTAAAAAATTAAAAAGCTCATTCTCATTGGCCTTCAATGAGCGAGCATTCCAATTTAATATTTTAATTGTTTTATTTAAAATCATTGCTAAATTTTAAATTAGAAACAATTTTAATAGTAAAATTTGTGCCTATTTGAATGGCTTCAAACATTGATTTTGCCTGCAACATGGCGTTCATAAGATCGAACATTGCCTGTTGCAAAAAAGAAAGTTTACCTGCCGTAATAGGCCCCAGGCAGTTGACATTAGAAAAAATATTTTCGGTAGCAATATTAGCTGGAGTGATAGGTGTACAATTATTTTCTAGCGTGTTTTGCTTACCCATATTAACGGTCATTTTCGAACTACCAACACTAGGCGGTATAATGTTCGAACTACCTGTAACCTGTGCATAAGTTAAACGGGTATGCAAAGGAGTAGGTAAACTATGCGTCACTGGTACGCTTGGAGAATTTTGTTTTGAAGTTGGTTTTAATTGAGAAATTGAATTTTGTTTACCTTGCCTTGCCTTAACAATTGCTAAACGGACTGGGCATTGATAAAAATTTGACATATGGTTGCCGTTACAATTCGCACAGCGAAAATTTTCTCTCTCTTTCACAGGACATGTGTCCTTTTTGTGAGAAGAGTCTCCACAATTAAGACATTTTTGGTCCATGTTACAGAATTTGGAACCATGGCCATAAGGTTGGCAAGTACGGCATTGGGTGATATGCTTTTCACCTCCGCCATACTTCCTATAAATTTCCCACTTTACACGCACATTATACAAAGCATGTGCTTTTTCAAAAAAAATTTAAGTTGTTTAAGTTGGCTTGGCGTTCTTGGTGTCATATGTAAAAAATTTGTACATCTTGTCAGTTAAATACTGAACAAGACGACCACGACCCTTTACTGAGTCGGCTAATAAGCGGCATTCACCTCTACGGCCAATTTGATAGGTAACTTTAACGTCAGAAACAAACGTTGAAAGTTCCTTTTTGAATATATTAAATTCAGAAGAAATAGTTACCACAATAGGTGGAACTTTCTCCTTTTTTAAAGATTTTATATTTTGTATAGTTTCATTATTAATAACTTCCATTTCACCAGCTTCTTACTCAGGCAAAATATCAAAAGGATTGTCACTACAGACACTCGAAGTGTCAGAAATAGATGCCTCTCTTTTCCTCCCCGCAGCGATGCGAGGTTTCTTTTTCCGTCCAGACATTTCAGGTGATACGAAAAAAGTTAAAACAAATGTTAAATTCAAAAGTAGATAGTCTTGAGAAAGACTGATGGGAAATAACTTTCAGGTAGTCTTTAAAAGACACACTGACAAAACACAAACTTTGAAGCTATAGGCAGTCAAAGACCAGTCCACAAGCAACCGAAAAAACGTCTGATCTGTAGGACAGTTCAAGACGCACTGACGACTTTTAACTTAATCCGAAGGAATCGAAGGTAAATACTTCTTTGGAGAGCTGGCAACAAAGCCAATTAAGTGCTGTGCGCGTACTGCCTCTATGAAAAATTTTAGTCGTAAAGCCTGTTTCCCGCGAAATAAAATAGTGTAATTAGTGAAATCGGGAAGTTCCGGTTACCCTGTTATCTAGAATAGGGAAGGAGTGAATCACAGGACCGCTCTGGGCAGGATAAGTATCGTTATATTTCGCAAGTCTTTTGTTTGTTTTGTGATCAGTTTGACCAGACACAAAAAATCACCTATCGAGAAGTGAAATTAGTCACGCTTGCAGTGCCGCTGCTGTTCGCTGGCGGGTAGACGAACTAGCCAATAAAGCTGCCCATAAACCAAATCTGTAAATCTGTTAGTTTGTTAATCCGCTTCGCTTATATGTACTTAGTTTAATTGTGTAGTCAAACATTTATTTGTCGCGAGTGAAATTGAGAAATATATATTCGTTTCCTTCATTTTGCTAATTTACGATTTCTCTAGCTTTTGGACAAATGTTTTCTAAATGTTCGCATTTTTTTTGATTGACCTATTGAGTTCATGTCTCTTGTTTTCGGGTTTTGGTTGGTTTGGGTTTTTTTATAAATAAATTTTGTACTTTAATGATTATGCAAATTTGCATTTTTTCAGGCAATCAATCGGGATCTTCTTTACATGCCCTAATGCTTCTCATGGTGTTTTATAATTCATTTTAATTGGTCTCACATTGGGCTTTGGATGCATATAATTTTACCGGTTTTTTGTACTAAAGCGAGTGTTTTTGCTTTTTCGTCATACTAGTGGTCGGTACGCTCTTGTTTGCTTTCGGAGAGGGCAGTTCAGTTTCGCGCGCGGTAGTTTGACTGCGCTCAGTGTAACTATCTTAATACAGCGGTTTCGAAGTTCAATGGCCACGTGTAAATGACCATTACATCGTATAATGTTTTTTTTTTCGTTACTCACTCTATCGGTTATTTGAGCGCATTATCCATCATGTCACAAAACAACGCGGTACGATGTTTGCCACTGGTACCAGTAGTTTGCGTAGTTTGCGTTCGACGTGCGGTTGTTGCGTTTTACAAAATCCATTCGTTTCTAGGTAAATTTAAATAGTTCACGGGATGAAACGCGAAGGTTGGTGTGATACAGACTGTTGACGATTGGTATGTTGCCGATGATAACTTGTAACTTCGATTATCCTGTATGCCGATACAGCTATCGTGGCATGGTTCTTTTTATATCGTCTCCTGGTGGCCGGGTGCCCAGAGACCGCGAAGTAACCATATCGTGCGCGAATTTGTGTAGAAAAGATCGCACCATTAACCTCGATGGATCCAGATCAATTCCTTTCCACTAACACTAATTCCTTCCTTTGATACTTGTGGATGATGCAGAGGATTCCTCGGTCTCTAGTAGCAACAAGCATTAAACTAACACTCCCGATATCCCTTCCTCTATTGATCTGCATTGGGCGTGGCCAGCTACGTTATTGACCAGTGAAAAGAAAGATCACCAGGAGTTGTACACTGAAAATGGCTTGCTACTTCTAGGCACCATTTTGACGGTTCTTTGTGCAATTTCAGCTGATTCTGATCAATCGCGGGCAACACACGGGCGATCAAATATGCTATGCTATGCTATGCTATGCTAGGAATCGAAGGTAAATACTTCTTTGTTCTGTTCGATGCTCTTTAAACAGTTCGTCTGAACAAGTTTGTAACTGAAATGGAAATAAATATTTGAAATGAGAGGTTGGTCAAAAATATATAAAAATATAGAAAATTATAGAAAAAGCAGAAATTTTAACACGAGCAAATCCGGGAACATTCAGCTAGTTGCTAATAAACGCCCGCTGCGATATGGGCGACGAAGCTTTGACCATGCTACAACTATCTAAATTTCATTTTTCAAGGAACAGTAATTTTTAGGATGAAATTCTTTATTGGTTGATTATTTCATCCTGTAAACACTTTGTATCAACAAAAAATAAATTTTTAATCCAAACATATATTCATTTATTTTTTTAGTTTTACTTTCAAATAGCACAAAATTAATAATGACTTGCGTGTTTTCGCTGACATGGTTGTGATTACTGCCTAGTTAGATTTCCAAATTTGTAGTTAAACTAACTAAGGTTCAAAACCCACGCGTTGCCTCTGTGAGTATGAGTGTGTAAAGAGATTAGCTGTACTACTTAAAAAATAAATGTTTTGCTTTATTGATATGAAGTTTTTTGACATATTATCGATACACATAATCACATCGTCTGAATTCATGCATAACAAGCAAAAAGATAACAAAAATTGATAAATAGGTAGGGGTAAATTAATATCCAATGTTGCTTCTGTCTAAATGTATTTATCATATACATGTGTCATGTGATACATCGTCATGTGATTTGTAACGCCTACCTAAGTGGGTAGCATTCATTAGTCTTACAATGATTTATGAATATTGTGACGAGTTTTTTTTTGTTTAAAGAAAAATACTGAAAATACCGGTTTTTTCGCCTCTCAAATACCGGTATTTCGGTATTGAACAAAAATATCGGTTTTACCGGTTTTTGTTTTACCGGTAAACCACCCTAGTTTGGCTTTCTCTCTTAGCTTTATTGGTGATAACTACATCCCACCTAACGGGGCTCTATTTTGTGACAAGGTTATCCGTTCTATATATAGGAAATCATCTAAGCATGGATGCTGCTGGTTCGAGCTTGTTACTTGGCAAACATTCATGGCCCAAACCGCAGCAACAGCTGCTACATAGCTTGAATGCTTAGCCAGCTTGAGTGGATTCAGTTTGCAAGCTTTGGTAACATCTCACACACTGCATAGCATTGACATTGTCTATCGACGCTGCAGCAGCAGCATTCTCAACATCGCCAACGAAAAAGAACGATGAACATTTTCCCAGCATGAAGCAGGAGCAAACGGCAAGCCACGAATGAGTTATTCAATTTTCCGATCCGTTTGTTTTCTGAAAATATGTGTCGCCCCGTTGTGGATGTTGTATCCTATTCCGAGGCTTGGTGGGTCCCACGTTGGGGGTGGTAAATGGCTTTTGTGTTTGCTTAGGGTGACGTTTGCTACCGACTTCTTGTGTAAGTCTGCTTTTGTTATTACAATAAACGAGTGTACAAAGGTTGCAGGCACTGGTAGTCCTCACTGCTCTCAAGTTAATGTAATTAATTATTAAAGCATATATTTTCATTCAACTCCAGCATAGTAGCACCGGGGCTATACCTGTAGTCCGCACATACTGGGTGCAAATGGCACATTTTAACAGAGGCCGGGATATGTACAAGCAAGTCGTTGAAATTAATGAAACGGGCAAGCAGTTTAGTTTATGTTTCTAGTGGAAAGATTTTACAGATTTACATCCGCAATCGTTCGAGCTTTCAGCCAATAAAATTCCTCACTGGGGCGATTTCAGTTTAAACAAACTCGTTCCTAATCAACTTTTTGCTTTGTGACTTATCATCTTCTTATCTAGCTATTGCTCTTGATATAAAAATACAGGTCGGACTCAATTATCCGGGGGCTCGATTAACCGGGGCTCGATTATCCGGAGAAAATGGTTCGATTATCCGGAGTATTTTTTTTCCTGTATTTCTATAACGTATTTTGGTTTTCCGGGTCATTGGGAGGTTCAGGGTTGTTCATAATTGTAGCGGTACAAGCCCCGTTCCGCTTAGACAGTTCGTTTTTGGCGGCTTTCTCGTCGTTCCTTACACCAATTTTTACTTAATAACCTCCAAAAGCTAGGAATTATGGTTTTTTGTTGCCAATGAGGACAACCGCTATTGGTAAACCGGTTTCGGATTTATGGTAGGAACATATTCCAGTAATATAATGACCACAAGCAGGCCTGTCCCATGTGACGTTTTTACATCTCCGAGGTAATCAATATAACATAATTTATTATTACGTATATATGTATAACAAACGCCGACAAACAGTCTAAAGACAATTTTTAATTTTTTTCATCGGCACATGCATTCTGTACAATTTTTCATAATAGAAATCTCACAGTTCTTTTTTTTCGGTTTCCAGACTCTTCGACTTCTCGATTTTGAAAAGCTTCTTCTTTTTGGCTTTTCAAGACATTAGTTTTTCGATATTTTTGCTCTTTTGATACACTGACTTTTTGAGTTATTTTATGATATTCTTAACTTCTTCTTCATGTCATTTATTGACTATTTAACTTTTTTCGTTTTTGTCTTTTTGATTTCGAGATTTATTTTTGTTTATTGATTTTTGGACTTTTTAATCTTCTGGTTCTACGAATTTGGGTTGTTTGTGATGAACTTCTTGGCTGTTTACGTTTGCATTTTTGACTTTTTGATTTTTATATTTTTTTGAATTCTGTCTATTTGTCTTTTTGCCAGTTTCGACTGGCTTCATCATTGAATTTCTGTTTTCTGGACATTTGCGGGTTTTTTTATTGTTTGGTGTTTTTATTTTTATCATTTTTGTTTTGTTCAATTATTATTTTTCGATTTTTTCATTTGTTTGTTTTTCAAACTTTTATTGTTTTGATGACTTGTCAGCTTTTGGAGTTTTCGAACATTAGGATTTTCAATGTTTTAACTTCATGATGATATAACCTTCTTGGGTTTTCAACTTTCTGATTTTTCAGTGTTGATTTCTTGACATTTAACTTTCTAAACTTTTCTTTTTTTGTTTTTTATTGATATTTTCTCTCTGATTTTCTCTTATTTTAATACCGTGTGGTACACTTATTTTTTGGTGTAAAATTTTTTTGACTATTTGACTTCATGACTTTTTCACAACTTGATTTTGGTAATTATAAATCCTTCATTTTTCAATCTGTGGTTCTTTGATTATTTGACCTTTCAGTTTTTCGAAATTCATATTTTATAACTTTTTTTTTACATTTTTATTTTTTTTTTTACATTTTTACGAGAAATCAATTACAAAATTCAGAACTATTTTCTTAAAAATGCTATATCTCGAGATTGGCCCATATTACCACGGGGTGATAAGTGTTCCTTACGTAAAACTTTCCAAGAAATGCGATGAAACCATCAAATATTAAATAAAATTAGCTGCATTTGCCGAAAAATGCAAATTTAATTTTAAAAAACAAAAATTATCTATCTGGCAACACTTCCGGTCAAAAATAATATTTTTTCTGGATTCCTCGGTTTATTTTCTTCAAAATTCACCTATCACTATTTTCCGGGTGTTTTACGTCTATAAATTGTTAAAAAAAATAATTACGAAGTTTACAAGTTTTTTCGTAAAAATGTTATATCTCGAGATTGGCTCATATTACCTCGGGATGATAGTTGTTTCTTATGTGAAATATTCCAAGGAACACGATAAAACTATCAAATTTAAGATAAAAATGTCCGCACTTGCCGAAAAATGTAAATTTAGTTTTCAAATACAAAAATAATTAATCTGGCAACACTTCCGGCCAAACTTATATTTTTTTCTGGATTCCTTGGTTTATTTTCTTCAAAAATCATCTATCAGTGTTTTTCGGACATCTTACATCTATGAATTGTAAGAAAAAGAAAAAATGATTTTTGACAAAAAGTAGGAGGTTGTATCCAAGACACGACCACATAACTGACGTAGAACTACGAACACTATTAACAAATGCATTGTTGTAGGTGTTTCATTGATGAGTCAAAGTCTACTAATGCTTGCTTTGTGCTGCCTCAACAGTGGGGTAATAAAGACACTGAAAACACGAGCTGTAACAGCTGTTTCACATTCTGTAAATTAGAGGGCTGCTACAGATTTAAATTGCTACTATCCAGCACAGATTGCTCGCTTGAGTTGTCAAAAAATTATTAACCTTCAAATATTTGTTTATTCGCCTTGAGAAAGGCATTTTGCTGCTCAAAATTGGATTTGCTGATGGCAACCTTTATGCTGCCTCAGTAGTGGGACAATAACGGCAGTCTGACGACACACGCTGAGAAGCGAGAAGAACCGCGCTGCTCCTGAGATATGGTGACCAACCACAGGGCAAGTGCTTAATTTGAAGGCAGCCACAGGCGCGACCCGCTGCTATGGTCTGTTACTGCAACTGCTGAGTGCCGATATCTGCTGCTACTGCTGTCAACGTTGTGGACGGTCCACCCAGCTCACCTTCCGTTCAGTTGTCTAATTCTCTAATATTCTTTAGACGAATTATTCCACAATTCGCATTCGATATTTGTTTCCAGCGAATAAACACCGATGGTGCTCTCACACACGCAACGATTTTAACCCGTATCTTATTGCGGCTTGTAACATCAAGCGATTTCGTTTGCTCGTTGTTGCGTGTTGCATCATGTTGCAACTTGGCAGCTGGGAGACGACGAAATTCTGTTAATGCTGATTGATTGGATCGACTTCATATTAGCTCTGCATATTCGAATTAACTGCCTTTGTGAATGCGTTCTAACAGGGCAGTTTGTTATTCAAAATCGGTTATGTTGATCGCAACCTTTGTGCTGCCCCAACAGTGGGGGAGTTAAGATACACGGACAACATGCACTGTGGAAGCTATTTCACCTTCTGTAAATTAGACGGCCGCGACAGATGTAACTGCTGGAATCCGCACAGAATGCTTGCTTACGTTGTCAAAAATTATTAACTTTCAATGACTTGTTTATTTGCCTTGAAAAAAGGCATTTTGCTGTTCAAAATTGGATTTGGCGATGACGATCTTCATGCTGCACTAACACGGGGGAATAATGGCAGTCTGGCGACACACGCTGAGAAGAACCGCGCTGCTCCTGAGACGTGGTGACCAACCACAGGGCTAGTGCTGCTGCTGCGGGAGGACGACTGCTGTTGTCGCTGTCCAGAACTATTATGAGCGGCTTCGGCTCTTATATAGGCCAAATAGCATGTTTTCAATTGCAAGGTATATGATTCTGTCGACCGTGCTGGGGAAGCAATCATATAACGACCAATCAGAGGACGTAATTTTCGTTTAAACAAGGCTTGACATTTATCAATAGTACAATAGTTTGCATAATCAATCAACAATTTTCTACATTTGGGTGGATGCGTGTAAAATTTTTCAAACAATTACTGCAAAAATGAAGAAAATCGATTGAAATTTCGTCCCCTCTTCGTTAATAGTTTTCCTATTTACATCCATATGTGGTAGGCTAAAGAAAAACGTAGTTCTTCGTCAGAATTGCGCGACTTTGCAATAAAGAAGGGGGTTCCTAGATAGCGGGGGGTATTCCAATCAACACCAAAATTGGGATTGTTCCAAAGAGAGAGTAGACGAACAATTCTACCATCTTTGAGCAAAATCTGTGATGGTCGTGTCCTAGATTGTGATTTTTCGTTGTCACTTCGTATGGAATGCCGCTTATTAAATTGTGAGTTAATAATTTTATTGTTTACTTGAGAAATTTTGACCTGTTTACTTTCAAAACTTTCAATTTTCTGATTTATTACAATGTCGATTTTTAAACTGTTCGGAGTTTTTTTTACAATTCAAATTTTTGATTGGTTCCCATTTTAGCTTCCTGACTTTAAATCCTCTCGATGTGTAGAATTTTCTTTTTTGACCTTTTCTGGGCTTTAGAAAGCGATTTTGGCCATTCTGAGCTCAATTTGGGATCATTTTCTTTTTTGGCCTTTAGAAGGCGATTTCGGCAATTCTGAGTTCAATTTGGGATCATTTTCTTTTTTGGCCTTTTCTGGCCTTTAGAAGGCGATTTTGGCCATTCTGAGCTCAATTTGGGATCATTTTCTTTTTTGGCCTTTTCTGGCCTTTAGAAGGCGATTTCGGCCATTCTGAGCTCAATTTGGAATCATTTTCTTTTTTGGCCTTTACTGGGCTTTAGAAAGCGATTTCGGCCATTCTGAGCTCAATTTGGGATCATTTTCTTTTTTGACCTTTTCTGGGCTTTAGAAAGCGATTTTGGCCATTCTGAGCTCAATTTGTGTTTTCTGGCCTTTAGAAGGCGTTTTCGGCGATTCTGAGCTCAGTTTGGGATCATTTTCTTTTTTGGCGTTTTCTGGCCTTTAGAAGGCGTTTTCAGCGATTCTGAGCTCAATTTGGGATCATTTTCTTTTTTTGGCATTTTCTGGCCTTTAGAAGGCGTTTTTGGCGATTCTGAGCTCAATTCGGGATCATTTTCTTTTTTGGCGTTTTCTGGCCTTTAGAAGGCGTTTTCGGCGATTCTGAGCTCAATTTGGGATCATTTTCTTTTTTGGCGTTTTCTGGCCTTTAGAAGGCGTTTTTGGCGATTCTGAGCTCAATTTGGGATCATTTTTCTTTTTTGGCGTTTTCTGGCCTTTGAAAGGCGTTTTTGGCGATTCTAAGCTCAATTTGGGATCATTTTCTTTTTTGGCGTTTTCTGGCCTTTAATAGGCGTTTTTGGCGATTCTGAGCTCAATTCGGGATCATTTTCTTTCTTGGCGTTTTCTGGCCTTTAGAAGGCGTTTTCAGCGCTTCTGAGCTCAATTTGGGATCATTTTTCTTTTTTGGCGTTTTCTGGCCTTTAGAAGGCGTTTTCGGCGATTCTGAGCTCAATTTGGGATCATTTTCATTTTTGGCCTTTTCTGGCCTTTAGAAGACGATTTTGGCCATTCTGAGCTCAATTTGGGATCATTTTCTTTTTTGGCGTTTTCTGGCCTTTAGAAGGCGTTTTTGGCGATTCTGAGCTCAATTTGGGATCATTTTTCTTTTTTGGCGTTTTCTGGCCTTTGAAAGGCGTTTTTGGCGATTCTAAGCTCAATTTGGGATCATTTTCTTTTTTGGCGTTTTCTGGCCTTTAATAGGCGTTTTTGGCGATTCTGAGCTCAATTCGGGATCATTTTCTTTCTTGGCGTTTTCTGGCCTTCAGAAGACGATTTCGGCCATTCTGAGCTCAATTTGGGATCATTTTCTTTTTTGGCGTTTTCTGGCCTTTAGAAGGCGTTTTTGGCGATTCTGAGCTCAATTTGGGATCATTTTCTTTTTTGGCCTTTTCTGGCCTTTGAAAGGCGTTTTTGGCGATTCTGAGCTCAATTTGGGATCATTTTCTTTTTTCGCATTTTCTGGCCTTTAAAAGGCGTTTTTGGCGATTCTGAGCTCAATTCGGGATCATTTTCTTTTTTGGCGTTTTCTGGCCTTTAGAAGGCGTTTTCAGCGCTTCTGAGCTCAATTTGGGATCATTTTTCTTTTTTGGCGTTTTCTGGCCTTTAGAAGACGATTTCGGCCATTCTGAGCTCAATTTGGGATCATTTTCTTTTTTGGCGTTTTCTGGCCTTTAGAAGGCGTTTTTGGCGATTCTGAGCTCAATTTGGGATCATTTTCTTTTTTGGCCTTTTCTGGCCTTTGAAAGGCGTTTTTGGCGATTCTGAGCTCAATTTGGGATCATTTTCTTTTTTCGCATTTTCTGGCCTTTAAAAGGCGTTTTTGGCGATTCTGAGCTCAATTCGGGATCATTTTCTTTTTTGGCGTTTTCTGGCCTTTAGAAGGCGTTTTCAGCGCTTCTGAGCTCAATTTGGGATCATTTTTATTTTTTGGCGTTTTCTGGCCTTTAGAAGACGATTTCGGCCATTCTGAGCTCAATTTGGGATCATTTTCATTTTTGGCCTTTTCTGGCCTTTAGAAGACGATTTCGGCCATTCTGAGCTCAATTTGGGATCATTTTCTTTTTAGGCGTTTTCTGGCCTTTAGAAGGCGTTTTTAGCGATTCTGAGCTCAATTTTGGATCATTTTCTTTTTTGGCGTTTTCTGGCCTTTAGAAGGCGTTTTCAGCGATTCTGAGCTCAATTTGGGATCATTTTCTTTTTTGGCCTTTTCTGGCCTTTGAAAGGCGTTTTTGGCGATTCTGAGCTCAATTTGGGATCATTTTCTTTTTTCGCATTTTCTGGCCTTTAAAAGGCGTTTTTGGCGATTCTGAGCTCAATTCGGGATCATTTTCTTTTTTGGCGTTTTCTGGCCTTTAGAAGGCGTTTTCAGCGCTTCTGAGTTCAATTTGGGATCA
Organism: Wyeomyia smithii; assembly: GCF_029784165.1. Lineage (NCBI taxonomy): Eukaryota > Metazoa > Arthropoda > Insecta > Diptera > Culicidae > Wyeomyia > Wyeomyia smithii. Next base: position 17,166,394 of record NC_073696.1, read on the forward strand.
TTTTTCTTTTTTGGCGTTTTCTGGCCTTTAGAAGACGATTTCGGCCATTCTGAGCTCAATTTGGGATCATTTTCTTTTTTGGCGTTTTCTGGCCTTTAGAAGGCGTTTTTGGCGATTCTGAGCTCAATTTGGGATCATTTTTCTTTTTTGGCGTTTTCTGGCCTTTGAAAGGCGTTTTTGGCGATTCTAAGCTCAATTTGGGATCATTTTCTTTTTTGGCGTTTTCTGGCCTTTAATAGGCGTTTTTGGCGATTCTGAGCCCAATTCGGGATCATTTTCTTTCTTGGCGTTTTCTGGCCTTTAGAAGGCGTTTTCAGCGCTTCTGAGCTCATTTTGGGATCATTTTTCTTTTTTGGCGTTTTCTGGCCTTTAGAAGACGATTTCGGCCATTCTGAGCTCAATTTGGGATCATTTTCATTTTTGGCCTTTTCTGGCCTTTAGAAGACGATTTCGGCCATTCTGAGCTCAATTTGGGATCATTTTCTTTTTTGGCGTTTTCTGGCCTTTAGAAGGCGTTTTTAGCGATTCTGAGCTCAATTTTGGATCATTTTCTTTTTTGGCGTTTTCTGGCCTTTAGAAGGCGTTTTCAGCGATTCTGAGCTCAATTTGGGATCATTTTCATTTTTGGCCTTTTCTGGCCTTTGAAAGGCGTTTTTGGCGATTCTGAGCTCAATTTGAGATCATTTTCTTTTTTCGCATTTTCTGGCCTTTAAAAGGCGTTTTTGGCGATTCTGAGCTCAATTCGGGATCATTTTCTTTTTTGGCGTTTTCTGGCCTTTAGAAGGCGTTTCCAGCGCTTCTGAGCTCAATTTGGGATCATTTTTCTTTTTTGGCGTTTTCTGGCCTTTAGGAGGCGTTTTCGGCGATTCTGAGCTCAGTTTGGGATCATTTTCTTTTTTGGTGTTTTCTGGCCTTTAGAAGGCGTTTTCGGCGATTCTGAGCTCAATTCGGGATCATTTTCTTTTTTGGCGTTTTCTGGCCTTTAGAAGGCGTTTTCGGCGATTCTGAGCTCAATTTGGGATCATTTTCTTTTTTGGCGTTTTCTGGCCTTTAGAAGGCGTTTTCAGCGATTCTGAGCTCAGTTTGGGATCATTTTCTTTTTTAGCGTTTCCTGGCCTTTAGAAGGCGTTTTCGGCGATTCTGAGCTCAGTTTGGGATCATTTTTTTTTTGGCGTTTTCTGGCCTTTAGAAGGCGTTTTCAGCGATTCTGAGCTCAATTTGGGATCATTTTCTTTTTTGGAGTTTTCTGGCCTTTAGAAGGCGTTTTCGGCGATTCTGAGCTCAATTTGGGATCATTTTCTTTTTTGGCGTTTTCTGGCCTTTAGAAGGCGTTTTTAGCGATTCTGAGCTCAATTCGGGATCATTTTCTTTTTTAGCGTTTCTGGCCTTTAGAAGGCGTTTTCAGCGATTCTGAGCTCAAGTTGGGATCATTTTCTTTTTTGGCGTTTTCTGGCCTTTAGAAGGCGTTTTCGGCGATTCTGAGCTCAATTTGGGATCATTTTTCTTTTTTGGCGTTTTCAGGCCTTTAGAAGGCGTTTTCGGCGATTCTGAGCTCAATTTGGGATCATTTTCTTTTTTGGCGTTTTCTGGCCTTTAGAAGGCGTTTTTAGCGATTCTGAGCTCAATTTGGGATCATTTTCTTTTTTGGCGTTTTCTGGCCTTTAGAAGGCGTTTTCGGCGATTCTGAGCTCAATTCGGGATCATTTTCTTTTTTGGCGTTTTCTGGCCTTTAGAAGGCGTTTTCGGCGATTCTGAGCTCAATTCGGGATCATTTTCTTTTTTGGCGTTTTCTGGCCTTTAGAAGGCGTTTTCAGCGATTCTGAGCTCAATTTGGGATCATTTTCTTTTTTGGCGTTTTCTGGCCTTTAGAAGGCGTTTTCGGCGATTCTGAGCTCAATTTGAGATCATTTTCTTTCTTCGCATTTTCTGGCCTTCAGAAGACGATTTCGGCCATTCTGAGCCTTTAGGAGACGATTTCGGCCATTCTGAGCTCAATTTGGGATCTTTTTTTTTTTGGTCTTTTCTGGCCTTTAGAAGGCGATTTTGGCCATTCTGAGCTCAATTTTCGATCATTTTCTTTTTTGGCTTTTTCTGGCCTTTAGAAGACGATTTCGGCCATTCTGAGCTCAATTTGGGATCATTTTCATTTTTGGCCTTTTCTGGCCTTTAGAAGACGATTTCGGCCATTCTGAGCTCAATTTGGGATCATTTTTTTTTTGGTCTTTTCTGGCCTTTAGAAGGCGATTTTGGCCATTCTGAGCTCAATTTTCGATCATTTTTTTTTTGGCTTTTTCTGGCCTTTAGAAGACGATTTCGGCCATTCTGAGCTCAATTTGGGATCATTTTCTTTTTTGGCGTTTTCTGGCCTTTAGAAGGCGTTTTCGGCGATTCTGAGCTCAGTTTGGGATCATTTTCTTTTTCGGCGTTTTCTGGCCTTTAGAAGGCGTTTTCGGCGATTCTGAGCTCAGTTTGGGATCATTTTCTTTTTTGGCGTTTTCTGGCCTTTAGAAGGCGTTTTCAGCGGTTCTGAGCTCAGCTTGGGATCATATTCATTTTTGGAGTTTTCTGGCCTTTAGAAGGCGTTTTCGGCGATTCTGAGCTCAGTTTGGGATCATTTTCTTTTTTGGCTTTTTCTGGCCTTTAGAAGACGATTTCGGCCATTCTGAGCCTTTAGGAGACGATTTCGGCCATTCTGAGCTCAATTTGGGATCATATTCTTTTTTGGTGTTTTCTGGCCTTTAGAAGGCGTTTTCGGCGATTCTGAGCTCAGTTTGGGATCATTTTCTTTTTTGGCGTTTTCTGGCCTTTAGAAGGCGTTTTCAGCGATTCTGAGCTCAATTTGAGATCATTTTCTTTCTTCGCATTTTCTGGCCTTCAGAAGACGATTTCGGCCATTCTGAGCCTTTAGGAGACGATTTCGGCCATTCTGAGCTCAATTTGGGATCATTTTTTTTTTTTGGTCTTTTCTGGCCTTTTGAAGGCGATTTTGGCCATTCTGAGCTCAATTTTCGATCATTTTCTTTTTTGGCTTTTTCTGGCCTTTAGAAGACGATTTCGGCCATTCTGAGCTCAATTTGGGATCATTTTCTTTTTTGGCGTTTTCTGGCCTTTAGAAGGCGTTTTCGGCGATTCTGAGCTCAGTTTGGGATCATTTTCTTTTTCGGCGTTTTCTGGCCTTTAGAAGGCGTTTTCGGCGATTCTGAGCTCAGTTTGGGATCATTTTCTTTTTTGGCGTTTTCTGGCCTTTAGAAGGCGTTTTCAGCGATTCTGAGCTCAGCTTGGGATCATATTCATTTTTGGAGTTTTCTGGCCTTTAGAAGGCGTTTTCGGCGATTCTGAGCTCAGTTTGGGATCATTTTCTTTTTTGGCTTTTTCTGGCCTTTAGAAGACGATTTCGGCCATTCTGAGCCTTTAGGAGACGATTTCGGCCATTCTGAGCTCAATTTGGGATCATATTCTTTTTTGGTGTTTTCTGGCCTTTAGAAGGCGTTTTCGGCGATTCTGAGCTCAGTTTGGGATCATTTTCTTTTTTGGCGTTTTCTGGCCTTTAGAAGGCGTTTTCAGCGATTCTGAGCTCAATTTGAGATCATTTTCTTTCTTCGCATTTTCTGGCCTTCAGAAGACGATTTCGGCCATTCTGAGCCTTTAGGAGACGATTTCGGCCATTCTGAGCTCAATTTGGGATCATTTTTTTTTTTGGTCTTTTCTGGCCTTTAGAAGGCGATTTTGGCCATTCTGAGCTCAATTTTCGATCATTTTCTTTTTTGGCTTTTTCTGGCCTTTAGAAGACGATTTCGGCCATTCTGAGCTCAATTTGGGATCATTTTCATTTTTGGCCTTTTCTGGCCTTTAGAAGACGATTTCGGCCATTCTGAGCTCAATTTGGGATCATTTTCTTTTTTGGCATTTTCTGGCCTTTAGAAGACGATTTCGGCCATTCTGAGCTCAATTTGGGATCATTTTCTTTTTTGGCATTTTCTGGCCTTTAGAAGACGATTTCGGCCATTCTGAGCTTTGGGATCATTTTCTTTTTTGGCCTTTTCTGGCCTTTAGAAGACGATTTCGGCCATTCTGAGCTCAATTTGGGATCATTTTCTTTTTTGGCGTTTTCTGGCCTTTAGAAGACGATTTCGGCCATTCTGAGCTCAATTAGGGATCATTTTCTTTTTTTGGCCTTTTCTGGCCTTTAGTAGACGATTTCGGCCATTCTGAGCTCAATTTGGGATCATTTTCTATTTTGGCATTTTCTGGCCTTTAGGAGACGATTTCGGCCATTCTGAGCTCAATTTGGGATCATTTTTTTTTTTGGTCTTTTCTGGCCTTTTGAAGGCGATTTTGGCCATTCTGAGCTCAATTTTCGATCATTTTCTTTTTTGGCTTTTTCTGGCCTTTAGAAGACGATTTCGGCCATTCTGAGCTCAATTTGGGATCATTTTCTTTTTTGGCGTTTTCTGGCCTTTAGAAGGCGTTTTCGGCGATTCTGAGCTCAATTCGGGATCATTTTCTTTTTTGGCGTTTTCTGGCCTTTAGAAGGCGTTTTCGGCGATTCTGAGCTCAATTCGGGATCATTTTCTTTTTTGGCGTTTTCTGGCCTTTAGAAGGCGTTTTCAGCGATTCTGAGCTCAATTTGGGATCATTTTCTTTTTTGGCGTTTTCTGGCCTTTAGAAGGCGTTTTCGGCGATTCTGAGCTCAATTTGAGATCATTTTCTTTCTTCGCATTTTCTGGCCTTCAGAAGACGATTTCGGCCATTCTGAGCCTTTAGGAGACGATTTCGGCCATTCTGAGCTCAATTTGGGATCTTTTTTTTTTGGTCTTTTCTGGCCTTTAGAAGGCGATTTTGGCCATTCTGAGCTCAATTTTCGATCATTTTCTTTTTTGGCTTTTTCTGGCCTTTAGAAGACGATTTCGGCCATTCTGAGCTCAATTTGGGATCATTTTCATTTTTGGCCTTTTCTGGCCTTTAGAAGACGATTTCGGCCATTCTGAGCTCAATTTGGGATCATTTTTTTTTGGTCTTTTCTGGCCTTTAGAAGGCGATTTTGGCCATTCTGAGCTCAATTTTCGATCATTTTTTTTTTGGCTTTTTCTGGCCTTTAGAAGACGATTTCGGCCATTCTGAGCTCAATTTGGGATCATTTTCTTTTTTGGCGTTTTCTGGCCTTTAGAAGGCGTTTTCGGCGATTCTGAGCTCAGTTTGGGATCATTTTCTTTTTCGGCGTTTTCTGGCCTTTAGAAGGCGTTTTCGGCGATTCTGAGCTCAGTTTGGGATCATTTTCTTTTTTGGCGTTTTCTGGCCTTTAGAAGGCGTTTTCAGCGGTTCTGAGCTCAGCTTGGGATCATATTCATTTTTGGAGTTTTCTGGCCTTTAGAAGGCGTTTTCGGCGATTCTGAGCTCAGTTTGGGATCATTTTCTTTTTTGGCTTTTTCTGGCCTTTAGAAGACGATTTCGGCCATTCTGAGCCTTTAGGAGACGATTTCGGCCATTCTGAGCTCAATTTGGGATCATATTCTTTTTTGGTGTTTTCTGGCCTTTAGAAGGCGTTTTCGGCGATTCTGAGCTCAGTTTGGGATCATTTTCTTTTTTGGCGTTTTCTGGCCTTTAGAAGGCGTTTTCAGCGATTCTGAGCTCAATTTGAGATCATTTTCTTTCTTCGCATTTTCTGGCCTTCAGAAGACGATTTCGGCCATTCTGAGCCTTTAGGAGACGATTTCGGCCATTCTGAGCTCAATTTGGGATCATTTTTTTTTTTGGTCTTTTCTGGCCTTTTGAAGGCGATTTTGGCCATTCTGAGCTCAATTTTCGATCATTTTCTTTTTTGGCTTTTTCTGGCCTTTAGAAGACGATTTCGGCCATTCTGAGCTCAATTTGGGATCATTTTCTTTTTTGGCGTTTTCTGGCCTTTAGAAGGCGTTTTCGGCGATTCTGAGCTCAGTTTGGGATCATTTTCTTTTTCGGCGTTTTCTGGCCTTTAGAAGGCGTTTTCGGCGATTCTGAGCTCAGTTTGGGATCATTTTCTTTTTTGGCGTTTTCTGGCCTTTAGAAGGCGTTTTCAGCGATTCTGAGCTCAGCTTGGGATCATATTCATTTTTGGAGTTTTCTGGCCTTTAGAAGGCGTTTTCGGCGATTCTGAGCTCAGTTTGGGATCATTTTCTTTTTTGGCTTTTTCTGGCCTTTAGAAGACGATTTCGGCCATTCTGAGCCTTTAGGAGACGATTTCGGCCATTCTGAGCTCAATTTGGGATCATATTCTTTTTTGGTGTTTTCTGGCCTTTAGAAGGCGTTTTCGGCGATTCTGAGCTCAGTTTGGGATCATTTTCTTTTTTGGCGTTTTCTGGCCTTTAGAAGGCGTTTTCAGCGATTCTGAGCTCAATTTGAGATCATTTTCTTTCTTCGCATTTTCTGGCCTTCAGAAGACGATTTCGGCCATTCTGAGCCTTTAGGAGACGATTTCGGCCATTCTGAGCTCAATTTGGGATCATTTTTTTTTTTGGTCTTTTCTGGCCTTTAGAAGGCGATTTTGGCCATTCTGAGCTCAATTTTCGATCATTTTCTTTTTTGGCTTTTTCTGGCCTTTAGAAGACGATTTCGGCCATTCTGAGCTCAATTTGGGATCATTTTCATTTTTGGCCTTTTCTGGCCTTTAGAAGACGATTTCGGCCATTCTGAGCTCAATTTGGGATCATTTTCTTTTTTGGCATTTTCTGGCCTTTAGAAGACGATTTCGGCCATTCTGAGCTCAATTTGGGATCATTTTCTTTTTTGGCATTTTCTGGCCTTTAGAAGACGATTTCGGCCATTCTGAGCTTTGGGATCATTTTCTTTTTTGGCCTTTTCTGGCCTTTAGAAGACGATTTCGGCCATTCTGAGCTCAATTTGGGATCATTTTCTTTTTTGGCGTTTTCTGGCCTTTAGAAGACGATTTCGGCCATTCTGAGCTCAATTAGGGATCATTTTCTTTTTTTGGCCTTTTCTGGCCTTTAGTAGACGATTTCGGCCATTCTGAGCTCAATTTGGGATCATTTTCTATTTTGGCATTTTCTGGCCTTTAGAAGACGATTTCGGCCATTCTGAGCTAAATTTGTGATCATTTTCTTTTTTGGCGTTTTCTGGCCTTTAGAAGACGATTTCGGCCATTCTGAGCTCAATTTGGGATCATTTTCATTATTGGCCTTTTCTGGCCTTTAGAAGACGATTTCGGCCATTCTGAGCTCAATTAGGGATCATTTTCTTTTTTTGGCGTTTTCTGGCCTTTAGAAGGCGTTTTCAGCGATTCTGAGCTCAATTTAGGATCATTTCCTCTTTTGGCGTTTTCTGGCCTTTAGAAGGCGTTTTTAGCGATTCTGAGCTTAATTTGGGATCATTTTCTTTTTTGGCATTTTCTGGCCTTTAGAAGGCGTTTTCGGCGATTCTGAGCTCAAGTTGGGATCATTTTCTTTTTTGGCGTTTTCTGGCCTTTAGAAGACGATTTCGGCCATTCTGAGCTCAATTTGGGATCATTTTCATTTTTGGCTTTTTCTGGCCTTTAGAAGACGATTTCGGCCATTCTGAGCTCAATTAGGGATCATTTTCTTTTTTTGGCGTTTTCTGGCCTTTAGAAGGCGTTTTCAGCGATTCTGAGCTCAATTTAGGATCATTTCCTCTTTTGGCGTTTTCTGGCCTTTAGAAGGCGTTTTTAGCGATTCTGGGCTCAATTTGGGATCATTTTCTTATTTGGCGTTTTCTGGCATTTAGAAGACGATTTCGGCCATTCTGAGCTCAATTTGGGATCATTTTCTTTTTTGGCCTTTTCTGGCCTTTAGAAGGCGATTTCATCCATTCTGAGCTTAATTAGGGATCATTTTCTTTTTTGGCCTTTTCTGGCCTTTAGAAGGCGATTTTGGCCATTCTGAGCTCAATTTGGGATCATTTTCTTTTTTGGCGTTTTCTGGCCTTTAGAAGACGATTTCGGCCATTCTGAGCTCAATTTGGGATCATTTTCTTTTTTGGCGTTTTCTGGCCTTTAGAAGACGATTTCGGACATTCTGGGACAATTTGAGCTCAATTTGAATATGTTCTTTTTTGGCTTTTTCTGGCCTTTAGAAGACGATTTCGGCCATTCTGAGCTCAATTTGGGATCATTTTCTTATTTGGCGTTTTCTGGCATTTAGAAGACGATTTCGGCCATTCTGAGCTCAATTTGGGATCATTTTCTTTTTTGGCCTTTCCTGGCCTTTAGAAGGCGATTTCGGCCATTCTGAGCTCAATTTGGGATCATTTTCTTTTTTGACCTTTCCTGGCCTTTAGAAGACGATTTCAGCCATTTTGAGCTCAATTTGGGATCATTTTCATTTTTGGCCTTTTCTGGCCTTTAGAAGACGATTTCGGCCATTCTGAGCTCAATTAGGGATCATTTTCTTTTTTTGGCGTTTTCTGGCCTTTAGAAGGCGTTTTCAGCGATTCTGAGCTCAATTTAGGATCATTTCCTCTTTTGGCGTTTTCTGGCCTTTAGAAGGCGTTTTCAGCGATTCTGAGCTCAGTTTGGGATCATTTTCATTTTTGGAGTTTTCTGGCCTTTAGAAGGCGTTTTCGGCGATTCTGAGCTCAATTTGGGATCATTTTCTTTTTTGGCGTTTTCTGGCCTTTAGAAGGCGTTTTCGGCGATTCTGAGCTCAATTTGGGATCATTTTCTTTTTTGGCTTTTTCTGGCCTTTAGAAGACGATTTCGGCCATTCTGAGCCTTTAGGAGACGATTTCGGCCATTCTGAGCTCAATTTGGGATCATTTTCTTTTTTGGCCTTTTCTGGCCTTTAGAAGACGATTTCGGCCATTCTGAGCTCAATTTGGGATCATTTTCTTTTTTGGCCTTTTCTGGCCTTTAGAAGGCGTTTTCAGCGATTCTGAGCTCAATTTTCGATCATTTTCTTTTTTGGCTTTTTCTGGCCTTTAGAAGACGATTTCGGCCATTCTGAGCTCAATTTGGGATCCTTTTCATTTTTGGCCTTTTCTGGCCTTTAGAAGACGATTTCGGCCATTCTGAGCTCAATTTGGGATCATTTTCTTTTTTGGCATTTTCTGGCCTTTAGAAGACGATTTCGGCCATTCTGAGCTCAATTTGGGATCATTTTCTTTTTTGGCATTTTCTGGCCTTTAGAAGACGATTTCGGCCATTCTGAGCTTTGGGATCATTTTCTTTTTTGGCCTTTTCTGGCCTTTAGAAGACGATTTCGGCCATTCTGAGCTCAATTTGGGATCATTTTCTTTTTTGGCGTTTTCTGGCCTTTAGAAGACGATTTCGGCCATTCTGAGCTCAATTAGGGATCATTTTCTTTTTTTGGCCTTTTCTGGCCTTTAGTAGACGATTTCGGCCATTCTGAGCTCAATTTGGGATCATTTTCTATTTTGGCATTTTCTGGCCTTTAGAAGACGATTTCGGCCATTCTGAGCTCAATTTGTGATCATTTTCTTTTTTGGCGTTTTCTGGCCTTTAGAAGACGATTTCGGCCATTCTGAGCTCAATTTGGGATCATTTTCATTATTGGCTTTTTCTGAGCTCAATTTGGGATCATTTTCTTTTTTGGCCTTTTCTGGCCTTTAGAAGACGATTTCAGCCATTTTGAGCTCAATTTGGGATCATTTTCATTTTTGGCCTTTTCTGGCCTTTAGAAGACGATTTCGGCCATTCTGAGCTCAATTAGGGATCATTTTCTTTTTTTGGCGTTTTCTGACCTTTAGAAGGCGTTTTCAGCGATTCTGAGCTCAATTTAGGATCATTTCCTCTTTTGGCGTTTTCTGGCCTTTAGAAGGCGTTTTTAGCGATTCTGAGCTTAATTTGGGATCATTTTCTTTTTTGGCATTTTCTGGCCTTTAGAAGGCGTTTTCGGCGATTCTGAGCTCAAGTTGGGATCATTTTCTTTTTTGGCGTTTTCTGGCCTTTAGAAGGCGTTTTTAGCGATTCTGGGCTCAATTTGGGATCATTTTCTTATTTGGCGTTTTCTGGCATTTAGAAGACGATTTCGGCCATTCTGGGACAATTTGAGCTCAATTTGAATATGTTCTTTTTTGGCTTTTTCTGGCCTTTAGAAGACGATTTCGGCCATTCTGAGCTCAATTTGGGATCATTTTCTATTTTGGCATTTTCTGGCCTTTAGAAGACGATTTCGGCCATTCTGAGCTCAATTTGGGATCATTTTCTTTTTTGGCGTTTTCTGGCCTTTAGAAGACGATTTCGGCCATTTTGAGCTCAATTCGGGATCATTTTCATTTTTGGCCTTTTCTGGCCTTTAGAAGACGATTTCGGCCATTCTGAGCTCAATTAGGGATCATTTTCTTTTTTTGGCGTTTTCTGGCCTTTAGAAGGCGTTTTCAGCGATTCTGAGCTCAATTTAGGATCATTTCCTCTTTTGGCGTTTTCTGGCCTTTAGAAGGCGTTTTCAGCGATTCTGAGCTCAGTTTGGGATCATTTTCATTTTTGGAGTTTTCTGGCCTTTAGAAGGCGTTTTCGGCGATTCTGAGCTCAGTTTGGGATCATTTTCTTTTTTGGCGTTTTCTGGCCTTTAGAAGGCGTTTTCAGCGATTCTGAGCTCAATTTGAGATCATTTTCTTTCTTCGCATTTTCTGGCCTTCAGAAGACGATTTCGGCCATTCTGAGCCTTTAGGAGACGATTTCGGCCATTCTGAGCTCAATTTGGGATCATTTTATTTTTTGGTCTTTTCTGGCCTTTAGAAGGCGATTTTGGCCATTCTGAGCTCAATTTTCGATCATTTTCTTTTTTGGCTTTTTCTGGCCTTTAGAAGACGATTTCGGCCATTCTGAGCTCAATTTGGGATCATTTTCTTTTTTGGCGTTTTCTGGCCT